>NW_028227272.1:50845000-51215000 GCF_978045245.1 Mus caroli
TAGTTTCCTTTTGTAGGCACTCAGAGCTATGAGTTTTCCTCTTAGAAATGCTTTCATTGCGTCCCATAAGTTTGAGTATGTTGTGGCTTCATTTTCATTGAACTCTAAAAAGTCCTTAATTTCTTTCTTTATTCCTTCCTTGACCAAGGTATCATTGAGAAGAGTGTTGTTCAGTTTCCACGTGAAGGTTGGCTTTCTATTATTTATTTTGTTATTGAAGATCAGCCTTAGTCCATGGTGATCTGATAGGATGCATGGGACAATTTCAATATTTTTATATCTGTGGAGGCCTGCTTTGTGACCAATTATGTGGTCAATTTTGGAGAAGGTACCATGAGGTGCTGAGAAGAAGGTATATCCTTTTGTTTTAGGATAGAATGTTCTGTAGATATCTGCCAGATCCATTTGATTCATAATTTCTCTTAGTTTCACTGTGTCCCTGTTTAGTTTCTGTTTCCATGATCTTTCCATTGGTGAAAGTGGTATGTTGAAGTCTCCCACTATTATTGTATGAGGTGCAATGTGTGCTTTGAGCTTTACTAAAGTTTCTTTAATGAATGTGGCTGCCTTTGTATTTGGAGCATAGATATTCAGGATTGATAGTTCCTCTGGAGGATTTTACCTTTGATGAGTATGAAGTGTCCCTCCCTGTCTTTTTTAATGACTTTGGGTTGGAAGTCAATCTTATCAGATATTAGAATGGCTACTCCAGCTTGTTTCTTCATGCCATTTGCTTGGAAAATTGTTTTCCAGCCTTTCATTCTGAGGTAGTGTCTATCCTTTTCTCTGAGATGAGTTTCCTGTAAGCAGCAAAATGTTGGGTCTTGTTTGTGTAGCCAGTTTATTAGTCTATGTCTTTTTATCGGGGAGTTGAGTCCATTGATATTAAGAGATATTAAGGAAAAGTAATTGTTGTTTCCTGTTATTTTTGTTGTTAAAGTTGGCATTTTGTTCTTGTGGCTGTCTTCTTTTAGGTTTGTTGAGGGATTACCTTCTTGTTGTTTCTAGGGCGTGGTTCCTGTCCTTGTATTGGTTTTTTTCTGTTATTATCCTTTGAAGGGCTGGATTCGTGGAGAGATAATGTGTGAATTTGGTTTTGTTGTGGAATACTTTGGTTTCTTCATCTATGTTAATTGAGAGTTTGGCTGGGTATAGTAGCCTGGGCTGGAATTTGTGTTCTTTTAGTGTCTGTATAATATCCGTCCAGGATCTTCTGGCTTTCATAGTCTCTGGTGAAAAATCTGGTGTAATTCTGATAGGCTTGCCTTTATATGTTACTTGGCCTTTTTCTCTTACTGCTTTTAGTATTCTATCTTTATTTAGAGCATTTGTTGCTCTGATTATTATGTGTCGGGAGGTATTTCTTTTCTGGTCCAGTCTATTTGGAGTTCTGTAGGCTTCTTGTATGTTCATGGGCATCTCTTTCTTTAGATTTGGGAAGTTTTCTTCTATAATTTTGTTGAAGATGTTTGCTGGTCCTTTGAGTTGAAAATCTTCATTCTCATCCACTCCTATTATCCGTAGGTTTGGTCTTCTCATTGTGTCCTGTATTTCTTGGATGTTTTGAGTTAGGATCTTTTTGCATTTTACATTTTCCTTGATTGTTGTGCCGATGTTCTCTATGGAATCTTCTGCACCTGAGATTCTCTCTTCCATCTCTTGTATTCTGTTGCTGATGCTGGTATCTATGGTTCCAGATTTCTTTCCTAGGGTTTCTATCTCCAGTGTTGCCTCATTTTGGGTTTTCTTTATTGTGTCTACTTCCCTTTTTAGGTCTAGTATGGTTTTGTTCATTTCCATCATCTGTTTGGATGTGTTTTCCTGTTTTTCATTAAGGACTTCTACCTGTTTGATTATGTTATCGTGTTTTTCTTTAAGGATTTGTAACTCTTTAGCAGTGTTCTCCTGCAATTCTTTAAGGGATTTTTGTGCTTCCTCTTTATTGTCTTCTGCCTGTTTAGCAGTGTTCTCCTGCATTTCTTTAAGTGTGTTATTAAAGTCCTTCTTGAAGTTCTCTATCATCATCAGGAGATATGCTTTTAAATCCGTTTCTAGCTTTTCCGGTGTGTTGGGGTGCCCTGGACTGGGCGAAGTGGGGGTGCTGGGTTCTGATGATGGTGAGTGGTCTTGGTTTCTGTTAGTAAGATTATTACGTTTACCTTTCGCCATCTGGTAATCTCTGGGGTTAGTTGTTATCGTTGTCACTGTTTAAAGATTGGAGCAGAAGCTGTGTTCCACTCACCAGCAGTCTCTAAATCCTGCGGCGGGGTCGTGGGTAGCTGAAGGTACCCCGGTGCTGGTCCAGCAGGAAGAGGCCTGTGGTCCTACTCAGGCCGTTTTTCTGCTTCCCTAACTACTGCAGTCTCTGGTCCTGCGCGCAATTGGATTGGAGCAGAAACTGTGTTCCACTCTCCAGAAGTCTTAAGATCCTGTGGCGGGTGTTGTGGGTAGCTGGCGAGTGTCAGCAGACCCTGCGCCCCAGCTGCCCTGGTGCTTTTCTGACCGGAAGAGGGTTGTGGCCCTATGTAGGCCCTATGTAGGCCGGATTTCTCACTCAGTAGCTGGCGGGTGTCAGGCAACCCTGCGCTCCCGCTACCCCGGCGCTGATGAGGCCTGTGGCCCTACTCAGGCCGGTTTCTGCTTTCCTAACTAATGCAGTCTCAGGTCCCGCGCAATTGGATTGGAGCAGAAGCTGTGTTCCACTCACCAGCAGTCCCCAATCCTGCGGCGGGGGTTGTGGGTAGCTGGCGGGTGTCAGGCAACCCTGCGCTCCTGCTACCCCGGCGCTGATCCGGCCGGATGAGGCCTGTGGCCCTACTCAGGCCGGTTTCTGCTTCCCTAACTAATGCAGTCTCAGGTCCCGCGCAATTGGATTGGAGCAGAAGCTGTGCTCCACTCACCAGAAGTCTTAAGATCCTGTGGCGGGTGTTGTGGGTAGCTGGCGAGTGTCAGCAGACCCTGCGCCCCAGCTGTCCTGGTGCTTTTCTGACCGGAAGAGGGTTGTGGCCCTATGAGGGCCGGATTTCTCTCTCCCCAACCAGAGCAGTCTCAGGTCCCGCGTGATTGGACTGGAGCAGAAGCTGTGTTCCACTCACCAGCAGTCCCAAAATCCTGCGGAGGGGGTCGTGGGTAGCTGGCGGGTGTCAGGCAACCCTGCGCTCCCGCTACCCCGGCGCTGATCCGGCCGGATGAGGCCTGTGGCCCTACTCAGGCCGGTTTCTGCTTCCCTAACTAATGCAGTCTCAGGTCCCGCGCAATTGGATTGGAGCAGAAGCTGTGTTCCACTCACCAGCAGTCCCCAATCCTGCGGCGGGGGTCGTGGGTAGCTGGCGGGTGTCAGGCAACCCTGCGCTCCCGCTACCCCGGCGCTGATCCAGCCGGATGAGGCCTGTGGTCCTACTCCGCAAATATTTTTTGAATAGATTAATGTCTGTGTGTTGTGTCTTCAAAGCAAGTATGGTAACTGGCATATTCCCCTTGTTGGCAGCCCTTCTTTGTGAGACTCATATTTAGTTTTTAAAAGAGAGTAAGAAATGTAGGTGTAAAAAAACTTGTTAATCCAATATGCCCTGTTTTGTAGGACAAAAGAGGCAGCCTAATATGAAAATATTTTCTACACCCCCCTCTCTTTCTTTCTCTTTCTCTCTGTCTCTCCTTTGCTTTTAAAAATAATTACAACTTCTTTTTAAAGATTCATTGAGTTTTATGTATATGAAAATACTGTTGTTGTCTTTAGAAAGGGCCTCAGATCCCATTACAGATGTTTAATAGCAACCATGCAGTGGCTGTGAATTGAACTCAGGACCTGTGGAAGGGAAGCCAGTGCTCTTAACTGCAGGGACATCTCTCCAGGCCCTCTATCTGCTTTTCTTGTTTCCCCTCTCCAAATACTCATCTTCTTTTTTCCCTTGGAAATTATATAAAAACTGTAAAATAAGATATAGACATAATCCACAAATCATTCTTTTGAAAACAAATATAATAGAATTTTCTTTTCTTTTTTTGCTGAGGATGTAGATAAATCTAACATATATTGAATACGTGTAGGCATATGTCTCTGTAACAAAAGATGACTACAATGATTATTTTAAATACTCTAAGGGCAACTTAGTATCTTTATAGATGACAAACAGGTATATATAACAATTGATTGGTATACATATAAATTTATCCATAGACACTCACCACTAGGTTAATGTACTTAAGGAAATTGATTATTGTTACACACCTTATAAAAATGTCCTATTGAAAAATATGGATTATTTTACTTTCTGTTTAAATTAAATTAAAGATATTAGCGGATAAAAAAATACCCTATAGCTACAGAAATGAAGGCATTCTGGAGGTAGAACTCAGGCTTAAAAAACCCAAGAAGAAATAAAAACTTAACAGGCCATGGAGACTTCTTAAAAATATGGTTCACAATGCCCCCTAGAACAGTGGTTCACAACTTTGCTAATGCTATGAGCCTTTAATAAAGTTGCTCATGTTGTGGTGAGGAGTTGCAAACATAAAAATATAACTTAGATACTTTATACCTGCAATTTTGCTAGTGATATGAATTGAAATGTAAATATCTGATATGCAAAATATCTAATATGCAACCCTTCCAAAAGGGTCATGTCTCACAGGTTGAGAACATCTGTCAGAGAAGGATATTAAAACAATAAACATTTCTAAAAAGAGAAAATGCTTCATAGAGTTCTCTGCATGTAACAGAAATTCAATTTTATATTATATGCAGCCTTGGGAGTAGAAGTGAATTTTTATTATCAATTGTCCTATAAGTATTTTCTACAATTAATTTTAGTCAACTGTCTAATTTCCTAAGCTAGATTTAAGCAGAACTGTTTCTTTGGTTTGTCTTCTATGTCTTAACTTTAGGGCAACAGACTATATATTTGAGCTGAGAAAAGCAGAGGGAATGCAGAGGATGAAAGAGAAAAGAAACATGGGAGAAAACAGAAGAAAGTGCAGGAAAAAAGATTTGGAAGAGGAGAATGGTATAAAGAGAGGAGAAAAGACAGAAGCCAAAATCAGAGAGAAGGAAAAATCATAAAATAATTCAATAAAATAAAAATTAAAAAGTAAAGGAGTGTTCTGTTAATAAATCATAATTTAGTTCAACCTTCTTACTAAGGTGAGAATACCCCACCACATTTTCTGTTAAATTTAAATATTTCTTTAAAATACTGAGCAATGAGTCTTCTATTGAAAATTACTTATGTTGTTCAATGACAATACAATACTAACTTGAGAAATTTTTTTTTTCTTATGAAGTAGCCAATTGCCATGAGCAGATGCTGGTCGAACCCATGTTCTCCTCCCACCCTGTGCTAAGACCTTGTGTGGCTTACGATTCTACAGTTCTTGTGCATGGTGCCTTAAGACAATTCCTGGTCAAAATCATACAGGTATGGTTCATGGACTGTGAATCCACCCATGCAACTGCCCTGCTGCATCCGGAAAACACTGTTTGCTTGCAGTTATCCATCACCTCTGACTCTTAGTATCATTCCATCTCCTCTTTCATTACAATAAACCATGTGCTTTAGAAGAGAAAATAGTCATTCATTTTTACTTCCATAGATAACTATACTTATTTTCTAGTCTGACAGCTAGAGGCCTAGTAACAAATATTTCATAACTAACATTATTACTGTCTTGCATAAAGGGAGAGTGAGGAGAGTAAGCCAAAGGGGGATAATTTAGGTACTTCTCAATTACCATTTGACTCAGATGTTTGTATATGCCTTAAATTCTTAAGTATAGATTATAAAAAGTCTTTTTACATATAAAGGGTCATCTGATTTAAAAGTGCTGTAAGTGACTTTAGCTCTGTCTTTTCTATTCAAAACATTGAAATGATGCAAGATTCCTTATAGGTTAGAGTCTATTGAAAGTACCGAGTACATGAGTAATCTATCAAAATATTGTTGTTGTTGTTGTACCTTAAAAACTAATTACCTAGAGGACATTCAATAGCATAAAGTAGAATGGAAAAAGGAAACTGATGTGAAATCTTCACCTCTAAGAAGTCAAATGCATAAGAAGTGAGAATGTAAAAAAGGAATAATTTACATTGGAAAATACATTTCTTCCCTTCACTGGAAGAAGAAGAAGAAGAAGAAGAAGAAGAAGAAGAAGAAGAAGAAGAAGAAGAAGAAGAAGAAGAAGAAGAAGAAGAAGAAGAAGAAGAAGAAGAAGAAGGAGGAGGAGGACGAGGAGGAGGAGGAGGAGGAGGAGGAAGAGGAGGAGGAGGAGGAGGAAGAGGAGGAGGAGGAGGAGGAGGAGGAGGAGGAGGAGGAGAAGAAGAAGAAGAAGAAGAAGAAGAAGAAGAAGAAGAAGAAGAAGAAGAAGAAGAAGAAGAAGAAGAAGAAGAAGAAGAAGAAGAAGAAGAAGAAGAAGAATTTACTGGAGTGCATGGTAAGTGTCTGATGATACATAAGACTTATAGACATGTTTTCATGTCGGCATTTTACACAACTGTACAGATGGCACAACAGAGACATATTTTTGCTTCATTGCTCTATATTATAAATTTTGAATGGAATGAAACAGCCAAACCATAAATCATTAATTTTAGCAACAAGACCAGAAGATTGCTGACAATCACAGCTGATTTTAGAAGTTGGATGCAGAAGAATATGGAAGAACAATTTATCATTTAAAGGAAGCCAAGATGTAGTTCACATGGAGTGAAAGTTGAGTTCAGTAATTATGATTCAAATTGTAAATAATTTAACAGGGTTGAATTTTAATGACTACTGATATCACATTCATCATTCATATTGAAAATAGTTCATTATTCAATTATTAACATATTGCACTTGAAATGTGAAATTATTCTATGTGAACTATTACGATTTGCAATAGCATTTCCTTATGCTATTCATGCTCAATTAAATGCTCATACATTATTTTATCAAAAGATAGCAATAGAAAATTCTTAACATGAAGTTTCCATTCAGTATAGAATATAAGCATAGGCCTAGTTAACACTTTACTTTGTGGTGTTATGATTGGACCATGTTGTTGTTGTTGTTGTTTATTTGTTTTGTTATTTGTTTTTTGTTGATTTTTTCCTGTTTTAAATTTATACATCTACAACAGACACCTTCTACCTAGAACATTTTCCACTACCAATTTCTGATGGCATTTAGGTGATGTATGTATTTCATAGTGGTCACACAGCAATGATGTTATTTTGAATTTATATGTAGGGAACAGGAATGTATTATCATCTTATCTGTGATCTAGATAGAATAGTACTCCTAAAAGATACTCCAGTTTTAATCCTAATTATCTGTGCCTGTGAAACTTTATGTGGCATAAAATCTTGAATAAATAATTAAGGATGGCAAGCTGAGAAGGCTACCTGGGTTACACTTACAGTATCAATAATCTCACAGAATCCCTGTAGAAGAGATGATATTAGAGTCAAAGAAATCTTGAAAACAGAAATGTGATCATAGCCAGAAGGAGACTACAAGAATGAATGTAGGCTTAGAAAGCTTAGATATGGCAAGGGATATTTTTATTCAACATCTAGAATGAACAAAATCTCAGTAATATATTTGATTTCAACTCATCAAATGAATCTGGCTTTTTTTTTTTTTGGAGCTACAATAGATAAGAAATATATGCAGATGTAGAGACTTTGATTATCTCTTTCCAATTTAAACTCAATCATTGATGTTGATATTTAAAAACACATAAAATGTATTCAGTTCTTAAAATAAAGAGATAGAGAATAGATCACCCTGTGGACTGCCTTTGCATACAATATTCATGGGTACACCACAGCTTTCCATGGTTATGCATGGGGAAGATTATTTTCTGGCCCAAATTTATCCTGCACTCACACAGTTCTCTTTCCCTACCCATCACATTTTTTATAAATTTGGTTGTCATTTCAGATAAACATAGAGATTCTTACAAGTTGCATCAATGCAGCCAAATGTTTAGTCATAATTATTTGTGTTTTATACTTTGTTATTATTTGTTTTCATATCTGTCCATCATGAAGGAAGAACACTGTAGGCCAAAAGCAGCATAACCTGAGTCCCATGCCCTTTCCACCAGTAGCATCTCTGAAAAGAATTCATTGTTTTTCTTTCCTTCACTTTCAATGCTGTGTTTACTGCCATTGTCAACTCACAAGAAACTGTAAGAAATAAAGAACAAAACTAGATACAGTCACCACAAGTAGTATTGTTTTTCAAGGTCATTAATATTGTGACAGCCGTTCAGTTTCCTTAACATTCACTGGTTATATAAGTGCACTTATGTGAATTAATTTTGTGCATGTGAACGTGTTGCTATGTATATTCAGTTGGACTTCACTTTATTACTTTCATGGATTTGTATAGCCATCACTATCATGTGATCTGTATCCTTTCTTCATTCTTTCCTTCCTTCCATCCTTTCTTTCTTTCCTCCTTTTTTCCTTCCATCCTTTTTTCCTTCCTTGCTTTCCTTTTGTACATTTTCAATGTAGATGTACTATTATTTATCATACTTTCTTAATTATTTTATAAAATATTCAAATTTATACAGAATGTGTTGCAGATATAGCCATCTTATTTAGACTATCTTATCCCTTTCTGTCTCATTAAAGCGATTCTTCACAACAACTCCCCCTTCTATTTTCATCTTTTTGTTTTGTTTTGTTTTGACCCATTAAAAGAGATTTGTTTTTCATTGACTATGAATTTAGGGAGGTTTGCTAGTACATGAAAACTTACCGGTGACAATACACTGAAGATAATTACCTTTGCTGTGACTAAATATTTCCCAATAGCCCAATAGTAAGGTGGGGGTCTTTCTTTTTCATAATGGTATATAAAAGTGCCAAGTCTTGAGCAGGCCTTCTGCAAATTTCCATGGCTGTGAAGTATTCATTTTGCAATGGCAGAATCTGGGTAGCAGTATTTTACAGAAGTCCTTCTCACCAGCTTTCATGCCTTACAACTCCTTTTCCAAGATGACCTCAGGGCTTTGTAGCAAATGATAAATGTTGACATGGATGTGGAGAAAAGAGAAGTCATGTTTACTGTTGTATAAGCACAATTATTATAGCAATTATGTAAGACAAATGGAAGTTTCTCAAAAAGTTAAAATAGAAATTCTACCCAATCCAGCTATAACACTCCTGATGCAGAGCCAAAGAAATCTGTATCCTACCATACCCATACTGACACCTACACATCCATGTGCTCTTTCTTCTGTGTTCAAAATAGCTACCAAATGAGAGCAAATTACAGGTCCATTGTGAGATAAATGGATAATGCAAATGTGGTACAAATATAATATGAAGATATATTCATCTGTTAAAAAATGAAAGAATGAAATTTAAAAGAAAAATAAATGAGACTAAGAAATGTCCCGAGTGAAGTAACTCAGGACCTGAAAGATAGCTGTTAAATGTTTCCCTAATATGCTGATCTTCTCTCTTTCTTTAATATTCTTTTACTTATCATTTAGTGTTTTGAAGAAAAAATATTATTCCCTTGATTCATTTGTTATTGTTATTTAAAAATATTTTAGAAACAGAATATCATTGCATTGTATTCATTTATTCAGTGTATTATTTCCTTTTTTATTTTTCTTTGGCCTTTATTTCTATTCTAATTGTTTGATGTAATGTCTCTGGGTTATCATTTGGATTGCTCACATTTATTATGGAGAACTATTTAAAGCTGTGTAGATTCCTTTTTCCATTTCCTAGCGTGGATCTGATTTGTATTGAAATCTGTATTATGTCGTTCTATATATGTTGATGTGTATTTTCAGGCTTTTTCTTTGACTTACCGATTACTAAAATTATTAACTTATGATGCTTTCCAGTAATGTTCAACACCTAGGTTATTGTGTTCGATTTTTGCTACATTGTGTTCAAAGATCACACTTTGCACAATTTCAATTATTATAAATCTCTTCATTTCAATGGATAAGGATTTTAATACTCCCAAAATATTTTATAAATTTTGAAAAAAAATTTTTTGTAAATATTTCGTGTGGTGGAGTACTTTGTATAGTCAGCCTGCTGAAGATGATACAGTTCAGTCATCTCGTCTTAAACCTCAGTTCCAGCTGGGTGTGGTGGCACATGCCTTTAATCCCAGCACTTGGGAGGCAGAGGCAGGCGGATTTCTGAGTTCAAGGCCATCTTGGTTTACAGAGTGAGTTCCAAGACAGCCAGGGCTACACAGAAAAACCCTGTCTTGGAAAACAAAAACAAAAACAAACAAACATAAACAAACAAACAAACCAAAACAAAACAAAACTCAGTTCCATCACAGAGTTAGTTTTGATATATTTTTCTATAAAACATATTAATTGACTTCATATTTAGGAAGATTGTTTGAGTATTGTACATACAACTTTTTTGTGATTATAAATGTTCTAAATAATTCAAATGTTTATTACATCTTCAATAAATATTGTGAAATGAAGACTTTAATTGTGAATATAAGGGTTTCATATAAATTACGTTAGCAATTACTAGATAGAATTATAATATAATTATTTGTGGTAAAATTATGCCTTTTGTGTTTCAGATCATTTTTGTATGTTGTTTCTATAAGCAAAAAAGAAAAAAGAAATCAAGATATAATATCTCTTTTAGAATGACTTGTGAATCTAAATATTCTAGAAATATTTAATAATTTATTTCAAATCAAAGTAAAAATTAACAATTCTTCAGAAATGCTAACTAGAAAAAAACCATTTCTCTCTGTCTTATAATTCACAGTGGATGGTTCTTGTTTGCCTTTCATGCAACTGCAACAATATTCTCATTTATTTTGCTTTCTATATTAAGTTTGTAAAGAGATAAGAACATAAAAATTTAAGGTTCAAAAGTATATATTATCATAATTTTTCTTACAGTTATCTATTAGGAAATGCCAGTACTAATTAACAAACAGCCATTAATATTTTATAATAAGAAAATCAACTGTTAACCTAACACATTTTTTCAGACCTTGTAACTACAACATCAATCAAGAAGATTTGTTATAAAAGGTATTCAGTTGTTAAGTCTCAGAACATTTCTTTGGAAAGAAAAGTGATCATCTGTACATAGCCATTGGGAGCTCCAGAACACATTGTTTTCATGGATGTGCACACTTTGTTCAAACAGAGACAGTTACATATATGGAACAGACTTTTGGATCCTAAAGAATGGTCAGATTGAGGATGTGTAAAAACATGAGGTTAAAACCATGATAACCTTAAGTGTTTTGAAAACAGATATATCTGGAAGATTGCTCAATAAATAAAAATATATAGATATTGAAAAATTAAAAATGTTAATCCACATAGTAAATAAATGCATATCTATACATCCATTCATGCATTCATGACATACATATGGTTATTTTAATAATACAATATGTGTTTTTGTATGTGTATAAGAATTGGTCCAGTAATTCTTTTTTAAAAATTGTGGGACTAATTTAAGAATTTTCATGTATTCGTTTAGGACTTACAAGGTGGCTCAAGAGTTAGCTGCAGAAGCTTGGTTGCTGCAACTGATTCAGAGTATTTATATAAACATAAAATGGGGAAATAACTCTTTAAAGTTGTACTTTGATCTTCACAGATATGATGAGTCAGTAATATGTGACTATGCAACACACATGCATACAAATATACATCCATATAATATATACCAACATACAAAGATGCACACAAACAATAACATATATACTTTAAAATGGTTTGTAATGAGTATCAATCAAGTGAGCATAGAGAGATTCTTTTGTGGTTAAGAGCACTTGCTGTGCTTCTTGAGGACCAGAGTGTGGTTACTATCACTAAGTCAGTGGCTTCCATTCACTGTGTCTCCAGCTCGAGGACATTTAATCCTTTGACCTCCATATGCTGCAGTACTGAAGTTCAGTAACCCATGTAGACACACATACCTACACATGATTAAAACTTCTAAAAATAAAAGACAACACAGGGTGGGCAGGAGACACAATAAAAAGACTTGCAACTGTGCATATGGAATTCACTCTAGATGTTTATTTGTAATGCAGAAGAGTGTGACTCACAATCCCAAAAGAAATACACAGACACAGATTAAAAGTATGTAGAGCCTTAAAACTTTGTGAAAACCCTAACAAAAGTTAAATGCCTAAAGTAATAGTTACCTTTATAAAAATATATTATATTGTTTTATAAATTCTTTGTCATTAAAAGATTGCCAGTTATATTTTTCAGCACAAAACACTGTTGATTATAAGAAATTATTATGATAATTTAATCATTGTAAATACCCTTTGATATTCCTAGTAATTATCTTAGAACAAGTTCAGAAGAACAAGTGAGTTGAATTCTTCTCTCAACCAAGATACATAATGCACTATCAGTTGTGAAAATAGACTCTGGGGTTGAGCTTCCAATGCTGCGGATACACAAAGCATGGGGCAATATTAGAAAGAGGTAACACATGGATTCAATCCTGAATTTGGAACAATAAAACAAAATATATCTTATTATAAATGTTTTACCTGGAAATAGATTATTCTCTCATCAAAAACATCCCAACTGCAGTTTCCCTTTCACTCTCCTATTCTTCCTAGTCCCACTTCCACAGTGTGTATGTGTGTGTGTGTGTGTGTGTGTGTGTGTGTGTGTGTGTGTGTGTTTTGGTGATACTATTTCAACTGTTAAATAACATTTTTATTAGTCGTTTGACAATTTCATACATAATTTTTTTTTACCATATTTACCTGCCTTCCCTCACTCTTCTCAGATTCACTTTGTTTGGACATTCATAAACAACTCCCCCCCCCCCATCAAGGACACCCTGTGGTACACAAATACTCTTAAATGTGCTAGATACCACTGGAACATGATAGATTTGCCAGGGGCTGCACTCTTAATGAAAACAGTCCAAGTCCTTGGTTAGAAATGAAATTCAGGACCAAGTCTCATGCTAGAATTTGGTGTTGGTTGGGTTTGCAGCTGACATGCCTTTGCTGTCACAACTGATTTGAGTTCATATGTACAGCTGTCTTTTTGTGTCAAGAAGATACTCTTTCTTTGTAAATATCATCCATCACCTATGGCTCTGTAACTCTTCACACTCCCTCTTCAGTTTTCATCTTTAAGATGCCTTTCCCTTATACTGGATATATTTTAATCTTCATTTTCTTAATGGACCTAATGGACCATCCTTCTATGCAAAAAACCTCACTATTACTTAAGTAATTAGTAAATAATTAGTCAAATAGTACTTGGAATGTAATTAAAATTCTTCAATATCTTTAACTGATCAAATAAGACAACCAACTCCAAAATGTATACTGTTTGTCAAAAACCTTAAATCTTGTCAGAATTTGTAATTCTATTTCACCAAATAATAATCTGAAATTCTTCTTTTGAAGACATTACTAATAGGACTTCAAAATTTAAGAGTAGGAAAGCACTTAAACGTGGATTGAGTTAGTACAGGATTCCTTCTCCGATCTTGGGATATTTCTTAAGTGGAGATTGTCTTAAAGATAAACCAATAAACAAAGACTAATCAGAGTTAAAATGCCAAGAAAATCCAATAGAATATGAAAAAGAGAAGAGCACGTTTAGCCTAACTTTTCTATTTTTGCTACATCTATTGGAGGCGATAAATACTTACGAGGATTTTAGAACTCCTTATTACTTTCAAAACAGCTAATTATCTCTGCATGCTAGAGAATTAATAAAAGTTCTACAACACAACCTTCCTTTAGACATTTGGAGACTAGAACTGATCACAAGCCACACTGAAATACTTATTATTGTGCCTGATTACTGACTGGGCTTTATTTAAAAAAAAAATAACTATACAAACTTCAATATGATAACATTAATTTTGAGGCTCTATTTGCTTCATTCTGATAAAAGCAGTTATTAAGTTGTGCTTAGTTAATGTTTATGATGGCCATATTTTAAGAACATATTTCTAATTTATTTTTATGGACTTCGATTCATGCTTGTGGAAGGTACATTTTGTACATTGTGGTACATTTCCAAATCGATTGTAAGATTCTTTAATGCCTCCAACAATATATGTAATTGAAACAAGACAGTAAGAATGATGCCATACATAAGGCAAAAATTTCTTATATCTATAATAGATTACAATAAAAGTAAGCCCTAAGGTTAGGGTCTGACTGATGCTTTGTAGTTATGGGTGTTAGGTATTATTTTATCCTTCCAGCTATGGGAAGATAGATCTTCTGCTCTTACGGAGAATAGAAGTAAGAAGCACAGGAATGAAGAACAGGAGTTGTTTCCCGTTTATGGTACACCAAACAGGTTACTATTTTTAATGAAATCCAAATATGCTGTGTAAATGGTATTTAAAATACACACGAAGGATACATGTACAAAGAGAATAAATGTACTAAGTAAAAGTTCTGTGGTCTCACATCTTGCCAATGAAGACACCCATTCAAATGATATTTTTATACTCTTTAACTTTGCAGTATAGTTGAAATGATTTACCACTGGGAGCCTTTCTCAGCGTTTATAAATTTAAAGTTTGCTGTGTGACTAACACAAAAGTTATTTCATGTTTTATTTTCTTCTTGATACTTTAAGTCAGAATTCAATAAGCACTTTAAAAAGTCTAGAAGAAATTAGAAAAGTGACTTTAATAACATTAACTATGTATACTCAAGACCATGAAAGTCGCATCCTAGAAGGAGGAGAAAGATAAAGGAAATTATTATTAACATTAGAAATAATATTAAGAAAATTTATAAATATATTTAAAAGTTAAAATATTAGAAAGAATAAAAAGATGCCTCAGTGGGACAGGATATGATTAATCTCATGGAAACTGGACATCCCAAGGAAGAAGGTTGCTGGTGGTGATGAGGTGGGGGTGGGTGGGTAAGCACTTGGGGACGCACCCACTTTAAGATGGGGAGATGGGGTGAAGAACTTGGAGAGGGGGGACCAGGAAGAAGAGCAACATTTGGAATATAAATAAATAAAATAATTTAATAATAAAAAAGTAAAACCAGAAAACAATGAACATTAGTGGTCAAAAACATAAAACATAAAAATTATTTGAATTAATTTGAAAAGTGACCTTCATTTTCCAATGACTATTTAGTGTAGTTCTATTATTTTACCCTTCTTCAGATTAAATCATTAGAAATTAAGAAATATCTATCACATCTATTTTAATTACACTTGTTTTTATTTTGATGTATATACATAATTTTTACAAACAATTGCCAATGTTTTAAAATATAGATGAGCATAAGCTGAATATATTGTTTTTAAATTTTGATATTTATCCTCTACAATAAGACTTTTAACAGAAGTTTTGGATTATTTGAAATTTAGATATTCTACCATACCAAAATGCATACTTGACTTATTGTAATTTTAAATTATACATACACAAAGCCTGAATATAAATACAAATGTTATCTTATTAATATTTTTGTGAGCAATTATATTTTACTGTTCTCTAAAATTGGATAAACAAATGTAATGAAAATAATCACATGAAGTTATATTTTTACTAAAATTGTACTCAAGGAGGAATTTCTCTCAAATCATCCTGTGTAATATTTTAAAAAGTTTAAATTGTAGCTATGTTTTTAGATCTGAGAAAATAGGACATTATTTTAATTTACATCTCAATGATTAACAATTTAAATCACAAGTACATATTATCTAATGAACATTTTTTTGTTAAAATGTCTTCTTGTTATTTCTTCTTTAGAGGCTATTTATGTATTCTGAAAATGTCTTTTTCTCTGTTTCATGGTGATATCATGAAACTGACAATTTTCTCATTCAATTATGTTTCTGTATATTCTTAAATTCTTAGTTTAAATAACGTCTAAATGTCTTATCTCATGACGACTTCATTGTCCCTCTTTCTCTACAAGTACATGTTCCAAGGTTCAAGATGAAAATGAATTTTTGGAAGATATTCTCTAGCCCTTGTACATCATCATTTTGTACATATAAAGCTCACACTTCCCAACTTAATTCAAATGTTTATATTTTCATATGCTTTGAAAAAAAAGTTTGAGTTTGAAATAGTTCTTGAGAAGTATGAATGGCATTTTTCAATTTTAGTACAAATTTCATCTTTGATAGTCATCTCTACATTCATGTGGCTTTCCATCTATTGGATCATATGTAAAACGTATTTCAATAAGTGGTTAAATTCTCACTTTCAGAATGAGTAGCATGATCACTGGCATGAGATTGATTTTATTTGTTGGTTTCTGGGATTTCATCCAATATTGTATCCTTCCATACCCTTTATTTTCACAATCCATCTTTCAGTAAACATGCCTAAACAATTATTATTTTTGCAAATACACAACTTTTAAAAGTGATAAACTAACTGTGCCAGCTGCATCAAACAATCTTTATCTTATTATTTTTAAATTATAAACCATATTGTTTGCATAGTAAAAATTCTTTCCATACTTCTTTTTCTCTCTGAATACAAGTGATTCTTAAACTAGTATGTCCAAAGCCTCTACTTTTGTCATACATCTAATTCTTCTTTATGACTCTGTCATTTTTGTTTGGTATCTGGTCTTCATTTCAGAGCCTGCAGACTTGTGATCTTTCATGTGTGAGTTTGTAATCTTACCATCACTTGTGGTTCCCCTTTGATTACTATTTTTATGCATTCCATTTCATTTTATTAATCTTAGCTTTTCTTTGCAAAATTTTTGTCTGATCGATCCTTATTTTATTTTCTTATTTGCAATATTTCTGGTTTCTGTACTATATTTGGCTTGAGTGATTTTTCTGAAATGAATCATTTTTCAACTCTTAACTTATAATTTCTTTGCATAAATTGAAGTTATATTGCCTTTAAACACATTGTTTCTCTATCAACTTTATAATTTTAAATACATTCTTATATTATTTTAAGAGTATTTTCTTCTGTCACCTTATATTCTTTTACTAATTAGAGTGCTCAGTCAGTTTAACAATGACATTTTGGGTTTGGAGTGATGGCTCAGCAGTTAGCACTGGTTGCTCTTCCAGAGTACCCAAGTTCAGTCCCAGATCTCATGTATTGACTCACAGCTTCCTGTAGCTCCAGTCTCATGGGATCCAATGTCCTTTTCTAGCCTCCACTGATAATATATTTCCCTGGTATACAAACATATATACAAGTACTACACCCAAACACCCCAAATAATAAAGTACAATGAATGGCTTTTAAAAGATCTGTATCTTAAAGCTATGACAATAGTAACTGGATAAATATTTCATTGGGTACGAGACCTACTGTGAAATGTTGAGGTGTTCAGTTCAAATGCCAGTACCCATGTGAAAAGCTTGAAATGGCTACACAAGCGTTGACAATACATTTTCTGTGGAAGCATAAACAAGTGGATAGACATTGGAACTTGCTGGCTGTCAACATGTCTTCAGGTTCAGTGAGAGATTCTTTCTGAAAGGAACAAGGCAGAGAACGAAATATATAATACACATTGACCTCTTCTGGCCACCACACTAATGTAGACAGGCATGTATATGACACATGTGTGCATAAACCACATTTGTTCACCACACAAACTCTATAGTACACAGAAAGACTGAATATATGTTATCACTACCAAGATACAGTGGATAAAAGGCAGAAAGAACAAGAAATGGTGTTCTATTGTCTAATCCAATAGATACATTTGCTTTTCATTCATTAGTTTTATAGTCCTTTTGAAAATCATCCCCACCAATTCTTTGAATGGCAGAGAATGTTGTAAAAAATATGTTGAATTGTGTTCAACAGTTCTCTTGATATATGTGGTACATATGCATGTGTGTCAATCATTTCTAAGAAGGTAGCAGTGAAAGCAGTGGAGAGGGGCTAGAGAGAAAGCTCAGTGGCTAAGAGCCCTGGCTGGCTGTTCTTCCAAAGACTCCAGCAACCACATGGTGTCCCTTTAATGCCTGTAACTCCAACTCCAATGAGTCTGACCCCTCTTCTGGTTTTAGCAGGCACATGTGTAAGCACATACACAAATTAAAAAAAAAAAAAAGATCTTTCAAAAGTGATAATGATAACAGAAAAATAAGTATTTTTGATAACATAAACTATGCTGGGTGTGTTATTGAAGGCCAATTACCCTATTATTATATATTATTATTATTATCTTGCTTGTTTCTTAGGTAAATATGAGCCTTGAGGTGGTAAAGAATCATATCCCAGTTATTTTGCTGACTAAAGGTGAAGTAAGGTGTTTGTTTGAGACAGGGTTTCTTAATATAGTCCTGCCCACCCTTGAACTCTCTATAGATCAGGCTAGCCTCAAATTCACAGAGATCTTCCTGCCTCTGCCTCCCAAGTTCTGGCATTCAAGGTATACACCACGAACACCAGGGTGAAGTAAGGACTTTTAAGCTAGCTCTTATCATTAATCATTTAATTTGATACAATACACAAATTCTAAATTAACTGAATTTTCTTCACACATCCAAAAGAAGTGACTACATGATGTGGACTTTTAAATTTGTAATTGGGCAGTGTCTATCACGTTTTCAGAATTGCTCTACTTTTCTCCTTTTTGCTTCAAGCACCAGGATGATAACTTCAATTTTATCCAGTATTCTATTATCCATTGTTCCAAGTATTGAATTTCTGAAGACTGGATTGAGAGGTGTTGAAAGTCAGCTTCATTCTGTCACTCTGACTAGAGCCTGTTCCCTGCAGGTGTCCAACTTCTGTCTTGAGGTGGCATTATCCATGCACCTTCCCTGACTATGTGTTCTAGTGACCACTCCCTCCCTTTACCATTAGAGTGAAGAGAGGGGAGGTAACTCTTGCTCTACCAGCCCCAGAGATTACAAAACACTTTTGTGGTTTTTCTCTGCTTTGTCAGTGTCTTTGTAAATAAACCTGTAATTCAACTCGGAAGGAAGGAAGGAAGGAAGGAAGGAAGGAAGGAAGGAAGGAAGGAAGGAAGGAAGGAAGAGAGGGAGGAAGGGAGGGATGAAGGGAGGGATGAAGGGAGAAAGAAAGAAAGCAAGAGAAAGAAAAGAAAGAGAGAGAAAGAAGGAAGGAAGGAAGCAAAGAAAGAAAAAGAAAGAAAGAAAGAAAGAAAGAAAGAAAGAAAGAAAGAAAGAAAGAAAGAAAGAAAGAAAGAAAGAAAGAAAGAAAGGGAATGAAACTGAATCAAAATAGTACGAGACTGGAGACTGGCTGGGGTAAAAATAAGTTGCCATAGTCCTTGCATAGCATTCTTTAAGACTGTATTAGATTTCCAGCACTAAATAAAAACTGGGTGTGACAGGCACCAAGCCCTCACACCATTAAAGATGCTATGCTGTGAAAGGATGGACCATTTAGAGACTGCCATATCCAGGGATCCATCCCATAATCAGCTTCTAAACGCTGACACCATTGCATACACTAGCAAGATTTTGCTGAAAGGACCCAAATATAGCTGTCTCTTGTGAGACAATGCCGGGGCCTAGCAAACACAGGAGTGGATGTTCACAGTCAGCTATTGGATGTATCACAGGGCTCCCAATGGAGAAGCTAGAGAAAGTACCCAAGGAGCTAAAGGGATCTGCAACCCTATTGTTGGAACAACATGATGTACTAACCAGAACCCCGGAGCTCTTGTCTCTAGCTGCATATGTATCGAAAGATGGCCTAGTCGGCCATCAATGGAAAGAGAGGCCCATTGGACTTGCAAACTTTATATGCCCCAATATAGGGGAATGCCAGGGCCAAAAGAATGGGAATGGGTGGGTAGAGAAGTGGGGGGCGCTATGGGGGACTTTTGGGATAGCATTGGAAATGTAATTGAGGAAAATATGTAATAAAAATATTAAAAATCAAAAAAAAAAAAAGAAGTCTCTAAGAGGCTCTGTTCAGCAGCACCTGATTGAGACAGATGCAGGTGCACACAGGTAAACATTGTACCAAGATAGGAGACCCCTATAGAAGAGATAGTGGAAGGATAGACTGTCCTTAAGGAGATGGCAACTCGACTGGAAACCAACAGTGTCAAATAATCCTGAGCCCTGGGAGCTCCCAGAGTTTGAGCTACCAACTAAATTGCATATACATATTCGGGCTCTTCTGCCCACTCTCTCCACCCCCAGCACAGGCAGAGCAGAGGGCTGCCTTGTCTGGCCTCAGTGGGTGAGAATGCACCTTATCCTGCAGAGACATGATGCACCAGGGTGAAGGGATGTCTGAGGAGGAGGGCTTCCCTCTTAGAGTCGAAGCGAGGGGGAGAGGGAAGAACTCTGTAAAAGGGAATTGGGAGGGCACAGCATTTGGGATGTAAAGAAATAATTAAAAAAAGGAAAACTGGGTATGATTTCTCTTATATGTAATACCAGCACACAGTGGAGGAACAAAAGTTAAAGGTCATCTTCAACCACATGGTTATTTGAGACCAAGCACAGAAGACATGTGACCATGTTTCAAGGGAAATATTATTATAGTTTTTATTTATTTATCTATTTATTTATTATGTCAGTGGAAAGATGGAAATGCACCAAGCCTGGTGTTATTTAAAATAGAACCAACAATAATCCTGACATATATTATTTTATTTTTGAATAGTTAAGGCATTGATCACCCCTTTTCAAGACACTTGTTACTTGAGTGGGGGAGTAAGGTGTTATTTAAAATAGAACCAACAATAATCCTGACATATTTTATTTTTGAATAGTTAAGGCGTTGATAACCCCTTTTCAAGACAGGACATGTTCCTTGAGTTGGGGAGTAAAAGCTATTCTCCACAGAGGTAAATAGATTTTTTGAATTAATTGTCCTCATTTACTTCTTGCCAATAAATATGAGATGACTTAAAAGATCTCCAACAACAGAAGACACAAGTATGTAATGACCCAATTAATTCTGAAGAGTCACTGGTGGGCAAGATGAACAATAGATTTGAAAAAGGCTATTCATATGTTCTTATCTGTGTCTAAGCAATTAGAAAAGTGACATTGCTACCCAATCTTTGACTTAAAACAGAAAATTAGTTGAATCAACAGGTCTTTGCTCTTCTGTACTGTACACTAACACATGTAAAAAAGACAAAATATTAAATTATTATAGATTAAAGGTGGCTATGTCTAATGAGTATGTAGGAATCTATAATAAATTACTTACAATGATAAAGTCTGTTTTAAAGCAAAAGCGACAGGATATGGACATTTGTTAATTTAGTAGTTTGAACATTATTAGTAATATCTCACTGTTTCTCTGTTTCTCTCTGTCTCTCTCTATCTCTCTGTCTCTGTCTGTCTCTGTCTCTCTGTCTCTGTCTCTCCCTCTCTCTCTCTCTCTCTCTCTCTCTCTGAGTGTGTGTGTATGTGTGTGTGTGTGTGTGTGTGTGTGTGTGGTGTGTGTGTCTCCCTCTCTGTCTCCCTCACTGTGTGTATGGATGTGTGTGTATCTGGTAATGTGTGCTTGAGGGCTGGAACCCAGAGAGCATTCATCATGCATTCCACTGCATTACTCTATCAAGCCACAAACTTGAAAGTGACATTCATGTAAGTCTAGAGTTTGGAAAGAGAAATGTGGGGGAAAATCTTTGAAGAACATGAAAATAGCAAAGGCCCCACATACTTGACTGAGACATGGAGCTTTCTGGTAAGACTCTACTCCTGTAATGACTTCTGTATCCTGGATACAGAAGGTACTACATAAAAGGCAATAGCATCTATGTGGCACTAGTATACAAGATGAATTTTATAAAACATTAAATTTATTTTCCTGTGGCTGTTATAGAAAACAGTGGGCTTAACAGAGATTCATGAAGTTGAGAGCATATACAAGGTATTTTATTCAATAAATGTAAGATAGAAGTACAAATATCAACTTACAATAGTCCTACTAATGGGCAATATGATCAATGTCTGTGCAAAAAGGAAACTGAAACATAGGGAATTCAATAAATTGCATTCTGCTGTGGAATCAGGTGTCTAGATCTGAGGTCTGGTTAATTCACATACTATACTCAACTGAATAAAAGCTTAGAAAATGGGTGTTTACAATTTTATAATTTCCAAATATGCTACCCAAAGAGGCATACAGAAAATACACAATGAAAATTAAAAAGCAGACAACAGATTGTTAAAATTCAGCATATGACTAAGAAGTGCTTAGACTGGAGAGTGCAGTAACAGAAGGATATCATTCAGAGCGATAATGAGTACGAATTGCCTAGAACTGGAGGGAAGCATGAGTCACCAGGCTTCATATCTTAATAAATATTAAGTTTGGTTGAGTTAAAAAACCAATTACCTCTACATCTGGATTTATGTATCATCTAGAGAGCAATGGCAAAAGATAAAAAGAGTTTCAACCAAACAAAAAGTCAACTCTTTAGAAAAATAATAGAAACTTGAGATTGGATTTCGCATTGAATGTCAGATTCACAGCAAGGATATATTAATTATACCAACATAATTTTCTATATCATATCAAATATCATTAAAAAGAAAATACAAAGTATATGTAAGGATAGCAATTAGAAAATATATTGACTCCTCCCCTTTTCAATCAATGAAGTTTTCCATTAGAAAAAGACTATTAGAATAAGGAAAACTGGAAGATAGTGGTCATAGGATAAATGGGAGCTAATTGTGTATTTAGGCGAGGATGGAGCCTATGTTGAGATGAAGGGTTTGCTTGTTATGAGCAAGGAATGTGAGTTTATAGCACGGCTTCTGTCCAGTGTCATGAAGTGAACCAGTGCTGCCAACATCATGCCAGGGATGATCTCTATGTAAGGTTTGCTTTCTCAATCCCCTGCTTTGTTTGATAATTACTACCTTTCTATCAAAGGTGGCTCTATTTCACAACTTCTAGAAAGAAACTTTCTAAGACACAGTATAACATAATAAAGTTCATTCACTGGAAAGAGTTACTGGATCCATCATAAATTTTCATTCAATATTGAATACATGCTCACCCTTTTCATAGAAACGAAGTAAATTCGGAGCATGAACTCTGTCAAGGGCTGGTGAGTATGACAACAGCTGTTGGGTGGTGTGGAAATGGCTAATTCAAATGTGATTCTGCAAATTCCAGAGTCAACATGGAATGAACAGAAATTTTACTCAATGAGACTTTAGAAGAGATAAATATTCATGTATAATAGGTACGTTACCTTAAGAAGACGGTGAAGTATATGTCTTAAAATATATCATAGGAAATGTAACCTAGATGCATTTATTGAGTAAAGTGGGTTTATAATTTTGTCTTGAATTTTTTCTGGTTCAGTTTAGATCCGTATAAATTCTCTATGGGGAGAGATACAAGCTCAGTGTCCTAGATGTGGAACGAATACAAAAACATCCCTGAAGTTATAAAACATTTCCTAGGATGGTTCTGGCAAGCATGGGAGAGGACTACTTTTTATTCTGCATTGGGTTTACAAGGTGGGAAAAGAAGCAAAATTTCATGCTAGTAACTGGATTTATGAAGATTTAGTATGTTTTGCAGTGTGCAAATATTTATTTCTAAACTTTTGTCAATGAGGTTGTAAGCTACTTTGAACAAATAAACACAGAGTTAATTCTGGATTTAATGCAACCATGGAACATCTGGAATGATATGATTATAATTTGAAATGCAACTATGGGATTTGATTTTTGAAGTCTTTATATATCTCTTAATTGGAATGACTTAGATTCTGTGTATATTATGCAAGCCTCTCTGTTTATCTTGTTAGACTGCTATAAAATTATTTACTTCCAATGTTCGGTACTAATGTCTAGAGGCATTAGTTTTTCAGGAAGACATTATTAATGATTTGATTACACTGGAAAATAAGATTCCTTTCCACACATGTTGGATTCCTCTGGTCTCTGCATCAGAAAGTAAAGGAGGGAGCAAAAGTGTTGCCTTGATTATTAGTTTCTTTTCTGCTGTTATTAGGTACAATAACACAGTAACATAAAGAAGAAAACATTTATTTTGGCTTTCCTTTCTGGAGAGATAGATTCCATCACAGTGAAGAATGCCTGGTAACAGGAGCTTGATCCAGAATAGGCAGGGTAACTGTTTTGTTTCTAAGTTAAGACTGGTTGATAAAATGTAGTCTTTCTAATCAATTTTAAATTTCAAATAAACAGGAAAACAACTTTGAAGTCAGAATGAACTAAGTAGTTACATAATATATCTAATTCTAAGAGGTGCTACTTAATGGTTACAATATTCAACTACATTCTTTTATAACAGAAATTATCTAAACACTTAAACTTTCTACTTATATTAAAAACATTTAGAAAATTCCAATATTAATTCAAAATAATCCCATTTTAGCTCACTCCTTTTATCAATGACATGATTTCAGAAGCGTTATGTGTGCTGTCTCATATCCCTGCCAGCAATTTACTCTGTTATGTTATCACCTTTCCTTTCTTCACAGCATTTTCTATGTTTTGGAAATGACTTTTAATGGGTATTGTTCAACATTTCTCCAAACAACCTGTCATCATTTCAAAATCACTTTCCTTTAATTCCATAGCAATGTGCAGGTCTGATATTAATCTTAAGTTCCTACTGCTTAATAATTATTGCTCATCAGTTTGGCATTAGTTATATTAAATATTAAAACCTTCCAAATGAATGTTTCTTGAACTCCTTCTCTTTCAGTTTTTTACTAAAATTGTATATAGTATATAAACTATATACAAATAAATTACATACATTCCAAAAGTTTCATCATCCATCTAATCTTTTAGAATTGAGATGATTTTATCCAGATGCTTTCTTGACATCTGTACTAGAATTCCAAAAATAAAATTATTTTACAATATCGTATATAACGGTAATCTCATTGTGTGATTACCATTATATACTGGTAAAAATCAATATACTAAATAGTTTACCCCTTATCTATAGTTATTTAATTACTCACATCATCTATTATCTACTTAGGTGTAGCTACTAAGTTAAAATAATATATATCATCAAAACCAGAATAATCAAATCGTTTCTAAAAATCCCTCAAATTTAATTTGCTTTTTAATGTATTTCCAGAGAACTAAAAGCAGAAACTAAATCTTCCAAAAATCAAAGCTCACTTATCCTCTCGCTGTTCCTCATTTTGCATTGACTCATTTTGGAGGCACAAGGATGAAACAAGAATTCTTGAGAAAACATTGTTTATAACAGTCTCCAGTGCCTATAATTTTCTTTGTGCTGTTTGTCACCTAAACATCATCTCAAGACTCTGACCAACTGGAGTGAAAGCCTCTTCAACAGCTTCTTCCCACTGATATGACATAGAGTGGATAAGAGATGTATAACTTATTTAACTATTCATTGCATCCAAATAGCTACCATGAATCAACCTGGGAGGAGCTTCGTGTTTACCTTACAGTTTCATGCCAAATGGAGCTTGGCTAATGGGCTCCAGCCTCATGGAATTTTGTACAGATCAATTGATTACAAAGTTGAAAAGGGATGGGGCATTCAGTCTGTTTGAACAGGCCTGCTCCCAGTGACCTACTTCAAACAGCTGAATTCACTCCTTCAAGTTTCCAAAGCCTACCAAAACAGTACCATTAGTTGGGAAAGCCAAGCACTTAATGCTTTAAACTATAGATTATATTTCTCTTTCATATTTATCAGATGAAAGAGAAAGTGGTGGAAGGTAATGATGATAAAAATGTTATGTGTATGCATCAAAATATAACAAGAAAGCCCATTGATTTTTATAAATACTGTATACATTAGCATTAATGAATATTATGAAAGATTAATCCCATGTAACCTTCCATCCTAGAGCAGATGCAAACAAAGGCAGAAAAAGTTGTGTAAGACAGTATAAGAAAGAGATCGATAATCAGGGAAAATGATGTCATGTCAAAACTTTAGATGTATCAGAAATTACACATATCAGAAGAAAAATGAAATTATTTCATTGTTTATTGACCAATAAATTTACTTTAGCTAGTTTCCTTCAAATACAACTAATTATGAGTCCTTCAGTAGGGGGGGAAGGGTAGGTTTATACAAACTTGTGCAGAACTAAAGCAAACAATATTTTGTGCTTTTTATCTCAGTGAAATCCCCTAGTTTATATAAAATCTCATGCAGAATGAGAGGTAGATATGAAAACCCCTTCTAGTAAATGCTATGGTTTTCTGTATAAGAACATCTCAACTGAAATATTTATTTCTACAGCATGATCCAAAACAGTTATTTAATTGCAAAGCTTTACCTTTTAAACTAGTGGAGTTTAGAATTATATAAATAGAATGAATTAAGCAGGAATAAATCTACAATTGTTCAAAATTTAAAAGACAGGTAAATTTTTGAGAACTTTAAACATCAATCTAACTAAAAATATTTTGTCCTTAGTGAACATGTATGTGACGATACCTGTCAAAAGCTTGAGGATGATGTCATTATGTGAATTAGACAGGAAAGGCCCAAGTCTGATGACCTGTGCTCTATTCCTGAGACCGACTGGTGAAAGGAGAAAACAGGAGTTTTCTTCTGACCTCCACACACATACGGTATCATACCTGTGTCCACACAACTATAAAGATAAACAAATTTAGTCCTTTTGAATGTTATTGATATTACTGTTCTATCTAGCCTCACATCAGTATGATATTAGTTTTTCAATATCACAGAGTCATTTCTATTGACACAAAATAAAGTCACTTAATCGTGAATTTATTCACATGAATGTGTTCTATGTAAAAATGCATGCGCCTTCATTTTATCTATTAGATGGCATGGGCTCAAGTATTCAGTAGCTCTAATATTCTTTCTTTTATGTAAGTAATGCATCATTAGCACATAAATCACGCAAATAATTCATATTGAGACATTAACATTTATGCAAGAAAAATCATTATAAAAAGCAATCACTATTCACTTTTATTATAAATAACCAGACATCCATTATTCCTTATTACATATATTTTGCATCATTATTTTAGATAATTTAAATTACAGTAACATCCATTTTAAGGATAAAACAGCTTTATTTACAGGAGTCAGATAATACTTGATTCTATGACTCAAATCCTGTCAATTAAATACTTTCGTTTTACTCTAGCCAGAATATCATGGCAAGAGTTTAAACTCTCTGAGCATCCTGATTCTTAACACTTCATATGTTATATTTATTTCTATATGGCACACGACACTCATTATGCTATTTTTTAGTTCATCAGTTATCAGTATGAGGCAGACACACATGTGTAGATGCCTAATGTTTTCGAGGTCGCATGCCATGTCCATTTCTGATTTTTAATCCTGTAGTTATGCTTCTGTCTGACAGATATCACTCTTCCTACTTGGAGTTACGGGTTACAGTTGTGGGAGTCTATCAAGAAAGTGAATTTCAATTCATCTTTCATCCTCAAAAATTACTTCTTGCCCATCTGAGCCTCTGAAATCCTTCTTACACTTAAATGTTAACTATCTAAAAATTATAAAAATTATCTTTACACTAATTCTCAATTTTTGTTTCCAATATGACATAGAAAAGCATTTCCAGTAATAAAATTTACCAACTTTACAGGCTATTCACCGAAATGAATTTTTCATGGCTTACCTATGATGTTCTTTTCATGCCTCTTTTGTGTTTATATGGATGCCTGAGTGTATGTGTTTGTGTGTGTGTGTGTGTGTGTGTGTGCATTTGTGCATGAGTGTGCATACGCATGCACACATGTGACAGTTTTTATTTGTTTTTTGTTTGAGACAGGATATCACTCACACTCTATAGCTCAAGGTATCTTGGAACTCACTATGTAGTACAGGTTACCTTTTACCTCATCTCCGTTTTTCTGCGTCAGCCTCCAGCCTAATGGAACAGTGATGTAAGTCGGTGATCCTAACCATTTGATTTTTATTTTCAAATATTTACAGTGTGCACCAACCTTCTTAAAGTGTGACCTTAAAAGTAACATTCAGTTGTTTTAGGATGTTCAGGGACTGGCAACTGTCTAATAATGACTTAGTATAATTCATGTTTCAGTAGCAGTACACCTGCTCCATGACCCAACAAATGGCTGCATCTCAGATTTCTTGATGTGTGATCATTGCAAACTTACCAATTTAATAGCTTATGTTGTTACTGTAGACATAATATTTGATAAAAATCAACATAAATGAGGAACTATTTATTTTGGCTGACTCTTTCAGAAACCTCTACTAAAGGCCAATTTTCTCTATATGTGTTGGGCTGACATGAGGTGTACTATCACAATGAGAAGGCCATTGGAGGTAGAAGCAAGCAGACAGGAAGCTGAAAGGAATGAGAAAGGGTCAGGGGAGAAAAATAGAAAAACATGTCATTTTTCCTTTCCTGGTTTCATTTTGGTTGCTCTGATAAAACCTTGATGCAAATTAACTCGACGAGGAAAGGTTTTATTTGACTTATCAGTGATAATCCATCATAGAGGGATTCCTAATCAAGAATTCAAGACTGATCTTTGGAGGCAAGAACTGACGCAGAACTCATGTTGAAACACTTCTTACTGGTTTGGCATTCATGACTTGTTCCGATGATTTCCTTAAACATTTTAGGATCATCTCCATAGTAGTGACATCCTCTCCAGTAGGCTGGGACTCTTCACATCAATCATTAATCAAGAAAATATCTCTTAGACATGATAACAGGCCAGTTTGATGCAGGCAGTTTCTAAGCTTAGATTCCCTTTTCCTATGCAAACCCTAATTTGTTTCAAGTTGAGAAAAACTAACCAGTTCAATTGATTTCTTGTTTACTTGACACGCAAACATTTCACATATACACCATTAACATTCTTTTATTTTTTAATACCAGGTTCATGTTAAAATTAATTGTACAATATAAAATAAAATTCCCCTTTAAAAATCCCTTAGATTAAAAAATTAAACATATTAGAATCCAAATTTTCTTTTTAAAAAATTAAGTATCTCTTTAAAAACTCAAAGTATCTCTTCTGTGGGCTCCTGTAAAACCCAACAAAAAATCTATATTTACTTATTCTGTTACATAAACACGAAGCTACATTTTTATCAAAAGCCAAACAAACCCAAATCCAACATTATATATATATATATATATATATATATATATATATATCCCCTTGTCTGACATCTGGAACTCTCTCATGATCTATGCTCCGAAAACACAGACATCTCCTTCTCTTTGGCTCTCCAATCCACAGCAAGCCCATCTTACGTCATTGATTCCAGAAGGCTCCACTACATACAAAGCACATCTGGGTGTTCTTCTCAAAGTCCTGACATCTCTAAAATGTTGGAGTTTCCACAACAACTGAAGATATCTCAATGGTCTCCTGATCTCACAAAGGAATCTCAACTGTACTACACTGTTCCAAGCCTGTGGCAGGGCAGAACGTGGACCCATGGTTTACCAGTCCTATGAACTCAACATCACTTGTCCTGGTAACTCAAGGGTCCCATTTTTGCAGTCTTAGTTTCTTGTTAATCACACGTGACTTCTCAGCCCCAGATGACCACAAATCATATAGTCCCAACGTGAAATATAACACAAATGGCCTTGGAAAACTGTCAAATTTTAATTTTTCATTAATTTTATATACATGTTCTATAATAATAATATCATACCCCACCCTCTATTCACCTCACAACTCTTCTCACGTTCCCTCAACTCAAGTTTGTGGCTTCTTATTATTTAATTATTCTATGAATTTCATGATTAATTTTAGGTAAACTTGCAAATGCAGTCTCAACATTTCTGATAGAGTCTTTGGGAGCTTTGCAATTATCCTTTGAACCTTCACAAGGTAGCTTCGATTGCCTGTACTTCTTTCAACCTTCCTATCTTGAAATTTCTCAAAAGATATCCTCAATCTAATAGCACACAGTGGGCTTTTCTAGCACAGTGTTCTAATAAACACAACATTGCTTTGCCTATCTCACTATCTGGTATCAAATACTTATTGAGTATGTAGGCTTGCAGTCCATCCTCATGTGAAGCCAAAGCATGATCTTGGAGACAGGAACTTTCTTACTGACTTGCTCTTCCTTACTTATGAAGATTGTGTTCTTAAACAACCCAGGGCCACATGCGGAGGATTGCTACTGATCCCAGATTGCTGAGTCCTCTCATGGCAAACATTAATCAAGGAAACAATCTCCAGACAAGTCCACAGACCAATCTGTTAAGGAAATTCTTCAATTGAAGTTTCTCCTTCCTGGATAATTCTTCTTTGTTTTAAGTTGACAAAATTTTCATAGTACTCCCCACATTCTTCACAGGCACCGCCAAATGATTTGCTACTTCCAATTGTAATCCACCTCTTGGGGGCCCACATAGTAGGAATTCATCAGTGGATTTACCTCATGAGTATTTTCATGAGACATCAAATCACAACACTTGATCTTGTGTCCTGAAGTTTACCTCTCCTTTTTAAGATGAGACTAAATTTCATCAGTGTTTAATTATCATAAAATCCTTCTTGTTTTTGTGATTTCATAAATCTAATATATAAAAATTGCAACCATTTTATGTATATGTTCACTATTTTACTTTCTGTCTTTAATACTTTAAGCATTTTCAAAAATATGAATATTAGCAATTATTAAGTTAGGCACACACATATACATATGCATATAAAAGAAAAAATAAATGAATATATAATTATGTGAACATATGGCCAAACTTTATTTTGAACAAATGATGTGGTCATATCTGTAAAGGTAATATTTCCCTAATTTTTTCTCATTTCATAATCCCACAATGATCATTCAAAATCAAAATCTTGCTTAAAATTCTGAAAATAGAGGCAGAGGCAGGAGGATATCTGAGTTCAAGGCCAGTCTGGTTTACAAAGTGAGTTCCAGGACAGCCAGGGTTACACAGAGAAACCCTGTCTTGACCCCTCCCCCAGAAAAAATTCTGAAAATAATTTCATAAGTCATTTTAGCATACTATAGGAAAAGATAAATGCCTTAATCTGCCAGTAAGTCATGGACTCCTTCAATTCAGCCTTTGCTTATCTAAAATAATGACAAATAGAAAGTTTCTAAACAAATATGAAACTTGGTGAATCCCCATATATTTATTAATTTGCATATTATTCACATTTCTGTAAAAATTATGCTCAATGGAATGGTTTTCAATTAGTATTAATGCCTTTCATTTTATGCTAAATTTCATTATTCTGTCTCTATACCCTAATCAATATTGTCACAAGCATAGATGAAAATAATATTGACTAAAAATATTTTTAGACAAATGACGAATTTAATTCACTTTAAGAAATCCTTCATATGATCATTGTGTTAAAATAATTTTTATGAAATTTGAAGTTCTACAGTGTATAAAAATTATGAAAGTGTAATCTCTTGCGAGATAGCTACAATATTTAAGTATTTAAAAATGCATGATTATTTTTGGTATAAGCAATATGACCATTTTCCTAATAAGAATCAAGAAAAACAAAAAGAAAAAGAAAGAAAAAGAAAAAGAAAAAGGAAAAGAAAAGGAAAAAGAAAAATTATAACTGCAACTATGACTGTCCAATTCCCATTTGCAAAACATTTAATTTTTATTAAATAACACAAAAATATTATTATAGAAAATAATTGTAATCATTTCATTCTTAATTACTAAATTTATATTTCCTGAGAGAGTTACTACAAAAACTACTCATACATAAAATTTCAATCTACAATAAGAATAAAATTTAAATAATTTCAGAAGTATTCATTAGTCATTTTCAATGAGAAGTTTCTGAAGGCGAGTGCTCATTATCAGACCAGAATTATGCAGAAACAGCAGTTTCTGACAAAATATCTAGTATGTGTCATGTAAACAATTAACATTAACAATATGACAAAATATTATCATTTCCATTTTTATAAAAATGATGGTTGGAATTCTAAAAATATAAATATCTTAAGGCTATGTTAATGTGTTAGTGTAGAAAGAATTCTGTTATAGCTAAATTAAATTCTAGTTTGCTAGTAATTTTTTGCTTTCCTGACAAACTAGGCAAAGTCCCACTTTCAAACTAATCATTTTCCTCTTAGTATCCTTTTAAATAAAATGGTCCAAAATTGCCAAATCTAATGTACTGGCAAGTAGCATTTTACTGTGGACATTTCATTAGTATTGTTTCCTTGTTGATATTGTTTACTTAAAAAATAAATCTTGAAACATATGACTTTTATGCCATTTGAAATATTAATATCACTTTTTATTTTCATTTATATTGCATTCAGAAAGTCTTTTCCAATAAAACTCCACATTTTTCTTAAAAAATGCTTTATTTAAAATTAAATTTATACTAGAAGTGACATATCACATACATTAACATGTACATACTACTCATATTTTCTATAAATACAAGACTTTCAAGTAAAGACACATATATATAATAACTGTTTAAAACTTCTCCATTGGAAATTTTTAAATAAAAAATTATATAAATAACTTCAATGCTATAAATTTGACAGTATTTGCAGATAATTATTGTTTTCTTCTTAAAAACAGAAAAATACAAATTGGAACTTTTTTTTCACCATAAAATGTAGTCAATTAGTTAACATAACTGCAAATATTGATATACTTGTACTAATACTCTCTTTCAAATTAAACCCTACAAAGGCAGAGAATACATACATTCACCTTATCTATGAAGAAATAAATTAAGAGATCTTCTACTATTACTGTTGTTCTTACAGTTCACGAATAAAAGAAGATCAAATTGTATCAAAGTAAATTTAAATAATGCTAATTAATTTAAGCAGAGATGGCAATAGTTAACTTTTATATTTTGAGCTTTAAAATGTTGATTTCTGAAAAAAACAAAACCAATTAGGAGGAAATTCCCCCAACAAAATATTTTTCTTTTTGTAACTAAGTTATAATGCAGACATTTCTGTTATTCCTTGAAATGAAAATTTGTAAACATGTGCTGTATTACCATGGTTGTGAAAGCATATATTACCATGTTTGGTAAAGCATATATTACCATGTTTGGTAAGGCATATATATTCCCATGGTTGGTAAGGCATATAGTCTTTATTTTTACAGACTTTTTTGAAAGCAATTTCCACTCTGACTTTTCTTAATCCTTTTTAGATAGTTTAACTCTTTTTATTTCTTTGAATTTATATCAATTTTGTGGGGGTAAATTAAATGTGAACACATTTTTCCCTGACATGAGAATTTGAGGAAAGTTGCTTGTCTTATTTGTGAGAAGAATCATTCTCAAATGTATCTTGAAATGTGTCTTTTTACACCATAATTCAAAGAAATTATTAGTCAAATTTGATGCAGTAAACCTACAAAGTCACATTTTATCTGGAAAATAGTTATTGTTGTACATGCTGGTTTGCAGAGGACACATGGAGATATTGAATAAGACGACTGTGATATTGAATTTCAGCATTAAATGGACTACAATAATATAAACCATGTGAAATTTAATTCATTTTAATTTTGTGAATATAATACCCCTAAAATATTTCTCCTTTTCTTTCTCTAAAATCTTATATATATATATATATATATATTCTGCTCCAAACTCTTGCTCTCTTTTCTCACTATTTGTTATAACATGCATATATGTATATGTACATGTTCATATATGTGTGTATGCACATGTATATGTACATGTATTCATTCATGTATGTATTCCTAAATATAACCTGCTCGGTTCACTTAGTGTTATTTTTATGTATGATTTTAAGGCTGAGTATTTGGCACTGGCCAGCTAATTGAGCAGCGTTCAGTTTTTTAGTATGTCCATAGGATTCCTTAGAGAAGAATATAAAAACCAGTAGATGAAGGAGTTTCCTGAGAGATTAACTCTCCTAATAATATACACCCATACTATCTCGCCACATGATGGATTAAACATGGGTGGGCAAAGATGAAACCTATGAGACACCTTTAATATCCTAACAAAAATATAATTAACAACTTTGTATAAAGATGATAGGAGAAAATTAAAATCAACAATAAACATTTATTCTTATTTCTTTAAAATAAACATTGAACTAGTACACTATTAGTGAATGTAAATTTTAAATTGTTAAGAAATGAACTTTTTTTATTACTTTTAATGTGTGCCACCACGCCCAGCAACTTTTAATGTTTTTTATAGTCCAGTCATTTCCAGCTCTTGTTCCACCCTCCCACAATTCCACATCCCATTCTTCCTCCTCCCTGTCTCCAAGAAGATATTTTTATCCACCATCTTCTCTCACTGAAGCCAGACCAGGCAGTCTTCTGCTGTATATATAACAAGGCCTCTGATCAGCTCCTGTACACTGCTGGTTGTTGACTCAGTGTCTCAGAGATCTCAGGGGTCTGGATAGTTGAGACTGCTGGTCTTCCTTTAGGGTCGCCCTCCTCCTCTCCTTCTTCCAGCCTTTCATTAATTCAAGAGCAGTGGTCCCTGACTTCAGTCCAATGGTTGTGTGTAAGTATCTGCATCTAACTCAGTTAGTTGCTTGTTAGGCCTCTTGGAGGGCAGCAGTGCTAGGCTCATGTCTGTGAGTACATCATAGCATCAATGATAGTGTCAGGCTATGGAGTCTTCCTTTGAGATGGATACCAATTTAAGCTGATCACTGGACCTCCTTTCCCTCAGTCACTTCTCCATTTTTGTCCCTGCTGTTCTTATAGAAAGGAACAGTTCTGGGTCAGAGTTTTTGACAGTGGGATGGCAAACCCATTCCTCTACTTGATGCCCTCTCTTTACACTAGAGCTGAACTCTAAGAGTTCCTTCTTCCCACGGTTGTGCATTTCATCTTAAGTCCCTCCCAGTGAGTGCTGAGGGTCTATAACCTCTCTAGTAATTCTGGAGGGTTCCCTCACTTTCTACCCCCTGAGGTTTCATATTAACATTGATTCTGTTGGCCCTCGGGACTTCTCTCTTGTCTCACCCCCATACTTGATCATGTTCCCCCTTCCCCTCTTCCCCTCTCCAACTGAACTCCATCCTTCCCTCTGCTTAACATGATTATTTTCTTCTCCCTTCCAAGTGGCAACTTACTTGGGCTCCTTACTTGGGCTCTTCTGCTTGTTCACCTTCTTGAGATCTGTGGATTGTATTATAGGTTTTCTGTACAATATTTGCTAATATCCATTTATGATTGAATACATAAAGTGCATGTCCTTTGGGTCTGAGTTCCCTCACTCAGTATTATATTTTCTAGTTCCATTCATCTGCCCGCAATACTCATGATGTCCTCATTCTTGATAGGTAAGTAGTATTCCAATGTGTAAATGAACCACATTTTCTGTATCCATTCTTCTGTTTTGAGACATCTGGGTTGTTTCCAGCTTCTGGCTATCACAGATAAGTCTGCTATGAACGTAATGGAACACATGCCCCTGCGGCATGGTAGGACATCTTTTGGGTATATTCCCAACAGTGGTACTGCTGGGTGTTCAGGTATATTTATTTCTAATTTTCTAAGGAATCCCCAGAGTGTCTTCCAGAGTGGTTGTACCAGTTTCCAGTCCCACCAGCAATGAGGAGTATTCATATTTCTCCACATCCTCCCCAACATATGCTATCATGAGCTTTTGATCTTAGCCATTCTTATTGATATTAGGTAGAATTTCAGTGTCATTTTGATCTGCATATCCCTGCTCACTAAGCAAATTAAACATTTCTTTAAGTGCTTCTAGGCCATTTGAGATTTATCTCATGTAAATTTTCTGTTTAGTTCTATATCCCATGTTTAGGTTGTTTGGTCTTTTGGAGGTTATAAGGTTTTCTTGAGTTATATATTTATTTTGTATATTAGCCCTTTATTGGATATGGAGGTAGTGAAGATTTTTCCCAATCTATAGGTTGCCAATTTGTTCTTTTGACTCTGTCCTTGCCTTCAAAAGCTCTTTGTTTTCATGAGCTCCAATTTATTAATTCTCGATCTTAGAACCTGAGACAATGGAGTTCAGTTTAGAAAAAAAATATCCCCTGTGCTAATAAATTCAAGGCTCTTTTCCACTTTCTCTTCCATTCAATTCAGTGTATATGGTTGTATGTTGAGGCCCTTGATAAACTTGGATTTGAGTTTTGTGCCATTTGACACAAATGCATCCATTTTCATCTTTCTACATACTGACGGCCAGTTAGACCAGCACCATGTATTGATGATGCTTTTCTTTTTCCATTGTATATTTTTTGCTTCATTGTCAAAGATCAAGTGTTCATAAGTGTGTACTTTTATTTCTGAGTCTTCAATTCTATTCCATTGATCAGCCTGTCTGTCTCTGTACCAATACCATGCAGGGTTTTTTGTTCATTTGGTTGGTTGGTTGGTTAGTTGGTTGGTTGGTTGGTTGGTTTTTTTATCACTAATACTCTGTAGTATATCTTGAGGTCAGCGATTGTGATTCCCCAGAAGTTCTTTTATTACTGAGAAGAGTTTTAGCTATCATGGGGTTTGTTACTCCAGATGTATTTGAGAATTATTCTTTTTATCTCTGTGAAAAATTGAGTAGGAATTTTAATGGGTCTTGTATTGAATCTGTACATTGTTTTTCGTGGGATGGCCATTTTTACTGTGTTAATCCTACCAATCCATGAGAATGACAAGTCTCACCATTTTCTGAGGTCTTCTTCATTATCTTTCTTGAGAGACTTAAACTTCATGTCATACAGATATTTCACTTCTTTGGTTAGAGTTGCATCAATATATTTTATATTTTTTGTGAATATTGTGAAGGGTGTTATTTTCCTATTTTCTTTCTCAACCAATTTCTCATTTGCATAAAGGAAATTTTCTGATTTGAGTTAATTTTATATCCAGCCAGTGTGCTGAAGTTGTTAATCAGCTATAGATGTTCTCTGGTAGAATGTTTTGAGTTGCTTATTTAAATTCTTTATTTATCCTGTTGATTTTCTCAAAGAACAAGTTTTTGGTTTGGTTAATTCATTGTATAACTCCCATTGTCTCTATTTGTTTGATTTCAGTTGGAAATTGACAATTTAGTGCAGTTTAATACTCTGGATTGTGTTTGCTTCTGTTTGGTTTAGGGCTTTCATGTATTCTGTTCAGTTACTTGGGTAGGATCTCTACAATTTCTTTAAGAGGGCACTTAATGCTATGCATTTTCTTTTTAGCACTGCTTTCAGTGTGTCTCATAAGTTTGGCTATGCTGTGTCATTATTTTCAATTAATTCCAGGAAAACTTTAATTTCTTATTTAATTCTTCCCTGACTTTCAACCAAAAATTATTAAATGAGATGGGGAAGGATACTTCATATGCATCAAAGGAAATATTCACCAAAAGAAAGTCTCAATTCTGAACATCTAGTGCCCCAAATACAAGAACACTCACATTTAAAAATAAACTTTACTAATTCTCAAAACAGACATTGAAGAGTACACAATAATAGTGGAAGACTTCAATATTCTACTCTCACCAATGGACAGGTTATTGAAACAGAAACTATACAGAGACACAGTGAAACTAAGAGAGGTTATGAACCAAAGGGTTTAACAGATAAATACAGAATATTCCACCCTAAAACAAAAGAATATACATTCTTCTCAGCACCTCATGGTATCTTCTCTATAATTGACAATGTAATTGGACACAGACCAGGCCTCAACAGATACAAGAAGATTGAAATAATCCAATAACTCTTTCAGATTACCACAGATTATGGTTAGATTTGAATAACAACCAAAACAACAGAAAACCCACATACCCATCATAAGTGAAGAACACTTTACTCAAGGATAACTTTGTCAGGAAAGAAATAATGAATTGAACTTATTACAATAAGCACCAGCTATTTAAATCACATTTTACTATAATGAAAGAACGTATTGCAGTACAAACCTCCATTTTCCAATAGAGGTTATAAATATTTCCCCATAATGATAAATCCATATAAGAAATATTAAATGATCTATGAATGGAGAATTTTGCTTCAAGAGCATACAATAAAATCATATTAAAGGTATTTAATCTTTGATATTATAAGACTATTCTTTTCTTCTGAGTGTCGCCAAGTGCCTGATACAAAGCACACTATGGAGGAAAAGGGTTTTATTTGGGCTCATGTTACTGGCAATATCATCTATTATGGTGGCATAATTACATGAGGAGTTCACTTCTGTGTGGAAGAGTAAGCTGTAAGGGGAACACCAATCTGTATGTTCTTATTTTCCCTTACATTATATGCAAGGACATCAGCATATGTCATCATGTAGCCCACATTCAGGGTAAGCATTAATCATATCAGCAAACCCTTTCACAGAAACACCCAAATTTTATCCCATTAATGTCCTAGGTACTCCTTATTCCAAAATAATCCATAATATTCTTCACATCTCCACTTATTAAACAAGACATTTAATTTATTATTATTTTCTTCTTGGCTCTTTTATAACTGCTATAACATATGTAATGTAAACTAAAGCCATAGTGATGGAAAATTCATGTTTGGAATAGTAGAAATACGTTTTTTAAAAGTAGTTCACTCTTTCAAGACTTTAGTATTGTATGAACGTGAAATAGTTTTGTCAATATGCTTGAAATTGTTACCTCCCTCATGGGCACTGGAAGAATGTAAATAACAGTTAAACCTAGCTTTATAGTTAGAAACACAAAGAAAGTTAATGTATTTCATATTCTTTCTATTAGTCTTCAAATACAAAATCTTATTGAATCTGGCATGAAACTGCAATCTATGAATATTTCTCAAAAGCAAATGTAGCAATATCAGGCACCTCCAACTTAGGAGTGACTTCAGCTCATGTTTCTTCCAATTATGTATACTTGTTTTACAATATTGGTTGTATTTTTATAGACGTTCTAGTACAACATTGCTACACCATACTGAACACAAGAAACTCAATAAACAATTTTATTTTGAGTTTTCTTGTGTATTACAGCAGTTGATCCAAAAGTCATAATTTCCTGGTATTTCATTGCTTACCGAAAGCATTCAGTATGGGCAGCACAAGATTCTGAAATGAGCTCATAGATGATATAATTACTGTTTTATTTCATTTCCGTTCAAATTTGACTCTGCAAATAATATCAATCTCTGCTTCAGCACAGACTAGCCAATAGTTTTTCAGCTTTATAACTGCATGAATGCACAACTTCAAAAAAACCTTTCTTCATCCTCTTTGAGAATCATTGGTAATATTCTACAAATCCTGGATTCTAGTCTATTTGTGTTTTATATAGTTCTAATTTACGCTTAACAACATTTCTCTTTCTTCAATTTCCTAGTTATATTTCTATAACTTCCTACTAGAAAAGAATCTCTATTACCAGTAATGCATTTTATCAAATTTGATATCATCATAAACACATATTTTACAAAAGAGTACTATTATTTCCATATAAATAGAAGCCCCTCAGAATACAAATTCACCATGTCAAAATTGATAACATGGAAAGATAACCATGAAATTAACTTTAATTATATAACTAAACAGTTGTAATTTTTCAATTATAAAAATAAGAACAGGAATATTACCTGATCTTTTGGAAAATGAAGACTTTGTTAGTCAGATGTATGGAAGTTTGTGTTTTGATTATAATTTCAGAGTGTCAACTAAAAATTAATGAAACCATGAAATTCTAAATATGAGAGATATCTTCAACAGAGGGTATTATGATTAATAATTACTTGCTAACGTGGCAGGATCTAGAACCATATCATGTCTATGAGGGATTTCCTATGTCGGGTCATCTGAGATTAAAGAAACCAAGAGCCATCTCTTCCAAATCTCTCAGTCTAGAAGCTTTAAAAAAGCTGCTCTGAAATGATGGGTATTGGTAGCTGGAAGCCACTTGAGGAAAGAATTTCTGAAAAAGCACTTTTTTATTGGATATTTTATTTATTTACATTTCAAATGTTATTCTTTTTCCCGACTTCCCCTCTGAAAATCCCCAACTTATTCCCCCTTGCCCCTACTTCGATGGGTGTGATCCCCCACTCACCCACCCAGTCCTGCATCCCTGCTTTGGCATTTCCCTACATTTAGGCATGGAACCTTCACAGGACCAAGGGCCTCCCCTAGCATTGATTTCCAACAAGGACATCATCTGCTATATATTCAGCTGGAGACATAGGTCCTTCCATGCGTATTCTTTGGTTGGTGGTTTGGTCCTTGGGGGTGGGGGTGGGGGTATGGTTGGTTCATATTGTTGTTCTTCCTATGGGGTTGTAAACCCCTTCAGCCCCTTCAATCCTTTCTCTAACAGCAGTACTTTTAAGGTTGGAGGTTTTAGAGGTAGATGGATCCATTGGTTAACTCTAGGATACTGGATCCATTGAACTCTCTGACTCTGGCAATTGCATCAAAGGCATGAAGTCCCAAGCAATCTATTCCTGTCCTTCTAGAAGACAGTCTGAACAGTTTTCAGGATTCTTCTAAAAACAGAACAAATTCTTAAAGTCTGAGTATCCTACTAGAGAAAATTATGATGTCCATCATATTATCTCATATCTTTCTCATTCAATTCACTCCAACATCACCTCTAACTTTGAGCCCCTGATAATTCAGATATATGGAGTTGCTAGATGGATCTAATTGCTGACTGTAGAATCGGTTTTGAAAGAACTGTAAAAACTGCATGAGAAGTGGGAGTGATGACAGAGACTGACAATACTTACCAGAAGTCCACAATCAGACCTTTTGGCCTGAAACTTCTAGGAAAGATTCCCTGCTCTTCAAGGTTGTGACAATCCCAGCAAGCTGTCAGAAAGCATCACACTAAAAGAACATCTACCCTCAATAGTCAGATAGCACCTCATCAAAGGAAGCCAATAGATCAGGAAGTTGATTTCAGATTGCAGGGTATTAAAGTATCAGGAAAGTGATAGGGTACTTGGTAATTATATTCCCCACCTCACCCCTCAAAGCACAGCCCCTGTAACCAAACCAGAGAAAAGACCTTTAAAACATGATCCTTTAGAAAACATTCAAATGTCCTTTAAATGATTGTCATCTTACAAGCCAGATACCTCCACTTAAGTTTAATTAGTAAATATTGAATTTTCATGTTCACTTTTCTTATAACTCTGTCCAAACGGCCTGCATTAACTAGTTTTACTATTAGTGTTATAAATCAGTTTTTCTTGTTTGGTTTGGTTTGGTTTGGTTTGGTTTGGTTTGGTTTGGTTTGGTTTGGTTTGGTTTGGTTTGGTTTTTTCAAGACAGGGTTTCTCTGTGTAGCCCTGGCTGTCCTGGAACTCACTTTGTAGACCAGGCTGGCCTCGAACTCAGAAATCTGCCTGCCTCTGCCTCCCAAGTGCTGGAATTAAAGGTGTGCACCACCACCGCATGACCATTTTTCTTGTTCTTAATTCTATGTAAATGATACCATAAAGCATATAATTATTGTTTACTCTCTTGTGTTTCTTTTATGAGACCAATGTCTACACTTTTTTTTAGGAGTTCACAACGTATATGGATTCAAAATCTCATTCTGTTTGTTATGTAAACTAAAGTAGTTTACACTTTGGAGATACATTCCTATAATCTGCACTTCTGTTTAGGATTTCCATAAGCACATTGTTTTTTTGAATGATATCAAAATAATGTCACAAGAGAAAGTCTATCATTTTCTTTATCCCTGTGTTGAATGCCTAACTTCTATTACTCAGTGTGTGACTTTCTTATTATTTAGTCTCTATTAAATCAGGGAAATCAATATGAGGATAGACTGATGAGCCACAAAAAGTATGAATATCATTATAAGAAGACTGGGTTAGAGATCATAGGCTAATGTAAAGACTTCATGAGATGTTCACTTACACATCAGAATAAAAAACCTGAAAGCCAGGCATGGTAGCCCACACCTTTAATCCCAGCACTCTGGAGGCAGAGGCAGTCAGATTTCTGAGTTTGAGGCCAGCCTGCTCTACAGAGTGAGTTCCAGGACAGCCAAGGCTGCACAGAGAACCCTGTCTCGAAAAACCAAAGCAAACCAAATCAAACCAAACCAAACAAAAACAAAACAACAAAAAGAAACCAGAAGCAGATCCTGCCTCATGTTTCATAGAAGAAAATTTTCAATGTTTATTTTGTATTTCCAAATTCTATAACTATGAGGAACTATATATGCTGTTCAAGTTACTGAGTCAGTGGTGACATTTAATGCAACGAAACCTAGAAGTAAACCATGGTATATATATATATATATATAAAAAACTTCATTTTGTGTGAATATGTTTAACTTTACAGAGAGGGTTTTCTACAGTGATTTTACAATTTGTATTCTCCTACCAATGTATGAGACTTTCTGGGCATTCTGAGACTTCACTGCCTCTTCATGTCTTCTTTTCATTAATCATTTTTGGTAAGAATTATATCTTATGCCTGGACTCATCATTCCTATTATATGCAACCTGAATGTTGCATATAATTGTCATGGCCTTATAAACCATATGAAGGTTTTCTTCAATAATCAGTCTATTAATATGTATTTATCTGCTTGCTTTAAATTTAAGGAGCATTGGCTCTACTTTCTTTTCTTGGCTGAGCTACAATCTCTTTAGATCCAGCATTGCTAGCAATGATGCAGCCTCTCTTTTGCAAAGTCATTCATGTGGAAAAAAACAAGAATGTTTTAGATACATCTCCTAGTTAATTGTGTTTTGCTTAAACTTTGACATCATCTATTCACTGCATCACATTTTTTTTAACCTAAACCAGAGACTTACTATTAATCCTTTCTGTGATGTTGACTGAATTTTAATATCCATTACACTACAACCCCACATTTTACTCTCATGATAATACTAATTTTCCCTGAGGTAAAATATGTTATTCTCCAGTGTGCAGTCAGCTAAACCTTCATTTGAGGATGTCTGCAGATCTCCAAAACTCAAGATTTAAGGATTCTTTTTATCTCATTACATTCAGGCTTTTGAAGAAGTTAATGAGATTATGACTAGAACTAAGTCAACTAAATAACTTCAAACTGAAGATGGCTTCGTTGTAAAACAAGCAATCTTCCTTAGGAGTTGTTTTAACTCTTTGTGAATAATCAAATTGTCTTTGATGTTTTCCATGATTATACCTTATTTTAAAAAATGAAGCTAAACCTGGTGTTAAGGCTTGTAAACCCAGCTAATCAGGAGGCTGAAACAAAAAGATTGTTTAAGGTTATTCTGTGCTACAAAGTCAGTTCAAAGGAAGCAAGGACAATGTTGAGACCTTGTTCCTCTTGCTTCATGATAAAAAGACAAAAAAGAACTGAATGCCTAGCTCGGTTATTCAGAGGCTGAACAATAGCCTTGTTGGTATAAAATCTTGAGTTCTATCCTTCATGTGAATGAACAAACATAAAATACAGCTTTCCTAACTTGTCTGCCATTCAGTATTTTATAATAAATAAAATTTTCATTGGCATTAAACTATTTTTTTCAAAGTCATAGTGAATGGTTAAGTGAGGTTTTAAACTTGCATGCATTTACTGATAATTAGAACAAAGTATAAACAACCCTTTTACATAAAGCAACAGGAGTGTGATTTTAAATATATACATGAATGTTTTATATGTTTTTGTGTGATTACAACAGAACATATCATAATTCCTTACATCTCGAAATCAGATCAAATTACTTCAAAATTTTTGATACTCTTCTGTGATGTTTGAAACAAAAGTCAGTTGATTAACTAGGAAGTAAATAGTCCACTGATTTTGATTTATTTCTCAACTTTAACATATCCTCTAAAGAGTGTTCTGTTTATTGATATGAACATACTATTAATTCTATATACCTAAATAAAATACTCTGTAAAATAGTATTTCATTTGAGAAAGGATCTATAAAATGAGGAACATTGTGTTACTTTACAGTAGGATACTAATTCAAAAACTGAAATAGAAAGTTATGGACATTTCAGAAGAGGAAGTCATAAGGAGTTTATGTGCATATGTCTGCAGTTCAATTATTGTATGGTCTCTTAACTATTTCAATGTGTTGGGAAGCATGCAACCTATACTCCCCACAAATCAAAGCATAGAATGAAATATTTAAAAATGGAACAAACTTTCTTTCCATATCTATTGTATATAGGTCAAAGGTAATGGAATATCCACCCAACTTCTTTACCTGATAATAATTTAGTTAAGTATTTAGAATCCATACAATGCTTGTTTAATAAGTTAGATAATAAGAATGCTCTTTAGAGGAAATGAGGAAGTTGAAAATGGAAGTAAAAGCAGGGCATGGTGGTGCACGCCTTTAATCCCAGCACTCCAGAGGCAGAGGCAGGCAGATTTCTGAGTTTGAGGCCAGCCTGGTCTACAAATTGAGTTCCAGGATAGCCAGGGCTATACAGAGAAACCCTGTCTCGAAAAAACAAAAACAAAACAAAACAAAAAAAACAAAAAACAAAAAAAAAAGAAAAGAAAAGAAAAAAGAAAATGGAAGTAAGATTTCATGAACTATTTTATTATTAGATAACCTACTGACCTTTGTTTTAGATTTCAGATTTCAGCAAGGGGTGTCTTCAAATAGCAAGTTCTACTTTTAAGTTTTATGTAGTAGAGAAGCAGTGCTGTTTTGTTATAAACAATATGAAAATGTTTTATGTCTACTTTATCACTTATAATGATCCTTTCATAAATTTCAGTAGAAACACTTAATTATGACTAATAATGAAGAAGAAACACAAGACCTGACAGTGATTCTTAGAATCTTCAGGAAAGCTAGTTTGTCATGTTCTCCCAATTATTAACTTTGTTTCCTTATCATTCCCCCATGTCTTATTCTCGTGCTAAGAAGATGATCGAAATTGTAGAGGAAAAAGACTTGAGACACTATGTTTATATTTTTCTCACAAACCGAAAAAACAAATGCTTGTGAAATCATAGCTATGAAAAATTACAAATCGATGACCACTGCACCTAAGTAAGACGTTTCCAGGAGTGCTGTTCTCTGGGAGATCCTAGGAGGAAATTTGTTTCTTTACTTTTCTATGGTGCTATAGATCTCATGTAGTTAGATTTGTTCTCAGTTCTCATGTTTGCAAAAACAGAACAGAATACTACCTTCAAAATATCTCACTTATTCATATTTTTCTTCCAGAGTCGTGAATATATTAGGCTTATCTAGAACATTCAATATATTCTTCTTTCAATGTCATCTAAAAATTATATGTGACCTTAATTCTCTCCTTGCTATAGTGAGTAGACTGAATATTTTTATTCTAAAATTTTTCTATGAAATTTCAGCTCCTATTGTGATAATATCCTTATGTGACTAATTTTGGAGGAAATTAAATCCTAATCTAGTAGTCTAAATAGGAAGTTAGTATAATTGAAAAATGACACAGAAGATCTGATATTGCCATAGAGTTTTACCATGTGAGATTGTAGTGGTTTGAATATGCTTGGTCCAGGGTGTGACACTCTCAGGGATTGTGGCCTTCTTGGAGGAAGTGTGTCACTGTTCGGTTGAGCACACTGCAGTACTCCCATCTTGATAATAATGGACTGAACATCTGAACCTGTAAGCCAGCCCTAATTAAATGTCTTCCTTATAAGTATTACATTGGTTATGGTGTCTGTTCACAGCAGTAAAACCATAAGCCAGAAATTGGTACTACAGGTAGGATATTGCTGTGATAGGCCTGACCATACTTTTGATTTTGAAGAATGTGGATTTTGGGACTTTGGATTGGAAAGCCATGGGATCCTAAATGGGAATTAATGGGCCATCCTAGTAGGAATATGGAAGATGGTAGTATTGAGGTTGGTTTGAACTGTTTAGCGCTGCTAGCCCAAGAGGTTTCAATTGAGAAGAATGTTAGAATGTTGCCTAGAGACAGTTTTTCTGATATTTTGTTAAAGGACATAGCATCTCCTTGCCATTGTTGTAAGAGTGTCCAAAGCTAAGGTGAACAGATTTAGATGAATTGTTTAGACTAAGAAAGTCTCAAAACATCCTGTGTAAATTCTGTTGTGTGGTTACTAAAGTTCACTCTTATGAAGAGCATTTTAAAGAAAAGGAGCAGATTGAGAAAGGAAAAATATACAATACATAACTAAAGGAGCACCATGGAAGTGGAATGGAGCTGAATCCTATGTTCAAGGAGATAAACAGTTAAAGGAACAGTGATTTTGGGGCAAGATCCCATCTAGCTAAGCTTATGTCCAAACATGGTAGTAGACATCTTTAATCTTAGGAGAAAGAAGCAAGACGATCTCTGAGTTTGAGTTCAGCCTGTTATAGAGCAAGCTCCAAGTAGAGAAAAGCTTAAGTCCAGGCATGGTGGTACACACCACTGAACCAAGGGTGTGTGGCCTTATTGGAGTTGGTATGCCCTTGTTGGAGGAAGTAGGTCAATGTGTGGGTGGACTTTGAGACCCTCCTCCTATCCAGTCTTCTTCTACTGGCTTCAGTACAAGATGTTGAACTCTCAACTTCTCCTGTGCCATACTTACCCGGGAACTGGCATACTCTCACCTTGATGATAATGGATCTATTAGTTCTTAACTTGTAATCCAGCCCCAATTAAATGTTGTCCTTATAAGAGTTGCCTTGGGCATTGTATTTGTTTACAGCAGTAAAACCCTATATTAGGCAGAGATATAAAATTATGATTATTTATATTCTGGGAACCCAACCCAAGGTATAGAGCAATCAGGCAAGTGGTCTACCATTGAGCTTACGTACTCAGATCTATATAGCTTCTATGAACCAGCATAGAATTGGTTCCCTACCAGACTCAAAATGTTCTAAGGCTTTGTTCACATATATTCTAGCCTATAGAATTATGAAAAATTAGTGGTTAAGATACTTAGTCTATGTATAATCACCTATATACCTAGTTCCAAAACACATTGGAATGTGTTTGTAGAGTGTGTGTGTGTGTGTGTGTGTGTGTGTGTGTGTATGTGTGTGTGTGCAAATGTAATAGAGTATATTTACAAATCAATGAATATATGCAATTCTAGGCAAATGGGTAGATCTGGAGGATATCATCCTGAGTGAGGTATCCAAATCACTTTTTTTTTTTTTAATGAAAAAACACTGCAAAAGAACTCAGAGTTCTGTCTGCCTTTTTTAATCATGGAGGGTAATTTAGTTTGGTGGAACCTTGCCCTGAAACTTCTTTGTCCACCTTAACTAAGTCTAACCTTGCTGTATCCTTGGCTGATTCTGAACCTGAACTTAGAAATCTATCTGCCTTACCTGGGTGGGATCCTCCATTATCACTACTCCTTAAATTTCTTTATCTCCTTCCTTAGTCAATTTTTTTAACAAGTTGGCTCTCATCATAGTTGCTATTCCTCCTTTAGATTCCTGAAGCATCCTTATTTTCATATTGCATCCTCATTTTTGGTATATTTGAGAAATTATATGTTTTTGAACTTATGTATTTAGAGATATTTCCCATAGCCTTAAGTGTACCAGTGTTTAACATTTTGCTGAGACATAGCCACACTCATGTCTCCTGGATGCACTTTCTAATTATCATGGAGACTTTAACATTAGCTGAGACAACATTCCTTGGAAGGAAAAAGTCTAGCACTGTTAGTGAATCCAGAAAATATAAACATTATTATACAAACAAGCCTTACACCCATGGCAGTCATGGATACTCCTGGAGGCCCACACCAGGGGCCCTGTTGTAGGGACAGGAACAATGTGACTCAAAATTTTCATAGCATATATCTCTGATATACGAAATTCAATGTTCATGAGAATGAAACTTGTTAAAGTTTAATGTAAATGCAAATTATCTAGCGATTTAGAATTTAGAAAGTAGCTGATAAGTTGATAAACTCATGTCAATGATAATGAATTTGATAGCACATCATCCCTTGAATAAGAGGAATGATGAGGATAAAATAGAGATTCTGTTTATTCTATAAAGCTAAGATCTTAGTCACAAAAGTATGGAAGCTCAAACTTTCACAACAGATAGATAAATAAAGAGCTTGCATGGTATTAATACAGTTCCCATTGTTCAGAATTATTGGCCGATGACTCAGAAACTTATTTAGTAGAAAAATTTAAATGTATTAATTTCTTTAGAAATCACTTATGTCAATGTTAGTGAAATCAACACATATTATACTCCTGTCAGAAAATCATGATTCTAAGTTGAATCACAATACAGAAACAATGATGCGTTAATCCTCCTGTTAATTGAACACAATGGGCTGCATAATGTAATGCTGACAAGAATTAGCAATGCAAAAATAGAAAATGGACAAACAATAAATTGTGGTTAGAAGTGAAGTACCTACCTCATGTGAATTTTGATACTACATTGAGTTTTCTAAGCTTTCAAATTTTGTTCCAACTCTGTGGTGTTTTTAATCTAAATTGCCTTTTATTTTCATTTTTGTTGGAAATACATTCTGTTTTGAGACTTACAAGCATTAATTTGCAATACTGTATTGTTAGTTTCAGTCATATTTAATGAGATAGAAATTTGTCTACAGAAATTAGTCCTCTCACAATTACCAGCATATCAGGATCTTTTTGAAAAATGGTATCTCTGAGTTTCCAGTTTTTTGTCTAAAAGTATAGATGATTTTCCAATGTGCTGTATAGATGAAGATGATTTTGAACTTCTATCACTTCTTCCTCCTCTTTCAGACTGCTGAAGTTACAGACATGTGTCCCTGTGAGTGCTTTATATTGTTCTGGGGTTTGAACACTGGGCTTTGTAGATTCTAATTAAATGTTCTCCCAACTGAGTTACTTTCTCATCTTTCACTTCTTTACTTTTATAAAAGTCTCAGTGAAAATACAATGACAATCATTTTCTGGGTACTGAATAAGAATAAGAATACAGGGATCTTGTAATTACAACATTTCAGTGGCTATTACTCCAGCACATTTACTGTTATTGAAGACATTTGCTATGTTACAAAGATAAATATGTCCTACATTCAATCTATGTATCAATTAATCAACCACTTAAAATTAAACTTAACATGTTAATGAAATTTAAATCAAAATCAATATCTATCTCCTCTATATATCAAAAGAGAAATTGGTTCAATATATTCATTAATGGCCTGTAGGAAACAATAATTATGATTGAATTTTTTTACCATCCCATTTTAGGGAAATGTCACAAGGAAACAAATGTCTAAGCAGCAATATCATCTAGGTGTGGTCTTTTACAGCAATATTAAGAACACCAAAGAGCAGATAAAAAGAATCATATGCATTAGCTCTAATGGAAAAAAATGTGCAGAATGTAATTGAGTAGAGAATGCTTTCTCTCTTTTTTTTTTGTTTTTTTTTTTTTTTTTGAGAATGCTGGTTTTGATTTTGTAAATCTGTGTTTTGTTGATGAATTATCATAAAGTAGATAATTTTTACATGGTAAAACATTGATAGTCACAGTTCCAAGCAGTAGTGAATCAAAAACCAAGGTTTCAAGTGTGCTAGAGGGCATCTAATATCTACTTTCAAGGAGTCTTGTTATATTGATACATTGAAAGGGTAAATGTTGAGCTGTTACACAATAGATAGAAACTTCAAGAGGGAGGTGATCTGTCTAGAAAGTCATTTTAAGGAGGTTTATACATTTACAAGGATAAAGGCTTTCCAACACACCTGGCTTTGAAAAGAACCTCCTTTAGTATTATTATAATGCTTTCTACACAGATTTTTCAAGAGATACATTCAAACTGTATGTGTGCTTGTGTGTGTATGTGTTTGTGTGTGTGTGTGTGTGTGTGTGTGTGTGTGTGTGTGTGTTTGTGTGATCAACTGAGAAATAAATGGTAAAGAGTAAGGTCAGAACAGCAGTTCTATGTTGGTATTGGAATGCCAGAAGTACAATACTGGGTATATTTTCATTAATAAGGACAGATCTCCACCATAGACGTGGTTAAAATGTCTTCCCTATACTATTGTAAAAGAAACATTATTTAAAATTTATGAGAAAGATATAATTGAGGTGATAGACACAGCCTGCATTAAAAGGTATGATAATAGAAAGTGTAAAAATATATGTGTACAGATGGTTAATACATTCATATTCTTAGAAAAAGCAGAATTCATGTGACTGATTTTGTAGTTTTATTATTATTCAGAAAATAATATTCACTGCAAGGTTTTTTGTGTGTTTATCTTTAGCTTTTTTTTTTATATTCTAGACTTTATAATCCTCCAGGTCTACCCTCTGACTGTTCTAAAACCCATACCTCTTAAAACCACTCCTGTCTCCAAGAAAATATCTCCACTTCCCACTCCCACACCACTAAAACTCTCTACTTCCTGGGGCCTCAAATCTCTAGAGTATTAGGTGCATCTTCTCTGACTGAGTCCAGACCTGGCATTCCTCTGCTGTATATGTGTTGGGAGCCTCACATCAACTGCTATGTGCTGCCTGGTAGGTGGTTCCATGCCTGAGAGATCTTGGGAGTCAAGGGTAGTTGAGATTGCTGGTCTTTCTATAGGGTTGCCCTCCTCCTCAGCTTCTTCCAGCTTTTCCCTAATTCAACCACAGAGTCAGCAGCTTCTGTCCATTGGTTGGGTGTAAATCCCTGCATCTGACTCTTACAGCTACTTGTTGGGCCTTTCAGAGGGCAGTAATGATATGCCCCTGTTTCTAAACATACCATAACATAGCTATCTTTAGCTTGTTTTATTTTTTTCATATATTTCCTTGAGTATGAAAGGCAAGGCTTGCATTATGCAATAAGTATTCTTCAAATAAATAACTATTGATACTTATTTTTAAAATATTTGGCAAATAGCTTGGTAAGTTTGTTCTAGGAAATATAATAAGAAACCATCCAGGATAAACTTGCCATGTAAGGCAGCAAGTCAGATATACAGAAGCACTACCAAAATTTGCTGTTGAACATTCTAAAACCTATTTACCTGGACAACCCTCAAAATCCATCTGATTTATCCCAAAATTGTTACATCAAACCTTACTCATATTCATACTAATTTATAAGCTCCTTGAAGGTAATAAATACTCGCACAAACTACATAATTCCAATGCAAAACATTATGAAATACCACACATTCCATAATACATTGTGAAAAGAGATTTTTGAAATACCCAACAAAGTTTTGAGCATTTTGAAGAACATACTGGATGATTTTTGAATTCTTCCTCTTAGAGATGACTACCTCATGGGGGAATTTTTGGAATCAGTGAAACTTCATAATTTCATTGTATTTTTTAAAATTGGCAGATGTAATTTTTAGAAGTTAATCTTTTGAAATTTAAATTTAGAAATTTAATTTTTTGAAGTCATTCTTATATGTGTTCTGTGTAGGAAAGAGAGTCATTTGTTACATTTTGTGATTAAATATATCTGGAGGGATAAATTTACATGTTCTGTTAATTATTAGAATCTATTTAAAATTAAGTTTATGGATAACTAATTTGCATTGTACATGTATATAGATTAAAGCTGAAAGATACTCTATTTTGTAAATTATAATTAAAGTCAAAATGTCTTCCATTATCAAGTATTCATTGCATTTTGGTTTTGATAATTTCTCTTTTGAAAGGAAGGTGTATTGGCTATTTGAAAATACTTATTTTTTTTTCAAATTAACAAGCGTGTTGTGTAATTATGGATACCTCAAATGTGTCTTTGAGTTTGCAAAGTGAAAGCTGTGCTATGCAGTGTACCTTGGAAAAAGCATAGCTTCATGACTTGGCACCTAAGATGGCACCACATGGTATGATTAATACAATGGCTTTTAAAGAAATTAAGAGGCCAAACAGACCATATGCCAATGCAAGAAATATTTATGGCAAATTTAGTATGTGCAGAATATTAGCATAAGTGCTGTAGAAATCACAGTGATAAGCCACTCATTGACTATACACCACTAAGATGAAGGGGAGCAAAGTTATTGCAGCTGATTATTGAAAAAGAGTCAAGCATTCTGACAGGTGCTCTACATTAATGTTTTGGTTTTGTTTATACACAAACTCATGAATAGAGAATACAACCACTCTCAGAGCTACGCACAGCTTAACGTTTTAAGAAAAAAACTGTTTCTGTCTAACTATGGTAGGTACAGCTCTCAAGAGGGGAAGCTTTTATTTATCATGGGAACACTTAACAATAGGTTATACCCTGCCTGAGAGACACAGATACTTAGAGCTAACCATTGAACTGAGCTCGTTGACCACTATGGAAGGGTAGGAGAGGGACAGAAGAAGCTTAAGGCGATTCCATACCCATAGGAAGAACAACAATATCAACTAACCGGACCCCTCACAGCTCCAAGGGACTAAACTACCAAACAAAGAGCATACATGGACTGGTCCATGGCCCCAGCATATATGTAGTAGAGGACTGTCATATCTGAGATCAGTGGGAGGGGATATACTTGGTCCTGTGAAGGCTGGATGCCTCAGAGATGGGGGATGCTAGAAGGATGACGTAGGATTAGGAGAGTGGGTGCAGGAGCACCTTAATGGAGGCAAAGAGGGGAGGGAATGGGTTGGAAACCATGTGGATGGGGGATGGAGAAGGGGAAAAACATTTGAAATGTAAATAAATAAAAGAATTAACAACAACAACAGGAAGCACATATTGTAAATCTTCATTTGTGAAGTAGAGGTAGGAGAGAATCAAGGTGCTGAAGGGTCTGCAATCCTATAGATGGGACAACAGTATGAACAAGCCCCTTGGTCTTGCAAACTTTATATGCCCCAGTACTGGGGAACTCCAGGGCTAAGAAGTGGGAGTGGATTGGTAGGGGAGCAGGGCAGGGGGAGGGTATAGGGGACTTTCGGGATAACATTTGAAATGTAAATGAAGTAAATATCTAATAAAAATTTGAAAAAAAAGTATAAGGACAGCATTGGTTACATAGAATTTGAAATGAGCACGTCTAAAAGAGATCTTGTCTCAGAAAATAAAAGAAAAATCAAATAACCATGAATAATGAGTTGAGAGTGTGGCTGGGACATAGTTGAATGAAAGAAAGTTTGTCTCCCATGCACAAGGTTCTGGGTTTAGTCTACTAAATTAGAGAATGAGTTGAGATGAGTTCTCTTCAAATAGGTGCTAAGAAATAAGTTGTATTAGCAGTTGCTGTGGTTAAAGGAAAAGCACATTAGTAATGAAAGAAAATTGTCTTTTTTTACCTTCTTTTTAATTTTAATTAATTAATTAATTTTTTACACTCCATATTTTATTCTTGACCACACGCCAACCACCCTCCTACTATTCTACATCCCATACCTTCTCCTCATTCCCTGTTTCCACGTGGATGTCCCCACCCACCACACCACCTGACTTCTAAACTCCCTGGGTCCTTCAGTGTCTTGAGAGTTAGGTGCATCATCTCTGAAGAAACACAGACCCACTATTTTGTCTTTTAAGGTAAGTTATAGGTAACCTAATTTTACTTTTTTTAATTAAAAGGAAACAAAAGTTGTAGGGGGACTTTATTTTGATTTAAGCTGCAGTTCTAGGCAGGAAGAACAGACTCCTTCAAACACACACAAATAGAATTAATTAATAGTGATAGTAATAATAATTATTATTATTATTATAATTATTATTATTAATTTTTAAATGAAAAAAATTAAGTCACTCAGGCTGAAATTTCAAGTCATCAATTTTGATCAAAGATACCAAAAGAGCAATGTAAACAATCTTACCACACAGCCCAGGTTCAAACACACAACATTGAAGTTTTTTATTTTTACTTTTTAGTTAGAAAGTAGTCTGAAGGTACTCAGTTTAAAATTATCACCAATTTTTTTTTGTTGTTCTGTTTTCTGCTTTATCTTACAAGGAAACTAATTTTGAAAGAAATAGGCAATTTATTAATATTTCATTTTGTCATTGCTTATTTAAACTGATCTCCCCTTAACACCATCTCTGCTTATTGGAACGCCTCCACATCGCACACAGAGCAATGCTTACTTTTTTTTGGTTGCATACAAAACCAATTTTTGTAATGTGTTATTCTTTCGTTTGACACATTTATGAATTAGTTTGATTTGATTGACACTAGGATCCTCAAATTTTAGTTTTGAATCAAGATGTTAGACATTTGATTCAGCCTAATGATTTCAAATCCAGTGTTTTGACATGTGGAGCCCATGCAATTTTTGAGCTGAGAAGAGCTATGAACACAAATGCAGTTCCAGATGTTCTACTTTACAGTTTTGAGTAAGTCACAGAAGCAGGAAGTAAGTGTGACTGAGATCAGTTGGAAATCTATTAAAATTCTCAAGTAAGAGACAGAGATGGCTGATGCTTGATAGAAGCCTAGGAACTGAGGACATATCAGCTAATAAGTGTAATTTCCTAGTTCAAGTGGTTTAAATCCTCCCAAAATGCATATCTGTAGGACCTTTATACACATGTGGTAATGGGTGAGGTGAGTTGAAATCAATATCTCAATGGTCTCTATTGTTTCAAAATTTTAATCATGTGAAGTTTTATTTTAACTTCTCCATTTTCATATAAGATGATAGGAAAAAGAAACAAACTTAGGATTTGGGGAATTTTCTGTTGTATTTTGTTGTTTTTACAGTTGAGATGGAGAACATGTAACACTGAGTTCTCCTGAAGATAATGGGATAATTTCCAGGCTTCGTTCTTATCTTTATAAAATTGGTTTCCTGGAACTACATGTGGGTTGTGAGTTTTGGTGATGTTCGTCTTTATCTTCTGAACCATCTTGCTGACCCTAATTGTTTTAAGACAGGATAATACTATGTTGCCCTGGATGGCCTGGAACACAATGTATAGATTATATTGGCCTCAGATTTGTATTGAACTTGACTCTGTCTTTCAAATGCTAAAGTAAATGTCTTTTACTTTTATGTACCTTTTCTTCAATACCAACATTGATATTTCAGATATATGCCATCTCCCAATCTACTGTATTTACATTGATATTAATAAAGTTTAAATTTGTTTCAAATACAGTAAGATGAACACAGAAAACAATGTATCTACTAGTTCTCATACATATGCTTGTTATTTCAGTTTTATTATATGTTTAATTGGTTTTATTAACACAAAGTTTTTTGGTTTTCTATTGTTACTATCACAATTTCTATAGTGAGTTTCATAAACATTCCATGAAAAGTAATAGTCTTTTTCAAGCATAGTAAGGGGTTATAAAGAATACATATCAGATGTGTAAGCAAATGCAACTCTCAACTTAACAAAACAAAATACTACATTACTATATAAAAAAAAAAACAGAAATCAGAATAATATCATTTGCTTTATTCATTGAAAAAAACTGTTACAGATACATATTTTATTTCTAACTGATGGAAGCATAATGGAATTATAGTCTATAAAATCTAATATAATGGAAATATATACCTATTTAAAAATCGATGTTGCATTGATCTTTTCTTTTATTAGATCTTTTCTTTATTTACATTTCAAATGTTATCCCCCCCCCCTCTTCCCAACCCACCCACTCCCACTTTCTGGCCCTGGAATTACCCTACACTGGGGCATAGAACCTTCACAAGACCAAGGGCCTCTCCCCGCATTGATGGCCAACTAGGCCATCCTCTGTTACATATGCAGCTAGAGACACGAGTCCCATCATGTGTTTTCTTTGATTGGTGGTTTAGTCCCAGGGAGCTCTGGAGGTACGGGTTAGTTCATATTGTTGTTTCTCCTATAGGGCTACAAACCCCTTCAGCTCCTTGGGTCTTTTCTCTAACTCCTTCATTGGAAACCTTGTGCTCAGTACAATGGATGGCAGAGAGCATCCACTTCTGTATTTGCCAGGCACTGGCAGACCCTCTCAGGAGACAGCTAAATCAGACTCCTGTCAGCAAAATCTTGTTGGCATCTGCAATAGTGTCTGGGTTTGGTGGTTGTATATGAGATGGATCCCCAGGTGGGGCTGTCTCTGGATGGTCATTCCTTCAGTTTCTGCTCTAAACTCTGCCTCTATTACTCCTTCCATGGGTATTTTGTTTGCCTTCTAAGAAGGATCCTAGTATCCACATTTTGATCTTCCTTCTTCTTGAGTTCATGTTTTCCAAATTGTATCTTGGGTATTCTGAGTTTCTGTGCTAATACCCACTATCAGTGAGTGCATATCATGTGTGGTTTTTTCTTTTTCTTTTTCTTTTTTTTCTTTTTCTATTCTTTTTCTTTTCTTTTCTTATCTTTTCTTTTTTTGTGATTGGGTGACCTCACTCAGGATAACCTTTTAATTAAATTGGTTCTTTTATAATTTCAATGTTTTACATGGGTAAATTGAGAAAGAGGGGAAGCTGTAAGAGAGAGAGAGAGAGAGAGAGAGAGGTGATGTAGACATATTTCAAATATAGCATACTCATGCATAAAATCCTTAAACAGATAAAAATATGTCTAATGGAATACTTACAACTCAGCTGCAAAAGAGATAAGGATTTGATACAATGATATGTCTTATATTCTCATTCAGCTTTATTTTTAACCTATTACTGAACATATGTTGAAGGGTATACTTGCCAGTGATAGAGAAGAGAAGAATCATTTATGGTAAGACAATATTCATTTATATTTACATTTATTTTTCAGTACTTTCATACCAAATACAGAAATTAGAAATTCCACATCTCAGGAAATGTTTCATATGATTATGATTATTATTCAAATTCTATTTATGAAAACATTTAAACTAAACAATATATTATTATATTTTGAACTTTTGAAAAATTTGGATAATATTTACCTTAATTTATTGGGCTAACAACATTCCATGAATTGAGTAGATACAAAATTTTCAGTTACACACATACTACTGGAGTTGTTAAGTCTGTATTCTGGTGTTGATAACATTGATGTATTGACAGGATACTTTCCTCATTAGCAGGACTTTTCATCTGTGTCCTTCTATTGGATCACCTTCTATTAGATCAGCGGTCAAGGAGCTCTGTAAACTTTTTTTATTTCTTTTCTTTTCTTTTCTTTTCTTTTCTTTTCTTTTCTTTTCTTTTCTTTTCTTTTCTTTCTTTTCTTTTCTTTTCTTTCTCTTCTCTTCTCTTTTCTTTTTTTTTTCTTTTCTTTTTTTTTTTTAAACTTTTTCTATAAAGATAGGTCACCACCAAGATTTCAACCCTCAGGACCTATGCACCGTGAAAGGCCCACTTCTCTCTCTCTCTCTCTCTCTCTCTCTCTCTCTCTCTCTCTCTCTCTCTCTCTCTCTCTCTCTCTCTCTCTCTCTCTCTCTCTCTCTCTCTCTCTCTCTCTCTCTCTCTCTCTCGGGGCTGCATATGGAGCATAATTTTAAATATTAAAGTTATGTTTAGATAATAAGGGGAAGAAACAGAAGTACTTGGTATTGTACTGTATTTTTTTGATCTAGTTCTATATTTTAGGGTGTTAGAGACCTTCAATTTTCAGAATAGCAATATATACCAAGTGGAAAGAGAGTAACAGGAAAGGAGGAAGTCTCTAAGGTGTTTGGCTGTGGTTGCTGTTATTTGTTTGTTTTAAATATTATTTCAGTATTTAATCTGTTCAAGAACATGCCTTATTGTCATGCAAAAAAATGACAGAACACACAGTTTGTGACCTACAAAAATAGAAAAATAAAAGAAAGGAAAGGAAAAAAGAATAGAAAAGAAAAAAGAAAGAAAAGAAAAGAAAAGAAAAGAAAAGAAAAGAAAAGAAAAGAAAAGAAAAGAAAAGAAAAAAAGAAAACTTAATCTTTACTTAATGACCTCTCCCATTGCCTCCTAGGTGAAATTTTCTCAATACCAAAATTTAGCAGGATACATAAATTCAGACCATTGCAATATTAAAGTGGCTGATTACTTGAACAGGATTTAGGAAGTCATTGAGACTGTTGCTTTTGTCTTCTACATGTACAATTTCTAAGTTCCTAGTGGTATGTATATAACAGGTAAAAGCATATTTTCTTTGTGTGCTAATAGTTTGATACAAAAGATATAACTATTTCCCACTTATAAAGGTAACTGATAGACTTTTTGTTTCAATTTGAGAGTTTCTTCTAATTTAAAAAAATTTACATATAGGTATGCAAATACATTGTAAATTACGGCAGTGTGCTCAAGTATAAAATTGTTCACTATATTTTTCGAAGGAAAAAATCAGATTCTCTCAATTAAATTTAAACTATTGCATCTAAAGGCAACTGAATATTAAGATTAATATTAATTAAAATAATAATAAACTTAAACAAAAAAACACATGGAAGGAGTTACAGAGACAAAGTTTGGAGCTGAGACGAAAGAATGGAAGATCTAGAGACTGCCATACCCAGGAATCCATCCCATAATCAGCCTCCAAACGATGACACCATTGCATACACCAGCAAGATTTTGCTGGAAGGGCCCTGATATAGCTGTCTCTTGTGAGGTATGCTGGGGACTGGCAAACACAGAAGTGGATGCTCACAGTCAGCTACTGAATGGAACACAGGGCCCCCCAATGGAGGAGCTAGAGGAAGTACCCAAGGAGCTAAAGGGGTCAGCAAACCTATAGGGAGAACAACAATATGAACTAACCTGTACCCCCTGAGCTCCTGTCTGTAGCTGCATATGTATCAGAAGATGGCCTAGTCGGCCATCATTGGGAAGAGAGGCCCCTTGGTCTAGCAAACTTTATATGCCTCAGTACGGGGGAATGCCAGTGCCAAGAAGTAGGAGTGGGTGGGTAGGGGAGGGGGGGCTCTGGAGGACTTTTGGGATAGCATTTGAAGTGTAAATGTAGAAAATAGCTAATTAAAATAAAAAAGAATGAACTTAAAAATCTTTTGTGTAGGTTTATATTATAGATAATAATCTGTAATGAATACTTATATTTTCTGTACTTTTAGATATTGTTTACCAAATATTTTATTTTATTCCTAGACAAAACCATACATAATATATTTAATCAAGGAAAGGTTAGGACATTTTTATGAATAATTAAATTTTATAAATATGTTCTACTCAATGAAGCCTACCAATGAGCTCTATTGTATTTAACTACTATGAAACTTAGTTGTGCAAGAGACAGGTTGTGATTAAGACTGAGACAATTAAGATGGACTTTGAAAAATCAGAGCACAGAATCAAAATAAGACCAGAACTCATGACCAAATGAGTAATGCTGACTTGCATTCTTTTCATCAGACGTACTGTTTGGTTTTCAATAGGTTCAATACCTAAGATTTTCTTCAAACTGACAACAGAGTTTTGAAGGAGCACTAGTGCAGTCTAGTATTTCACATTTAAGGAAAGCAAGGAGGAAATATCTACAAAGTTATTTATAGTAGCCTGTCATGTTCTCTGCTATGGGCACAAATGACTGCTTGGTGCGCAGTACATGGTTCAGATATGCTCTTGGAAATTTGTGATTATATATGTGGTTGAATCATGTCTGAAGTATAAGCTTTGACACATCTCTCAATATACCTCTCAATACACCTCTAACTCAGCACCTCTGCACTACAAATAGACTCAGTTTGCTATTCCAACAACTAATCTTCAAGGTTTACAGGTTCCGGAAAAGGATCATATTCTTACTGAAGTCATATTTGCATTGTGGAACATTCGCTATGAAAATTGTGATATTTAAAAAGAAAATATTTGGCTGGATTAAGATAATTCCCAGCGTGGTATTAGTGAGACTGTGGCCCTGACTGTTAGAATCATGTTGTCAAAATGCTTTACTTTTTATTTAAGATATGTAGACAAAATACTTCTCCATGAGCATTTTTAGACTCTAGCTAATCTGCTTGAAATAAGTCGGTTATCCTAGGAAAAAGCCCTGGAGGGAGCTGGAGACCTGGGAGTTAGTTCTACTCAATCCTCAAACACTTGACATATCTATCCATGGTCTAAGAGGCAGGCCACCACTTACCTACAATTCCATAGCATTTTAAAAGGAAGTTGAAATGTGTTTAAAATGTGTGCCTGTTATATTATCTTTTCACATGCACCAAAATCTCTGTGATCCCATGTTGCCAATTATATCTGCCTGCATAAAATAAGGCCAATATAATATGCTTATCCAGAATGCTCAGAGACAGAGCTGTGCCTTGGTATAACATTAATGCTATGCATTGGTGTTTTCTCTGTAGGAATTTGAATAAATTTCAAAAGTTATTCTAAAGAACTCTCAAGGGACCAGGGTGGTATCTCAGCAGCAGTGTGATTGAGTAATATTCACGGGTCTCTGGGCTTGACTTCCAGCATCAGACAAACAGAAAGTTCATTACATTTACATCTTTAATTTTAGGATATATTATGGAATTGGTATTTCTTTAAAGTCTGCCATTTACTAATAAATAAACAAGCAGATAATGTTAAATAAAGTACCCATATAGAAAATAAATTTTGATAATTAGAGAGCATGAGATTATCTTTGTTAAATTCTTTAATAGATTAATGTCTTAGCTTTCTTCATTAGAAAAGAAAGACAAGAACATATATTGGGTAGCTAAAGTTGATATTAGTTTAAATGTGTATGAAAATACATTGACTAGTTGTACTAAGGTTTAAGGTTTCACAAACACACACACACAAACACACACACACACACACACACACACACACACACACACACACACACAGTCAACAGAGCACCTCTCTAGCATGCAAAAGACCAGCTATAATGATGCACACCAGTAATTCCAGTATGGAAGAGAGAAATACATGATGATCAGAATTACAAGGTTAGCCTTCCCCATACAGAGAGTTCAAGACAGCCTGGACCATATGAGAGCCTGTCTCAAAACAAAACAAAACAAAAATAATCTCACAAAACAATAAATACTTATTAGTTAATAGTGCAAAATTTTATTTTGTTTGTTTTGTTTTTTGATTTTTAGAATTAGTTCCATTATCTCTGACAATGAAAGTTTATATGTTAAGCAATATAAAGTCAAGTGGAGCAGATGTGCCAATACAAGAGGTTTTAAGACTATTAAATAAATACAGGAATACTGATATTACATTTTTTGTTTCACAGATTCAAGCGTCTTTTGACAGAAGTTACATTTGAATGAATATTTTGGCGGCTTTTCTTCTCGGCATTGATTTACTGTGTAAAGAAGGATCATCCCAATGGCATTTAAAAGAAGCCCTGTAGATGCTGAGTATCATTTAAGATGATAGCACAGCACTTCTGCCTGAATTTTAAAATGTCAACCCACATATTCCTCATCAGTATATATTCAGGACCACTTGCTGCCCTTTAAAATAAAAGAAGACAAGGGCTTGAAATATTGGCAGGCCTTAGGATAATATCCAACATGAGAACACTTCGTGGATAAACACTTGCCCTTTATTGGCCCTTTCCTTCTTGTGACATTGTAGAGACCTTCAGGTTCTCACATCCCTGTTCAGAGATTCAGGCAGTACTTTGCCAATATTTAAGATGCTTTTGTGTTTTTCTGTTCCGTGCTTCAACTTCAGTGCGTACCTTAGAGCTTGCTAGGAACTTTTCTTACAGGTTTAAAACACTTGACTTTATTCTTCCAATCAGGATCAGACTCTCAATTAATTATTGTCTACAACACTTTGTATCTGTTGTTTATATGAGGAAGTTCTATTTTAAATACTAAAAACATGCTTGGAAATGGACCAGGAATGGGAAAAACTTAAGAGTGCTCAGTTTACTGTTTTCTGTTGTAATATGTGGTCCAAATATATTTCAAAATGTGTTACTGTTGCAGTGTTCACAATAAAAAGTACATAAGAGGCAAACTGTGAGCTTATGCTTGTAAATTCTGAGAACTGTATGAATGTGGTTGCTTTTGGTTTGTCTGTTTGTAAATATTATTTTAGCATTTAATATGTGCCAACTCCAGGACTCAGTGCCATGTGAGGAAACATGAGAGCACAGTGCTTGGCCTTGAAGAATTTTACCTGTTAAAAAACTGGACTGACAGATTCTGCTTTTAAAAAGTATGTAGTTATTTTCTTACTTTTATTCATGTGTGTGTGTGTGTGTGTGTGTACGAGTATGTGTGTTTGTCTTTCCATGTGTGCATATGTGCTCCTGTTCATGGATCTGCCCTGCTAGTGAGAAGAGTTTTTCCCCCGAAACTGGAGTACTAATGGCAAAGGTAGTAATGGGCTCCCTGAATACTAGGAATAAAACCCCGCTCTTCTGAAAGGGCTCTTAACCAGGGATCCCTCTGCATTTCCACATTCAACGTTTATTTTAATTTTTATACATAGTATGGGATGTAATAAAATAAAGCAAGGAACAGCAACAACATCAAATATCAAACATTGGGTACGACAGGGTTGATCTAAAACACTATAGTACAAATCTTCTGTATTAAAATAAATGGATTTTAAGTGTACCTTTACAATTTACCAAATAAGGATGTGTCATCAACTGCATTAATAAGGATGTGTGTGTCTATCACCTACCTACTTGTTTCTCTCTCTCTCTCTCTCTCTCTCTCTCTCTCTCTCTCTCTCTCTCTCTCTCTCTCTGTCAAGTTAACTGTACATATGTATATACTTATATATAAAGTTATATGTCTACATATAAAGTATATTCTTATATATAAAATCAATTATACATACATTTAATTTTATTCAACTAAACTATTAATTTAACTATTTGTAAGCAACTTTTCTTATCTATGCACAGAATCCTATCTATGTTAGGTGGGACCAAATTCAAACTATTCTTGAACTGTATACAACATGAACCTTGTACATGGCTTCTTCAGAAGAGGATTAATTCATAGGTCTTTACTTCCTCTGTTGTATGTATTCTTGAAAAACAAACACAGTTAAAGTGGCAGGTGCTCTTCAATATATATATATATATGTGTGTGTGTGTGTATGTGTGTATGTGTGTGTGTATAATGTACGCATGTATGTATGTGTATGTGTCTATACACAGGCATATGTATACACATATATGTGCATGTGTGTGTGTAACTTTATGTCTTGTGTACACGGTTTCTCAAATATGGGCAAGATACTAAGGTTGATTTAGGCATTTGAAATATAACTTATTTGCACAGAGACAGTGCTGACGTGAAGAGGCTGTGTAGGGTCCAGTATAGATGACAAGAGCTATAGGTCAGCCTGAACCAAAGCTTAAGTACATTATAGCTATAGTGGCACTCATCAAATGATCTTTTGAAGATTCTGATCAGATTTCAATGACCCTGGCTAGTCCTTTGTACTCAGTCTAGATAACTAAATTCAGTTGAAAACAAACCAAACCACAAAAGAATGGTAACTTAAGTCTATAAAAAAAACAAGCGGTCAATTCTGGAATGAGTACTAAATTATGACATATACTCATCTTATTGATAAGATAGAGGAAATGATCTTTATGTTTTTCAGTCTTTTCTGTGACTCCACTGTACACAGATGGCACATTGCAAGTGCTCTGAAGGTGTGGGCCTTTCATATAGATTTTTTTTTCTATTTGATCTTGCTTCATAGTGATTGATTCATCACTCTTGAAGGTTCTTCAGAACAGATGACTTGGGGTTGCAGGGTCAGTTCAGTGATCGAAAATGTATCACTTGAGTGAAAGCAAAGAAACCATTGAAGAAATATGGGATTCTGAGTGAGGTCATTGGGAGTGGTGATGTTCACTGGTAAAAATAATGGTGTGAATGACTGGAACCAAGAGTTGTAGCCCTCAATGTTTTCTTTTTTTTTTTTTTTTTTTTTTGCTTTTTCAATGTTTTATTTTATATATAATATAATAAATATATATAATTATTATTTATTTATTTTCATTTCAAATATTATCCCCCTCCCAGTTTATCCTCTGCAACCCCCATCTCATCTTGAACCTTGACTGCTTCTAGGAGGGAGTTCCCCCACCCGTCCATTCACTCCTGCCTCAATGAACTAGAATTTCCCTACATTGGGGCATTTAGCCCCCAGAGGACCAAGGGTCTCCCCTCCCATTTATACCAGATAAGGAATCTTCCACTACATATGCAGCTGGAGCCATGTCCCGCCCCCCATATGTATTCTTTGGTTGGTGGTTTAGTTCCTGGGGGCTCTGGTTGGATAACATTGTTATTCCTATGGGTTGCAAACCCCTACAGCTCCTTCAGTGCTTTCCCTAATTCCTCCATTGGGGTCCCTGTGCTCAGTCAGATGGTTGACTGTGAGCATCCACATTTTTATTGGTAAGGCTCTGGCAGAGCCTCTCATGGGACAGCCTTACCAGGCTCTTGTCAGCAAGCACTTCTTGGCATCAGCAATAGCTTCTGGGTTTGGTGTCTGAATATGAGATGGATCTGCACATGGGGCCGTCTCTCAATGTTCTTTCCTTCAGCCTCTGTGCCACTCTTTGTCCCTGCATTTCCTTTAGACAGAAACAATTCTGTGTAAATTTTTTGAGATGGGTGTGTGGCCCGATCCCTCAACTGGAGGCTGTACTTAGCCTCTGGATGTGGTTTCTGAACATTCTCTCTCCCTTTTGTTGGGTATTTCAGCTAATGTCATCCCCTTTGGGTCCTGGGAGCTTCTTGCTTTCCTTTTCTGGGACTTTCTTTTTTTTTTTTTTTTTTCTAGTGTTGATTTGGATCTTTTTTTTTTTTTTTTTAAATTAGGTAATTTCCTCAATTACATTTCCAATGCTATCCAAAAAGTCCCCAATACACTCCCCCCCCCAGTCTCCCACCCACACACCCCCACCCCTTGGCCCTGGCATTCCCCTGTACTGGGGCATATAAAGTTGGCAAGTCCAATGGGCCTCTCTTTCCAGTGATGGCCTACTAGGCCATCTTTTGATACAAATGCAGCTAGAGACAAGAGCTCTGGGGTACTGGTTAGTTCATAATAATGATCCACCTATGGGGTTGCAGTTCCCTTTAGCTCCTTGGGTACTTTCTCTAGCTCCTCCATTGGGGGCCCTGTGATCCATCCAATAGCTGACTGTGAGCATCCACTTCTGTGTTTGCTAGGCCCCGGAATTGTCTCACAAGAGACAGCTATATCTGGGTCCTTTCAGCAAAATCTTGCTAGTGTATGCAATGGTGTCAGCGTTTGGAAGCTGATTATGGGATGGATCCCTGGATATGGCAGTCTTTAGATGGTCCATCCTTTCTTCACAGCTCCAAACTTTATCTCTGTAACTCTTTCCATGGGTGTTTTGATCCCAATTCCAAGAAGGGGCACAGTGTCCACACTTTGGTCTTCGTTCTTCTTGAGTTTCATGCGTTTAACAAATTGTATCTTATATCTTGGGTATCCTAAGTTTTGGGGCTAATATCCACTTATCAGTGAGTACATATTGTGTGAGTTCCTTTGTGAATATGTTACCTCACTCAGAATGATGCCCTCCAGATCCATCCATTTGCCTAGGAATTTCATAAATTCATTCCTTTTAATAGCTGAGTAGTACTCCATTGTGTAAATGTATCACATTTTCTGTATCCATTCCTCTGTTGAGGGGCATCTGGGTTCTATCCAGCTTCTGGCTATTATAAATAAGGCTGCTATGAACATAGTGGAGCATGTGTCCTTCTTACCGGTTGGAAAAACTTCTGGATATATGCCCAGGAGAGGTATTGCTTGATCCTCTGGTAGGATTATGTCCAATTTTCTGAGGAACCGCCAAACTGATTTCCAGAGTGGTTGTACAAGCTTGCAATCCCACCAAAAATGAAGGAGTGTTCCTCTTTCTCCACATCCTCGCCAGCATCTGCTGTCACCTGAATTTTTGATCTTAGCCATTCTGACTGGTGTGAGGTGGAATCTCAGGGTTGTTTTGATTTGCATTTCCCTGATGATTAAGGATGTTGAACATTTTTTCAGGTGCTTCTCTGCCATTCGGTATTCCTCAGGTGAGAATTCTTTGTTCAGTTCTGAGCCCCATTTTTTAAGGGGGTTATTTGATTTTCTGGAGTCCACCTTCTTGAGTTCCTTATATATATTGGATATTAGTCCCCTATCTGATTTAGGATAGGTAAAGATCCTTTCCCAATCTGTTGGTGGTCTTTTTGTCTTATTGATGGTGTCTTTTGCCTTGCAGAAGCTTTGCAACTTTATGAGGTCCCACTTATCGATTCTTGATCTTACAGCGCAAGCCTTTGCTGTTCTATTCAGGAATTTTTCCCCTGTACCCATATCATCGAGGCTTTTCTCTACTTTCTCCTCTATAAGTTTCAGTGTCTCTGGTTTTATGTGGAGTTCCTTAATCCACTTAGATTTGACCTTGGTACAAGGAGATAGGAATGGATCAATTCGCATTCTTCTACATGAAAACCGCCACTTGTGCCAGCACCATTTGTTGAAAATGCTGTCTTTTTTCCACTGGATGGTTTTTGCTCCCTTGTCAAAGATCAAGTGACCATAGGTTTGTGGGTTGATCTCAGGGTCTTCAATTCTGTTCCATTGGTCTACTTGGCTGTCGTTATACCAGTACCATGCAGTTTTTATCACAATTGCTCTGTAGTATAGCTTTAGGTCAGGCATGGTGATTCCTCCAGAGGTTCTTTTATCCTTGAGAAGAGTTTTTGCTATCCTAGGTTTATTGTTGTACCAGATGAATTTGCAGATTGCCCTTTCCAATTCGTTGAAGAATTGAGTTGGAATTTTGATGGGGATTGGATTGAATCTGTAGATTGCTTTTGGCAAGATAGCCATTTTTACAATGTTGATCCTGCCAATCAGTGAGCATGGGAGGTTTTTCCATCTTCTGAGATCTTCTTTAATTTCTTTCTTCAGGGACTTGAAGTTCTTGTCATATAGATCTTTCACTTCCTTAGTTAGAGTCACGCCATGGTATTTTATATTGTTTGTGACTATTGAGAAGGGTGTTGTTTCCCTAATTTCCTTCTCTGCTTGTTTATCCTTTGTGTACAGAAAGGCCATTGACTTGCTTGAGTTAATTTTATATCCAGCTACTTCACCGAAGCTATTTATCAGGCTTAGGAGTTCTCTGGTGGAATTTTTAGGGTCACTTATGTATACTATCAAATCATCTGCAAAAAGCGATATTTTGACTTCTTCTTTTCCAATTTGTATCCCCTTGATCTCCTTTTGTTGTCTAATTGCTCTGGCTAGGACTTCAAGTACAATGTTGAATAGGTAGGGAGAGAGTGGGCAGCCTTGTCTTGTCCCTGATTTTAGTGGGATTGCTTCCAGCTTCTCACCATTTACTTTGATGTTGGCTACTGGTTTGCTGTATATTGCTTTTATCATGGTTAGGTATGGGCCTTGAATTCCTGATCTTTCCAAGACTTTTATCATGAATGGGTGTTGGATTTTGTCAAATGCTTTTTCAGCATCTAACGACATGATCATGTGGTTTTTGTCTTTGAGTTTGTTTATATAATGGATTACATTGGTGGATTTTCATATATTGAACCATCCTTACATCCCTGGGATGAATCCTACTTGGTCAGGATGGATGATTGTTTTGATGTGTTCTTGAATTCGGTTAGTGAGAATTTTATTGAGGATTTTTACATCAATATTCATAAGGGAAATTGGTCTGAAGTTCTCTATTTTTGTTCGGTCTTTATGTGGTTTAGGTATCAGAGTAATTGTGGCTTCATAGAATGAGTTGGGTAGAGTACCTTCTGATTCTATTTTATGGAATAGTTTGTGAAGAACTGGGATTAGTTCTTCTTTGAAGGTTTGATAGAACTCTGCACTAAACCCATCTGGTCCTGGGCTTTTCTTGGTTGGGAGACTATTAATGACTGCTTCTATTTCTTTAGGGGATATGGGACTGTTTAGATCATTAACCTGATCTTGATTTAACTTTGGTACCTGGTATCTGTCTAGAAACTTGTCCATTTCATCCAGGTTCTCCAGTTTTGTTGAGTATAGCCTTTTGTAGAATGATCTGATGGTGTTTTGGATTTCTTCAGGGTCTGTTGTTACGTCTCCCTTTTCATTTCTGATTTTGTTAATTAGAGTACTTTCCCTATGCCCTCTAGTGAGTCTGGCTAAGGGTTTATCTATCTTGTTGATTTTCTCAAAGAACCAGCTCCTGGATTGGTTGATTCTTTGAATTGTTCTTCTTGTTTCCACTTGGTTGATTTCACCCCTGAGTTTGATTATTTCTTGCCATCTACTCCTCTTGGGTGAATTTGCTTCCTTTCGTTCTAGAGCTTTTAGGTGTGTTGTCAAGCTGCTAATGTGTGCTCTCTCTAGTTTTTTTTGGAGGCACTCAGAGCTATGAGTTTTCCTCTTAGAAATGCTTTCAGTGTGTCCCATAAGTTTGGGTATGTTGTGGCTTCATTTTCATTAAACTCCAGAAAGTCCTTAATTTCTTTCTTTATTCCTTCTTTGACCAATGTATCATTGAGAAGAGTGTTGTTTAGTTTGCACGTGTGTGTTGGCTTTCTATTATTTATTTTGTTATTGAAGATGAGTCTTAGTCCATGGTGATCTGATAGGGTGCATGGGACAATTTCAATAATTTTGTACATATTGAGGCTTATTTTGTGACCAATTATGTGGTCAATTTTGGAGAAGGTACCGTGAGGTGCTGAGAAGAAGGTATATCCTTTCGTTTTAGGATAAAATGTTCTGTAGATATCTGTCAGATCCATTTGTTTCATAACCTCTGTTAGTTTCACTGTGTCCCTGTTTAGTTTCTGTTTCCATGATCTGTCCATTGGTGAAAGTGGTGTGTTGAAGTCTCCCACTATTATTGTGTGAGGTGCAATATGTGCTTTGAGCTTTACTAAAATATCTTTAATGAATGAGGATAGCCTTGCACTTGGCGCATAGATATTCAGAATTGATAGTTCCTCTTGGAGGATTTTACCTTTGATGAGAATGAAATGCCCTTCCTTGTCTTTTTTGATGACTTTGGGTTGGAAGTCAATCTTATCAGATATTATAATGGCTACTCCAGCTTGTTTCTTCCTACCATTTGCTTGGAAAATTGTTTTCCAGCCTTTCATTCTGAAGTAGTGTCTATCTTTTTCTCTGAGATGAGTTTCCTGTAAGCAACAAAATGTTGGGTCCTGTTTCTGTAGCCAGCCTGTTAGTCTATGTCTTTTTATTGGGGAGTTGAGTCCATTGATATTAAGAGATATTAGGGACAAATAATTGTTGCTTCCTTTTATTTTTGTTGTTAGAGTTGGTGTTCTGTTTTTGTGGCTGTCTTCTTTTAGGTTTGTTGAGGGATTACCTTCTTGCTTTTTCTAGGACGTGGTTTCCGTCCTTGTATTGGTTTTTTTCTGTTATTATCCTTTGAAGTGCTGGATTCCTGGAAAGATAATGTGTGAATTTGGTTTTATCGTGGAATACTTTGGTTTCTCCATCTATGGTAATTGAGAGTTTGGCTGGGTATAGTAGCCTGGGCTGAAAATTGTGTTCTCTTAGTTTCTGTATAACATCTGTCCAGGCCCTTCTGGCTTTCATAGTCTCTGGTGAAAAATCCAGTGTAATTCTGATAGGCTTGCCTTTATATGTTACTTGACATTTTTCCCTTACTGCTTTTAGTATTCTATCTTTATTTAGTGCATTTGTTGTTCTGATTATTATGTGTCGGAAGGAATTTCTTTTCTGGAGTTCTGTAAGCTTCTTGTATGTTCATGGGCATCTCTTTCTTTAGGTTTGGGAAGTTTTCTTCTATAATTTTGTTGAATATATTTGCTGGTCCTTTGAGTTGAAAATCTTCATTCTCATCTACTCCTATTATCTGTAGGTTTGGTCTTCTCATTTTGTCCTGGATTTCCTGGATATTTTGAGTTAGGATCTTTTTGGATTTTGTATTTTCTTTGATTGTCGTGCCGATGTTCTCTATGGAGTCTTCTGCACCTGAGATTCTCTCTTCCATCTCTTGTATTCTGTTGCTGATGCTCGTATCTATGGTTCCAGATTTCTTTCCTAGTGTTTCTATCTCCAGTGTTGCCTCAATTTGGGTTTTCTTCATTGTCTCTACTTCCCCTTTTAGGTCTTGGATGGTTTTATTCAATTCCATCACCTGTTTGGTCTGGTTTTCCTGCAATTCTTTAATGGATTTTTGTGCTTCCTCTTTAATGTCTTCTACCTGTTTAGCAGTGTTCTCCTGCAATTCTTTAAGGGATTTTGTGCTTCCTCTTTAATGTCTTCTACCTGTTTAGCAATGTTCTCCTGCAATTCTTTAAGGGATTTTTGTGCTTCCTCTTTAATGTCTTCTACCTGTTTAGCAGTGTTTTCCTGCAATTCTTTAAGGGATTTTTGTGCTTCCTCTTTAATGTCTTCTACCTGTTTACCAGTGTTCTTTTGTATTTCTTTAAGTGTGTTATTAAAGTCCTTCTTGATGTCCTCTACCATCATCGTGAGATATGCTTTTAGAACTGGGTCTAGCTTTTCCGGTGTGTTGGGGTGCCCTGGACTGGGCAAAGTTGGAGTGCTGTGTTCTGATGATGGTGAGTGGTCTTGGTTTCTGTTAGTAAGATTCTTAAGTTTACCTTTCGCCATCTGGTAATCTCTGGGATTAGTTGTTATTGTTGTCACTGTTTAAAGATTGGATCAGACTCTTTGTTCCACTCATCAGAAGTCTTAAGATCCTGTGGCAGGTGTTGTGGGTAGCTGGCGAGTGTCAACAGACCCTGTGCCCTAGCTACCCCGGTTTTGGTCTGACAGGAAGAGGCTTGTGGCCCTACTCAGGGTGGATTTCTGCCTCCCCAACCAAAGCAGTCTCAGGTCCTGCGCGATTGGACTGGAGCAGAAGCTGTGTTCCACTCACCAGAAGTCTCAAAATCCTGTGGCAAGTGTCCTGGGTAACTGGAGGGTGTCAGACGACCCTGTGCTCTAGCTACCCAGGTGCTGGTCAGACCCGAAGAGGCTTGTGGCTCTACTCAGGCCGGTTTTCTGCTTCCCTAACTAATGCAGTCTCAGGTCCTGCGTGCAATTGGATTGGAGCAGCCAATGTTTTCTTTTACATAGACTTCATGTACTGCAAAGCAAATGGCCAATTATGAACCTTTACTGCATCCAAGTACTCTTTTGGTCACATGCGTGGGGAAATGAGTTCTACATAGCAGCATTTTCACAGGATAATGATTCTTATGTCCAACATAGACAATGGTGTGAGCATATCTAAAGAACTCAGGGATAACACACTTTTGGAGAAATGTATCTCACTTAACACAAACAAATAAACAAACAAACAAACAACAACAAAATAAACCAATTAATACTATGTCCTTGTTTATGTCATATGTTTCACAAAGCTCCTAGTCTCTTAAACCTCATAGAAGCACTTTGGATATCCCTGTTCTTTATTTTATTGTGGGTTCTCCTTGTTAGTAAAAAAGAAAATTTCTTTAGACATATAAATTTATAAAAAGATATGAGTGTTGTTCAGTGATTCATCTGTGTGACATTTTTTTCCACTAAAATGTAATTTGAAAATTAGATGGGCACATTTCCTCTCTCTAATCAAACTGTCTTGTTTAAAATTGTTCATATAACCCAGTCAACTTCTCTCATTCTCCATTCAGTACAAATTTTAAAACAGTTTTATAAAGGTCTCATGTCAGTTCAGGAAAGTTTGAAGGTTCACACATTTATAGTAGGGAATGATTCTAACGTGCATCTCGGTTTTGTGTAAACCAGTCATAGAAAAATATTTCTAAATTGATTATCTTTGCTATCTCTTTGATAGTTTTAAAACAATTTTGGTGGTGACTAAAAGCTTATTGTTTTATCATCTGTATAACGAAATGAGCTTATAACCAAATCATGTGGTCTTTTTTCTTTCTATCATTTCAAAATGATCACATCTGTCATTAGCCAGAATCCTCTTAGATATGAAATAATGATAAACACATTCAATACTCAAAAATCAACAATGTATTGAGATCTTGATGAATTTCAAAAGGTAAAATTTTAAGTTCAAGTATAATATTTCAAATAATATTATTGGGGTCAGATGATAGTTCATTCCATAACTTTCTAAATCCCATAAATTTTGTGTCCTCAAACTTCTACTTGCTAGCTCATCCTGGCAGCTATCTTGTGATGAGTTTTTGTTGTTATTTTTGCTTTATAAACACTAATGCATTTATTAATGAAATGCATATTCTTGACAAGGTTCCTTGAAAAAAACATGTATTTATTTATTGATAAGTTTACTATGAGACATATAGTAATGCTGGTGTTTATACGAAATACTTTATTTGATTCAGATAGAATTTAATGTTATAGTAATAACGTGGGTAAAATGTATTTTGGTTGTGTTTTAATCTTATTATGTTTATCATCTACCATTTTTTTCTTGACTACTCATTTGTTTTTATAATATGGCATCTATCTTCCCCAAGCAACTAATTTCTCTATGAATATAGAATATCCTGGTTGAAACATCTAATGATTTCTGCTTCTCAAAACAGATTTTTCCTACTTATATGTCAAATTTCCCATCAGATTTTCATTGTTAGATGATTGACATCTAGCCACCCACTTTTAAACAGGTAACACTCTATCTGTGACCTTGAATTTTCAATTGAGGGCATAATTATTTCAATTTAACTTGCTCATATTTTTTGTTTAGTTACATTAATTGGATGCATAAGGCAGTGGAAAATGGTGTATTTATTTAACAAAAGCTGTTCCCCTTTCATGACTTAAATATGTATTTAGGATGTTACATCAAATAATGTTTCCTCAGGCTATGATGCACAATGTAAAATATTTTTGAAAAGCTTACTTAAAAATCACAACATTGTTTCTAATTTAGTGGATGCTTCTGGCTATATAAAACCTTTAGAGGTTTGCTTCTTATGAAATTGAATATAGTTGTTCTCAAAAGCCTCTGAACTGAATTATGGACAAGCCAGATTTTATATGTAATTTTAATAGTAGTTATTTTGCTGTATACAAAGAAAGAGACTTTTACTTTGAATCTCTATTCATAGGACACACATGATATATTTTAGAAAACATATAGATGAATTAAATTACAAACAGTATAATCTGTTTATTTAAAATACATACTGGGTACTGTTGAAATGCTGTGTAGTTTAATTCAAGTAACATCTAAAAGTGAAATTATTGTTAATTTCAGATTATAAGAAAGACATTCCAGAGTGCTTGGCTCTAAATGGAGCCCTGATATCATGTTCCATCCACAAATTGCTCAAGGATTATTATAAAAAGCAGGGACAGAGAGATTAGAAGTACCAAAAATAGTTCAAAAATAGTGGCTAAGGAAAAATGATTTGCTGATAAGAGCACTGCACGTATGATCTCTTAGTAACAACTCATGCCAGCCTGGACAATGGAGGAACTCAAGAAGCCCCACTACTACTCTAGAAGCTGCTGGCAATTAGTGGCTTCTCATGGAGTGAGAGTAAGTTTCCTTCAGTAATTCAGTTCCAGAAAGGAAACCTATGCTCTGCTAGAAGATCCTTCACCCATGCATATATAGTCAGTACTACCTAGATTCAATACTAAAAACAAAAACTTCAAAGTAATACAGTACATATAGTTGAAATAGAAAACTGATTGTGGGAAAATTGGAGAGAAGTTGGAAAGGAAAGGATAGGGTCCTGAGTTTATCCAAAACTTATTATATGCATGTATGAAACACATTATACGCATCTTTGAAATTCTCATTTTTTTAAAAAAAGGTTATATTATTTATTTACATTGCAGCTGTTGACCCCTTGGAAACCTTGGAAATTCAAAAAAATCATCAGACCCTACCACAAAAGTTTATACTCAACAAAATTGGAGAATCTGGTTGAAATGGACAATTTTAGATACATACCAGGTGTCAAATTTAAAACAGGATCAAATAAACCATCTAAACATTCCCATAACCCCTAAAGAAATAGAAGTAGTCATTAATAGTCTCCCAACCAAAAGGAAAAAAAAAAAAAAAAGGTCCAGGACTAGGTAGGTTGAGTGGAGAATTCTATCAGATCTTTAGGAAGAACTAATACCAATACTCTTCAAACTATTTCACAAAATAGAAACAGAAGAAAAAACTACCCTATACATTTCATGAAGTCACAATTATGCTTATAACTAAACAACACAAAGACCAAACAAAGAAAGAGAATGTCAGACCAATCTCCCTTATGAACATTGATACAAATATACTCAATGAGATTCTTACCAAATGAATCCAAGAACACATCAAAATGATCATTCACCACAATCAAATAAGCTTCATCCCAGAGATGTAGGGATGGTTTAATATATGGAAATTCAATGCCCCTATCTAAACATAGTCAAAGCAATATACAGCAAACCAGTAGCCAGCATCAAACCAAATGGAGAGAAAATTGAAGGAATTTTACTAAAATCAGGTACTAGACAAGGCTACCCACTCTCTTCCTATCTATCCAATATAGATCTTGGAGTTCTAGCTATATTAATTAGACATCGAAAGGAGATCAAAGTAATGCTAATTGGAAAGGTAGATGTCAAATATCACTATTTGAAGATGATATGATAGTATACATAAATGACCCCCAGAATTACACCAGAGAACTGCTACACCTGATAAACAACTTCAACAAAGTGGCTAGATATAAAGTTAACTCAAATCAGTAGACTTCCTCTAGTCAAATGATAAACAGGCTGAGAAAGAAATTAAGTAAATTACACCCTTCATAATAGTCACAATTAATATTACATTCCTTGGTGTGTCTCTAATCAAGCAAGTGAGGATCCATATGATAAAAATTTCAAGTCTCTGATGAAAGAAATCAAAGATCTCAGAAGATGGAAAGATCTCTCATGCTCATAGGTTGGCAGGATTAATATAGTAAAATGGCCATCTTGTCAAAAGCAATCTACAGATTCAATGCAATTCCCATCAAAATTGCAACTGAATTCCTCATAGAGTTAGTAAGAGAAATTTGCAAATTCATCTGGAAAAACAAAAAACACAGGATAGTGAAAACTATTCTCAACAATAAAAGAACATCTGGTGGAATCACTATACTTGACTTCAAGCTGTACTACAGAGCAATTGTGATAAAAACTGCCGGGTATTGATACAGTGACAGGCAGGTAGATCAGTGGAATTGAAGGCCCAGAAATTAACCCACACATCTATGGTCACTTGATCTTTGACAAAGGAACTAATACCATCCAGTGGAAAAAAGACAGCATTTTCAACAAATGGTGTTGGTTCAACTGGTGGTCAACATGTAGAAGAATGCACATTGATACATTTTATCTGCTTGTATGAAGCTCAAGTCCACGTGGATCAAGGACCTCCACATAAAATCAGATACACCGAAACTAATAGAAAAGAAATTCGGAAAGAGCCTAGAGAACATGAGCATAGGGGTAGTTTTCCTGCTCAGAACACCAATAGCTTATGCTCTAAGATCAAATGAATCTCAAGAAGAAGAAGAAGGAACCCCAAAGTATGGATACTTTATTCTTTCTTAGAAGGGGGAACAAAATTCCCATGGGAGGAGATACAAAGTATAGAGCAGAGACTGAAGGAAAGACAATCCAGAGCTGCCCCACCAGGGTATCCATCCCATATACTGTCACCAAACCCAGATAAGATTGTGGATGCCAACAAGTGCTTGCTGACAGCAATCTGATATCGTTGTCTCCTGAGAGGTTCTGCCAGTGCCTGACAATTACAGAGGTGGATGCTCACAACCAACCATTGGAATGAGCACAGGGTCCCCAATGCAGGAGCTAGAGAAAGCACCAAAGAAGCTTAAAGAGCTTGCAGCACCATAGGAGGAACAACAGTATGTACTAACCAGTGCCCACATAGCTCCCAGGGACTAAACCACCAACCAAAGAGTACACATCAAGGGACCCATGGATACATCTGCATATGTAGCAGATGATGCCCTTGTTGGACATTAATGGGAGAAGGGGCCCTTGATCCTGAGAAGGCTCGATGCCCCAATGTATGGGAAATCCAGGACAGGAAAGCAGGTGTTGGTGGGTTAGTGAGCAGGTGGAGGAAGGGAGGATAGAGGGTTTTCAGGGAGGGGGGGAACCAGGAAAGGGGATAACATTTGAAATGTAAATAAAGAAAATATCTAATAAAAGGAAAGTAAAAAATGAATGTGTTGTTTCCCTAATTTTTTTCTCAGCCTTTTTGTCATCAGTTTAAAGGAATGTTCCTAAATTTTTTATTTAATTTTATATTAAGTCACTTTGTTGAAATTGTTTATCAACTCTAGTAGTTCCCCAGTGGAATTTTGGTGGTTGCTTATATATGCTATCATGTCATCTGCAATAGTGGTACTTTGATTCTTCCTTTCCAAATTGTATCCCATTGATCTCCCTTTGTTGTCTAATTTCTCTAGCTAGAACTTCATGTACTATATTGAATAGATGGGGGGGGGTGCAGCCTTGTCTTTTTCCTTGTTTTAGTGGAATTGCTTCTTTTGTTTCTCCATTTAATTTCATGTTGGCCTTTGGTTTGCTAGTGAACATGGGCATAGTGGAACTTTTCCTGAACAGAACATCTATAGCTTATGCTCTAAGATCAAATGAATCTCAAGAAGAAGGAACACCAACGTATGGATACTTCGATCTTTCTTAGAAGGGGGAACAAAATATCTATTATATGTTGCTTTTATTATGTTTTTGGATGTGCCATGAACTCCTGATCTCCCCAAGACTTTTAAGTTAAAGGGGTGTTGTATTCTGACACAGGTATATTACAGATATGAAATGTAGAATGCCCTTCTTATAATATACCAACCTTAATAATCATCTATAGTTTCCCATTAGAGAGGAGATTAATAATATGTTAATATTATGTATTACTAACTATTCCAGATGACAACGATACATGTGAACAGTATACTTTAAACATTTTTATAGAAGCAACAGGGTAATGTCTTACTTGATTAATTTCTATAAAGTGTTAGTAGCAAGAAGCAAAAATAATTTGGATGGCTCTGGTCAATTTCCTGGTGCTGTGTCTCCATGAACACATCTAAGAGCTTCTTTTCTATTAGGCTCTACTATATCTATGGAAAAGAAAAGAAAAACTGTTTAATTCCTTTCTTGTTCTGGCAAACACTTGACTAAAGCAATTCAGGTACAAAGAGTTTCTTTCAATGGAACAATTGAGGATCTATAGTCATTCATGGTAGATAGAACATAGGAAAGAAGGTGAGAAAATTCCACACAACTGATGAATTTGGTAAGAGGATAGGATATTAGTTCTCAGGCAGATTCATTCTTTATGTGCAGCTAGAAATTCAAGTCAGTAGAATTTGGTGTCCCCATTTGACTCATCTTCAGCAGTCCATTTATTTGAATATAGAACCCATAACATATATCAAAAGATTTGTCCCTAATGTAGTTCTAGATCCTTTGAAATTGACTATGCAAACAAACCATCATAGACACGAGGGAAAATTATTTATATCTAATGATTCATCAATGGAAGGGGTTCCAAATTGCAAACCTTAGATATTCTTCAATAGTCTTCTTTGGTGAATGACTCCATGAGTCCCTCTAAGAGAACCCCTACGTTGTTCTTACATATGAGTCATCATTAAATGCTGGAAGATTTCTGTCTGTACAGCCTCATATGCAGTTAGACTTTATGGTTCCTTTATTGGGATCCAAAGATTGGTTTGTGACTTACTGCTACTTTTGCTTGCTTGTGTGACATATCTGGAGAGAGAAAATAGGAAGCCAGACTCATGATTCCTTCTCCACGATTTTGTAAACAAGTTACTCAGTGTCCTTTTGTTTGCCTGTTAGACTATAAAAGTTTGTCTTAAATTCAGAGGGGAAAAAAAAGGGATGCTGATGCAGCCTCAACCTAAGCCACATGAGCAGCAGGTTGGAATGCCTGAACTTGTAAGGCACTCTGCTCTAGCTATCACTGGATAATCTGATGCAAGGTGCTTTTGCATAAGTCTTTGAGCCAGATAAGGTATCATTGAAAGAATTTAGCTAACATATATATTTTTTAAGCCTCCAAGTTCAGTAATATACTCAACTATGTTATTTGAAATATCTTTTTTTTTTTTTTTTTGGTTTTTCGAGACAGGGTTTCTCTGTGTAGCCCTGGCTGTCCTGGAACTCACTTTGTAGACCAGGCTGGCCTCGAACTCAGAAATCCACCTGCCTCTGCCTCCCAAGTGCTGGGATTAAAGGCGTGTGCCACCACGCCCGGCTTGAAATATCTTTTCTTATGATTAGAGGATAAGGTTTTATATTTTAACATTTTCATTTGTCATTCTGAAATTCTCCCTGAATTGAGAATGTCTGGGATGTAAGTTCAAAAGCATGTATCTTTCGATGGTTTGTTTTGTTTTGTTTTGTTTTTGTTTGTTTGTTTGTTTGTTTTTTTATAAAAACTACCCCAGAATGCCAATATATATAATAAAATGTTGTTGGCTTGAAAAAATTTTAACTCTAGAACCATGTAAAAAATAAATGTTTCCTTTTCTAGTCTTCTTGAACATTCACAAATATAAAGATTTCTTTGTTACTCAACTTTTAAGGCTAAATAAAATGCAGTTATTATATTTGGGCATTATGTTCAATATACTAAATGTGTTCAGGTAGTTAGGGAATAAATTATCTTTTTGTTTGTTAGGTTTTATATGCTAGAATAGAGTTGCAAGATCTTTGGATAAGTTGCTCATAAACCTTGAACATTTGAGAAAAGTTGGGCATCTGCCAAGAGTAGCATAAAATCGTAGCATATACTTTTCCATCTTTCAAACACATTTACCACTGGCAATCCTAGGCAGAAATGCTTCCCCTTGTTGAGACTCCTGTCCTCTTCCCAGGAGCGGTGTCTCTTTGCATGCATAGAAGTACAAAAGCATCCATGTGCATGCTAAGATAGAGGTAGGCATCAAGCTTTTTTCTTGATTTCTCTGCATTTCATTTACTGGGGTGTAGTGTCTTACTGAACCTGGTGCCATCCAATTCAGCTGGCCTAGCAATCCAGATTGCTCTATAGGTACTTGGTCTCTGTTTACCTATTCATAGAGAAATGGGTGGGTTTCCATGCCTCCCTGTGAATTTTAACCATGATCTCCACACTTGTGCAGCAAAGTCTTTATCAGTGGGCCCAAACCTCCTACTACTTCTTATGTCTTCGCTTTAGGCTTACTTTGATATTTGATTAAAACTAAGGGGTTTTGGAACAAAAAGTTTCAGGACTAGTCTGCTTTGTCACCATGTTTTCATTCTCACATTTCTACCTTGTCTTCCATTTAATCCTGGTAGCCTGCTCTACAGATTTTTTTTTCTTTTTGTAATTTACTTCCTCACTTAAATCTGCAATTTGCAAACAGGCATTTTTTGGTCACATATTTTCAATGGCTTTGTATATTCATAACATTTTCATTATCTTAAATATTATTTATTTTTCCATCCACTTCTGTTTTGCGAAATTGAATATTTCATAGATAGAGGTATAACACCTATTTTTTTCTTTGCATCCAGAAATTAAGCATGTCACTGGAACACTGGTCTTTTATTTATTGAATTAAATAATATTACTGCCATATATTTTATTTCATGGTTTCCATTTTATTAGCCACAAAACAGAAACATTGCAACTAAGTAAAGGAAGCAAAATTCCTAAAAACAAAGTTAGCAAACACAATTTTCAGTGTCAGACAGTGGAATGAAAGCAGATGAGAAGCCAGCCAGAGTCAAATCCCAGCGCTGTGCACATCACTTACACACACTGAATCTTAATTACTTAAAATACAGTCATAATAAGACTTCTAATATGTCTGGATTACTTTAAATATTTATTGCATTAATTTCTATTAAAGATTTAAACAAGTGCACAGTGAGTGTATGGGGCCTTATTTAGAGCTATATTCTATTGTCAGTCTATGACTTAAGGTCTCTGACAAGGAAGTTTCTATACCCGTAGAAGGTGACAGTTTTAATAGCAACAGCATCCCTGAAGGGAATGAATGAGAGAGAACTGTGTAATGTTAAATAGAAGGAATTTAATTAGCATATGTCATTAGCTCTATGTTTTCTCAGGTCAGGTAGCTAATAGAGGCAATAAATTTTGATCCAAATACTCCAAATGCTTCCTCTTACTAGAGTGAACCAATAATTTTGAAATTCCCTATATGTCAAAATCTATTAGCATAAGTTCAACATTTTAAAAACTCACCTGCATAAATCTGTCATTTAATATTGCTTTCTTTAGGAAAAATGTTTCCTATTATTTCATCTTTGGAAACGAGGATAAATGTTATGAGTTTAGAGTATCAGAGTGATGGGTGGTAAATATTCATAGCTTGCTATCTTCCCACATCAGTGAGCAAGGGTCAATAAATATCCTCTTTAGCAGAATACACATAAAACTCACCTGCACAAATCCAGGCTCTTCCACACAGTCACTGAATTATCGCTTACTATATCTGGTAGGGAACTTAGGAGAGTTTAGAATTTCAATAACTAGAACTCTCACTAACTAAATAGAAGATTCTTCAAGTTCATAACATTTATCTAGTCAACGAAAGCTCTAGAATAAAACCTATCAACAGTAGCATTATAGATGTTCAGTAGACATGTATAAAGTATGTGACTATGTTATTCAATTTAAACAATTTCAAAGTCACGTAATTATATCATGTGAAGTCCTATTTTAGCGCTCATAGAAGAAAAGGGGAGAGGGTAGGGTGTGATGAGGGTAATGTGTGTGTGTGTGTGAGATAACCGGGAAAGGAGATATCATTTGAAATATAAGTGAATAAAATAATTAATAAAAAGGTAAGTTAGCTCAGCATACACTCTTATTAGTGAATATGTAACATCTCATGTCTTTCTTTCATTTGTTACCCAATCATTTATAATTGAAATTATAAATGATTTATAATTTATAGGTGAAAACTTTGTATTATATAAATGAGCTTACTTCATTTGTTAATTTTTAAATTTTTTATACATGGCACTATATTTATCTTACTCTCTCTTCACTCCCTTCCTTACAGCTCATCCCACTCTTTCACCTGACTTCCTGTAAACTGTTTGGTGGCCTGTTGTTCTTCACTATTATTGCTACATACCTGCCACTCAGTCATCTGCCACTTGGTTTATCATCTACATTTTTTTTTTCAGTATAGCAACTTTATAAGTAAAACATGTTGTCTTCCTTTGATATTGCTTGTATTTATGTGTCTAGGTGAGACCATATAAGATACAAGTTGGGGAGGGGAGGGCTTGTTTCTGAAAAGGAATCAGATAACAGTTATTTATTGATTATAGATCTTGATCTAGAAATGAGGCCTTATAAAATTTCCCTAATCTGTGTTAGTAGTTAAACTAGTCTAGTCATTCTTAGAAACTATTTAGGCAAATGTTTTGTTAAGAGTTCACATTGGACTGAGCACAGGATCGCCAGTGAAGGAGTTAGAGAAAGGACTGAAGGGGTTTGCAATCCCATAGGACAAACAACAATATCAACACCCCAGAGATCCCAGGGACTAATCCACCAACCAAGGAGTACACATGGAGGGACCCATGGCTCCAGCAGCATGTGTAGCAGAGGATGACCTTATAGGTCCTCAATGGGAGGAGAGGCCCTTGGTCCTGTGATGGCTTGATGCACTGTAGGGTAATTTGAGGGAGGGAAGAGGGAGTGTGTGGGTAGATGGTGGAATACCTTCATAAAAGCAGGGGGAGGGGAGATAAGATAGGGGGATAACATTTGAAATGTAAATAAAGAAACTATCTAATAAAAAACTAATTCAAGCTGGGCTTGGTGGCGTACACCTTTAATCACAGCACTTGGGAGGCAGAGGCAGGTGGATTTCTGAGTTCGAGGCCAGCCTGATCTACAAAGTGAGTTCCAGGACAGCCAGGACTATACAGAGAAACTCTGTCTCGAAAAACAAAAAGAAAGAAAGAAAGAAAGAAAGAAAGAAAGAAAGAAAGAAAGAAAGAAAGAAAGAGAGAGAGAGAGAGAGAGAGAGAGAGAGAGAGAGAAAGAAAGAAAGAAAGAAAGAAAGAAAGAAAGAAAGAAAGAAAGAAAGAAAGAAAGAAAGAAAGAAAGAAAGAAAGAAAAACAAAACAAACAAACAAACACAAATAATTCACAGGTACCATTTCACTGTAATACATAGAAGATACTATCTTAAAGCTGATAATATGGTTTTCTGGGTCTGACATTCTTTATGCCTGCCCATCTAATTTTATCCATTAGGCTTAAGTGCAAGGTTTATGTTGTAAATATATTTGATAGGCCTGGGAATACAAGTCAGTTCTCTTAATTTTTTTAATAGTACAAACTTTCTGTAGTGGTCTTTATCTGTTGGAAAAAAGAAGGTTCTTTGATGACGACTGAGAGTTACAGTTATATTTAAAAGATAAGTAATTAGGATATAGTTAGAAATATCCTGATTTAGATATGTGTTAATAAGTGTGGCACTAGAGACCTTGGATTACCATCTTTGGGTAGTTGGGTAGGTTATATACCAGAAATCAATCCCCTATTGTGAATGTGTGTGAAGTCAAACTAGACAGCTGCTGGTTACCAAATAGAGAGAAAAAGTGACTCCATTCCACATCCTGGGATATCTTGACTTTTGTTCTTTGTTGTAGTTCAAAGTCATTAGAGTTCATGGGCAGTCTAGATTGGTTTTGATCCCTGGCCTCATGTATAGTTCCTTTCAATACGATGAGATAAGCTTCCAGGCCATATCTAGCCCAATTCCTCCAAGTCCTATGTCTAAAGTGTGTGACATTTTCAGCATGCATGTCTTATGTTCCAACTCTGGGTTGGTTTCTGTGGTAATGCCAATAGTTTATCTTGTTTTTTAAATCTGTTGCACTCCGCAGAGTACTATTCCAAAGGAGTTTTCTCATGCCTTATTTCTTAGTATTTATTAGATAGTTTAGGGGTTTTGGGGGGTAACACATTATCACACCAAGTGATTTTTCTTTATTTAGTGTGTGGGGGGAGGTATACAATTTTAGTATATGTGCTGCCAACGTGAGCACAGGTATACAATTTTAAATAAATTCCTTATGGCTTTTTCAAAAGACCTTAGTGTCATATTGTCCCTCCATTTCTTTCCCATTTTATTGTGCTCTCTCTGCCTCTCACTTCAAATTTATCCTGTTTTTCTTTTCTTATTCTCCTTTTCTTTTTCATTTATTTATTCATTTATTTATTTACTTACTTACTTACTTACTTTATATCCAGATTGCACCTGTCCCCAGTCTCTCCATTAAAAATCCTCTTCTCAACAGTTTTCTCTCCCCTTCTCCTTATAAAAAAGAGAGCACTACCTTGGGCACTATCCTGTCCTGGGATATCTGGGTTCATCAGGACTAAGTGTCTTCTAGACTACTGAGGCCCAACCAGGCAGTCCAGTTAGGAGAAGGGCATCCAATGGCAAGCAACAGAGTCAGAGACAGCCTCTGCTTGATTTGTTAAGTGACCAACATGAAGACCAACTTGTATGTCTTTTACAGATATATAGGGAACCTAAGGCCAGCTCTTGTATGTTCTTTGGTATGTGATTCAATCTCTGTGGACCCCTATGAGCCCAGGATCGTTGACTCTGTAGGTCTTCTTGTGGTATCTCTGAGCCCTCTGCTTTTCTCAATTTTATACCCAACTTTTCCACAAGACTCTCTGAGCTCTGCCTGATGTTTGGCTATGTGTCTCTGAACTTGTTTTGATAAGCTGCTGGATGAAGCCTTTCCAGAGACAGTTATATTAGGCTCCTGTATGCAAGCATAGCAGAATATCAGTAATAGTGTCACAGGTTGGCACTCTTACATGCATTGGTTTCAAGTTCTGCCAGTCATTGATTGCCTATTCCCTAAACCTTTCCTATAATTTTCTTTCAAATATGATGGACTCACTGGTTTACTTTGTCAGTTTAGAAGAACAGGTATCAATAAATTAATATTCATTGGTTGTATGTAAGCATGTGTATCCTACTCTTTAAGCTTCTTGTTGGGCCTCAAGGAGGGCAGCAATGCTAGGTTCTTGTCTGTAAGCACATATTAGCATCAGTAATAGTATCTTGCCTTAGAGGCTCCCCCTGAGCTACATTCAAACTGAACCTCCTTTCCCTCAGTCTCTTTTCCAGTTTTGTTCCTACAGTTATTTTAGACTAGAACAAGTCTGGATCAGAGAAGGCAGGGGCCGCTGTGGTTGAATTAGAGGAAAGGTGAAAGAAGCTGAGGAGGTCAACCTCCTAGAAAGGCCAGCAGTCTCAACCTGGGACCCTAAGATCTCTAAGACTCTTGAGTCCTCAACCAGGCAGCATATACCAGCTGATATGAGGCACTCAACACATATACAGCAGAGGACTTACTGGGCTCAGTAAGTGAAGATGCATTTAACCCTCAAGAGAATTGTGGTCCCAGAGGGTAAGGGAGGAATATTGGGATGAGGAAATATCAGAGGACAGACTGGGAGGGAGATAAGCACTGGACTGTAAAAGAAGATTAAAAAATAATAAATAAATAAAAATAAATAAATATAAATAAAACACGTGTATAGTTCCATAAAAATAATATTCTTAGAAATGGAAAGGCTAGAGAAAGAAGAGTGAGGGTGGAAGTAATATATTTAATTAAATTTTTTAAAAAACACAATATTTTTAGAAGCTCTTTAGTTGATATAAGTATTTTCCCATGAGTGACATCTCCACTAGGATGTGCATCTTCAAAATGACTCTGCTCTTTTTTGGTTCTTTAGTACCAGTTGCATCTTTACTTCCCCTTCATTGTCTCCATTTCTCAAGAATTATAGTAGGTCATCTATATGACTGTGGTCTACAAATTTTCTGCCTTCCTCTCATTTAATCCATTTCTTCTTGCAGCAATGGCCACCTCAATCAATGACAGGTCACCTGGGATGAAGACCACAGTAAAATTATCATTATTTGATACCTTTATTTTTTTTTACCTTTCTTCCATTTTATTTAGCAGTATATAAAAATATTTGTATAGGTCACACACTTTTTTATGTTAGAAGCTTCCTAATGTTTAATTAACACAACACACTGCTAACTTCATGCATCAGGTCATTTATGATTCAATGATTTAAAAATCTATATTATTCGATCAAATCTATATATTTAATGTAATATATTTTACCCTTTACTTAATTCTCTGAGTCACTTTATCTGATGATATAATCTGGAAGAACTAAATTAATCAGAACAATAAAAAGTAGACATGGAGAGTATGAAAAGGGACTACAAAGATACAAGTAAGAGAAATCTGTGCTTTAAAGGCGGGTGGGAGGACAGGACTTAAATCTTTAACTGGGAATTACAGGAAAGAAAGAAGCTTGATGGAATAAATAATATCAAGGTGTTAAAAATATCCACGACACAACCAAGGCCATATGAAAGCCAAGAAGAAGGAAGATCATACCAAAGTATGGATGCTACAGTACTACTCAGTGGGGGAAAGAAAATAATCTTGGCAGGTAGAGGAGAGTGAGATTTGGAAGGGAGAGAAGAGGGGAAAGAAAAAAGGGGCCCAATTCAGATATGGGAAGAGATGGGGGAGAACTACAGAGGGTCAGGAAGTTGTGTAGCAGTGAGGGGATTGGAAACTAGCAGTAGCTACTAGAAAGTCCCAGATGCCAGGGACCCAAGAGGTTCCTATTCCCCAACAGAGAGGACATTAACCGAAATACCCAACAAATGTGAGATAGAATCTGTAGAGACTATATCCAGTGGATAGGCATGACAGCCTGGTTGAGTGATGAGTCCACCCACCCATCTCAAAAATGTTAATCCAGAATTGTTCCTGTCAGTCCGATGTTTGGCTGCTAATGCCAAGAAGAGCTTGCTGACAGGAGCCTGGTTTAGCTGTCCCCTGAGAGGCTCTTGCAAGAGCCAGACCAAGACAAATGAAGATGCAAGCAGCCAACCGTCTAGTTGAGCAAAGAGACTGCAGAGAAGGAGTTAGGGCAAGGACTGAAGGAGCTGAAGATACCCCATAAGAAGAACAATATTCAACCAGATCCCTCAAAGCCCCTAGGGACTAAACCACCAACCACAGAGTAGGGCAACTCGAGGCTCCAGCTGGATATGTAGCAAAGGATTGCCTTATCTGGCATCAATGAAAGGGGAGATCCTTGGGCCTGCGAAGGCTCAACGCTCAGTGTAGAATGCTAGGGCTCTGAGAGGGGAGTGGGTGGGCTGGTAGGGGATCACCGTCATAGAGGCTGGGGGTGGAGCGAGGGGATATGGTGTTTGTGGAGGGAAAAATGAGAAGGGGAATAACAACTGAAATGTAAATACATAAAATAACCAAAAATTTGGAAAATATCCATAACAAGTAATTTATGTTTTTCAAAATGTCATACAATATTTATGTACAATATGTATATTATATATAATACACATATGAATTTTAGAAACTGTCACTTTTAGAAACAGTGCTTCCACAAAAGCAATAAATTATCTGGAAAAAAAGCCCATGTACCAGGAAGCATGGGAAACATCCTTCAGAGTAAAGTTCATTTGAGAGGTCTAAGAAACGCTTTTAATAAGCATACGTATCAAAAGATGGCCTAGTCGGCCATCACTGGAAAGAGAGGCCCATTGGACACGCAAACTTTATATGCCCCAGTACAGGGGAACTCCAGGGCCAAAAAATGGGAATGGATGGGTAGGGAAGTGGGGGGAGGGTATGGGGGATTTCTGGGATAGCATTGGAAATGTAATTGAGGAAAATACGTAATAAAAAATATTAAAAAAAAAAAAGAAAGAAAGCTTCAGCCACCCTACAGAAATCAAAAGTAAGACACTATTGTTGAGGATTCGAGATTGGAAGATTCAGTATTAGACTGAATGTCATATGGAAGTTTCCTGAGGAATTTACCTTATTGTTCTGAACAGAGCCATGGAAGCTGACAAAGAACAAAACCAATCAATAGCACTCTTGAGTTTTAAGTTCTTAGAATAATGACCACAATTCAAGATACCCTTAAGGTGTAAGACTGGCATGTCCCTGGGTAACCCATAGTTTTCTAACTTGGCTTAAGGCCCATTAATAATGGGTAACTAATTGCTAGTACATAAATTAAACAACTCTCCAAACATTGTAGACTGTATACTCTAGAGGAGCACCTATTTCTGATACATCTCTAAGTCAGTATAATTTCTGGCTACAGTATAATTATTTATCCTTAAACCCAAACATAGCTGTAGCCTGACTTCTCATCAAAGGATTTCTTTTTACAGCTTATGGAGAATACTACAGAAAGTCACAACTAGTTAGAATGAAGAGGACAATGAATATTTGGTTTTCAACACCAAATCATACAGGAATGATTCAATTTCTAGAGTTAAAAGATCAGTTGAATATCATGGAAGACCGTCTAGAAGGATTTTAAAAGGTGTAAGATCATGTTGTTATTTGTAAGTTAATCTATTCAAGATATAACAGGAAATCTACATCCATGAATTTTAACCAGCATGGCTGCTTATACAAGTTATAAATAATGATAACATCAGCCAACATGCAAATATGGATGGGAATTTTTTTTAGAAATACCCCATACTACATTTAGAGCTATAGGCAATTATTGGCTGCTGAGTGAGGAAAAACACATTATTCTCCAAAGACAAATGCCTTCATGAAGCTATGCAGCTCAAAGTGATCAGTTCTAGACACATATACATAACAGCAATACTAAAATGACTCAACTGGTTGTATTTATATATTCATTAGTATATGTGTTTATATGCATAACAATGATAATTAAAAAATAAATAGCAACTTAATTTGAGATGGAGTGAGAGCAAGAATTGGAAGGTTAGATTATGTGGGGGAAATAACATGAATGTTATACAAACAAATTAAGTTCTCAAAAATTAATAAATAAATTAACATATAAAGAAATCAAAGGATTACTTCCTAGATCTACTAGTACACATAATGTATATTTGGAGACAGTAACATATAGTGAATATTTACTGAATACATCACTTAAAGTTGTAACATATGGGTTGGAGAGATGGTCTAGAGTTAAGAGTGGTGGCTGCTCTTCCAGAGCACCTAGGTTCTATTTCCATATCTCTTATAGGAGTTTACAACTTCTGTGAACCTAATTCTAGGGGATAATATGCCATCTTACCCTCTTTTGACTTCTGTGGGAAGTGTATGTGCATGCTGTGTAAAGACATACATTCAGACAAAACACACATGCATATGAAAATTTAAATACTATCAAAATGAATAGTTATGAAAAGATATTCTATAAACCATTAAAAGAAATTTGGAGGAGTTTTGCTTTGAATGATAAACTAGAAGTTACCTTGCTGTTAATATGGAAGCCCAAAAACATAAGGAAATTTTTTTTACTAAAAAATACTATAAAAGAATTCTGTTAGTGTGTCCTCATTATTATAATGAAATGCCAAAGGAAAGTGACTTCATGAAGAAAGATATTTATTCAGATAACAAATTTGGAGACTAAAGTTCAAATCTCTGGTAAGTCTCAATTTTTTACAAGACCATGTTTGTTTCATGTGATTGTCTCAATCTCTGTCTCTCTGCATATGTCTCTCTCTCTGTCTCTCTCTGTCTCTCCGTCTCTGTCTCTCTCTAAGCTCTCTCCCTCTCCCTCTCCTTCCCTCTCCCTTCCTTTCTTCCTCTCCCTCTCTCTCTCTCATCTATTTATAATCATGTTATTTCCACTAATGATAGATTAATGTACATAACATGACTAAAGAAAAATAATCACAAAATATTAAAAATCATTCAAATTATAATTCATACTATAACATTTACCTGTTGCCATAAGTTTAGGCTGCAGTTTTCAGAAATTAAGTTTATAGAATATAGTACTGAAGAAATAATCTTCTCTAAATTACCACACATAATTCTGTTTCTGTTTCTTGGTATGCAAAATTGTGATGTAAGAGGAAACAAAAAGGATCGAAGACTGTTTTAAGAGCTACTTTAATTCTTTTCTAAACATATAATTTTGAAAACATAAAATCTTATTTCCCATAGTTATACTCAGTTCAGTAAAGAAAACACAGGATAAAAGGAATTGTGTGTCTGGAAATGGAGGGGTGACATTGCTAAAATGGTTTTCTTTGTACTCTCTAAATTGTGACATGCAAGCTATACTATAAACATTGGTTGCAGAATTCTTCTTTTACTTTTATTTTTTTAATTAATTTATTTTTTATGCTCCATATTCCATTCTCTGCACCCCCTATACACCCTCTGACTGCTTCACATCAGACACATCCTCCCCACCGCTCTGTCTCCACTTGATGCCCCCCACCACCTGACCTCCAAAATCCCTGGGCCCTCCAGTCTCTTGAGTGTTCAGGGCATCATCTCTAAATGAACATAGACCCGGAAGTCCTCTACTGTATGTGTGTTGGGGGCCTCATATCAGGTGGTATATGCTGTATGTTTGGTGGGCCAGGGTTTGAGAGATCTCAAGGGTCCAGATTAATTGACACTGTTGGTCCTCTTACAGGGTCGGCTTTTCCTCAGCTTCTTTCAGCCTTTCTGGAATTCAACAACAGGGATCAGCTGCTTCTGTCCTGGGTTGGATGCAAATATCTGCATCTGACTCTTTCAGCTGTTTGTTGGGATTTTCAGAGGGCAGTCATGATAGATTCCTTTTTTGTGAGGGCTCTATTGCCTCAGTAATAGTGTCAGACCTACTCATTAGGAGATTTTTAAGTCTACAAGGCTATCTTACACACCGTGAGAGCGTATGGGAGTAATGTATACTAGGAGAGTTGTGAGTTTGTCTTTACCACAGCAGAAATGAATTAAGGGCTATGCTTATTGTGAAAGGTTCTTTTTTTACATGGAGTTCTATGTTATACAGGATAATGACTTTTCATCTTACACCTTAACAGATAATCAAGAATAAAGGACTTAAACTTATTTATAATTAACTCATTTATTTCCCACCTGCCCTCTGCTCTGGCATTTCTACTCAACTCTATCTTCTATTATCTTTCTCCTCGTCATTATTTATATTTTCTATCTTCGTTAAATGTTTCGAAAATGAGAATCTGAAGACTAGTCAAGAGATGTGCACCCAGTCTTGCCCATTCTAGAAATTACAGAGATTGTTAAGAATCTCTAATGAAATGAGAAAAGTAAACAATTTTTAGTACTTAAGCTTTCAAAATATGGATTCTGAAAGACATTATTTATGCAAAATCTTCAAACAATAATTATAGCTATTCTTATTCTAAATATCAAGTATCATTAAAGATAAAGATTAGACAAAGAAAATTAACAATCATATTTTAAATTTTAAATAATATTTACGATAAAAAGATGAACATTAAAAACTTAGGGTGAATTAACCTGGCACTAGGTATTATTTCTTTATGAAAATTTTATTGTGCAAATTTAATTGTATATTAATTATATTTAATTAATTATACATTTTGAAAGAGTAGGAATAAACTATGATTGACTGAAAATTTTCTAAAGTTGTATTAATCAATTAACCCATTGACTTTATTGGCTATAAATTCAAACTAAATGAGTTTATAACTTATATGTCATTCAACATTAGGATCAATGTTAAGTTTAATCAACTATTAATTATATTTGTATATCATGTTTGTTCGTAAAGTTAGGCTGCTAAATAAGTTTGTATAGGGATGAAAATGCACAGGGATTAAGTACTGTGAAAGTTATTTTGCAAAAAGTTACCCACAAGGATACCTCTGCCATTTTAGTGTTTCCTAAGTGTGTTATGGGGCATGCTATGGAAAATACATCTGAGCAGCAGAGATTTCTCTGTATCTTGCTTTCTCATTCTGTGCCAGAATGAAACTACAGCTGTTCACTTAGTATAAACATGATAATTGATATAATGATAGAAAATATTTTGATATGGTAACTTCAGAATTATATGACTATACTAGGTAATAAATATGGTATGTCAGTTTAGTGACCAAATGGTTACATGTAGTTAAGTTTCTAAATCCAAATATATTATCTGCATTATTTATACTTATACTTATTTATATTTATAATTTGTTATAAAAAAGATGTTAAAGAAACATATAAAAGCTATACTTTTACTACTTAATTAACTTATTATTTGTATATATCTAATTATATATAAAATATAAAATTATTTTAAAAGCCTATAGATAATAAAAATAAAACTTAAATACTGTAAAATATATTAAAATATTTGAAATGTTTGATATCAATAGCTTCTGTCAAAAGAAAATGTTCAGGAATGAATGATTTCTCTAAATGAATGCATGAATGGCATAAAGATTTTTAAAAAATTCAGTTTAGATGATCCTCCTGTGACGTGAACAAATTATTCTATTCAAAAGTCTTCAAATTTCTTATCAAAGTATTAACTATTTGAACTTAAGAATCATTTATCATTTTGATAGGATTATTTATTTTTAAAACTCCTTACACTGATATAAAACTTTTTATCTTACTACATTCAATCATGAATGAAAACATTAGTTTTAAAAAAAATATGTTTTGCTGATAATTTAACTTTCAAATCTTACCAGCAATAATAGTCTAGTTTTGCAAAAATAATAACTTTCACTTTTCAATAACTTTCACTTTGCTCTATTCTTCATGTTCCTTTTAATCGTCTAAAGGCTCAAGTTTGGAATTACATTATTGAAAAAATTATTTACTTTTTAGGTATATTTTTAATTTCTAGAATTCTTATTACCTATTCCAAGAATTTCATCTACAAATTCATAACTAAAAATGTAAGTGATAGAGTGCAGATAACTACAACTAAATAAAAGCAAATATACACACTATTTTTCTATTAAATTTAGTATTAGAGAATTACTTTTTCTGATTTGAAAAGGACATCGCCTTTACAGATTAACTATGGAAAACATGTGGTATTATCCTAATATGCCATGTATTTTTAGGGCTCAAATAACATTTGTAAACACAATTCTTAATCTCACAGTGCTCCTATGGTGAAAGTAAAAAAGATTAAAATCATAAATTTGTTATTTGAGATACCTACTACCTGTGCACTCCAGTGAATAAATAAAGTATGCAAACATACAAGCACATGCAGGAGCACAAATTCACACATAACTATGATCATGTACACACATATGCACATATACATATGCACACATATGCATGCACTTGCACACACACATATACACACACATACAAACACATGGATACTAGTTATCCTTAGAAATACTTATTCAGCAGTTAATGAACCTGAATTGCACTATGATACATAAAACATGCTCGACACAGGAAAAAAAAAAAACAATTACTGCATGACTGTATTTATATATTAAAACCAAAAATAACTCTTAAATTCAAAGAAGAAAATAGAAGAGCCATAAAAGGGTTGTACAAATAGATTACAAAATGTCAAAATTGTAATTCTAGGTAGATAAAATCTAGAGACCTAATGTACTCTTGTTTGAGTCTCCTTATTGTTTTGCATGCTTGAATGTTATTAAGAAGCTAGATTTTTAGATAATCTTACCACCTACCTACTTATGAACCCGAGGCAGTCATATGAATTTATTGATTGTATGTTAAACCTAGATTTGAGAAATCAAGTCTTAAAATATTTCGATTTTAAAAAATTGATAGTTAATATTGAAAATCAGCTCCATACACACTGGAATTTCATAGTACAAAGCTTCCAAATACAAATGTGAAATATTTTGTTTAATTATGTTATCCTCTAGGCATTCTAATGAAGAGTCTATCTTGATGAGATCCTCTAGGCATTCTAATCAAGAGTCTATCTTAATGAGATTGACTGGAAGCAGCCACCCTAGTGGAGGGTTGTATCATTTGCTGAGCTTGAGTCCTAGACTCCACAATTGCATTGAAAAGTCAAAGTGCACTCAGCAAGAGCATCTGTCTCCCTCTTAACTTTCATCAAAAATGTAACAATATCCTCCCCATGACTTGTCCTCTATGATGGAAAGCACCCTACAAATGTTAGCCAAATCTAACTTGAAGTGAGGTTGTCAAGTCATTTTGACATAGCAACATGGGATGAAAATAATACAGGCATTACAGTTTATATATCACAAGGGCATAGCTTTACTCTTCTGTTTTATACCAGAAAAATTAACAGCAGGGGGAGGGAGGGAAAGAGAGGAAGAAAAGGATGGAGGGAGGGAAGTAGGAAGAGAGGGAAGGAGGGGACACAAAGACAAAATAGTTGACTCAATTTTATTTTCAGAATGTAACATGTCAGTCTGAAAGTGTTTGCACCACCACTTTTAATGATATGGTTTATACAACTCATGAGCACTGATTACCACGACCTGTTGCTTCTGGCTTGTTCCCCTGGTTCATACCTTGATGTGAAGTGGGTTTAGTAGGCCATTGCCTGTTAACACTAACTCTAAAGAGGAAGCATGCTGCTCTGTGATGGCATCTTGCCTATGTACATACTATCTGTTACTGATCTTGTCTTTCTTCCAATTTATTAAACCTTTTTAAAGACAGTCTCTCTCTGTCTCTCTCTGTCTCTGTCTCTCTCTGTCTTTGTCTCATTCTCTCTGTGTCTCTCTGTGTCTCTCTGTGTCTCTCTGTGTCTCTGTCTCTGTCTCTCTCTGTCTTTCTCTCTCTCTTTCCCTCTGTGTCTCACTGTGTCTCTCTGTGTCTCTGTCTCTCTGTGTCTCTCTGTGTCTGTCTCTCTCTCCTCTCTTGTGTGTGTGTGTGTGTGTGTGTGTGTGTGTGTGTGTGAAGCTCTTATTTATTAGTATATTATAATACACCACACTCTTTAATGGATTCCAAGGAACAAGTGAAGATAAATCACCTTGGACTTTTCACTTATTTGTGTAAATGATCATACAATCTAGATCACTGTAATATTTAAAAAAATGATTTTAATCTTTTCAAACTTCTGGTGTTGAGATGAACCCCTGCTCATACAGTCACTCCTGACTTAAAGGTCAGACCTGCTGTTTCTATTTGGCTTGCAGGAGCTGAGCCATTCCACTCCACTCCTCTGTAATTTTAGCTGTTGTAATTATGTGTTCCTGCTGAGTAAAGGGCAGGGTAGAACTTTCAACAGATCGGGCATCTATCGCTGCAGTGCAGCTCTCTAACCGAAGTACTTGTTTGCCTTTTTGTTTTAAATTTATTGATTTCTTGATTGCATATTCCCCTGAGAGATCATAGCATATATGTGTTTGCTAATAATTGTTTTTCACATTTCTGTTATTGTTTCCAATACTATCATATTAACTCAGAAATAAATTAATGCATTGCACAGTGTTATTGCCAAAATGGGAAATATTTGTTCTATGATTTAACAGTGCGTGCCACACAGAACATGAATTACCTGATTTGTCTTTTTGAGAAATTTTTATCAGGAAAAGTGTTTGGTTTAGGAAACATTAAAGTTCTAGAATTTTTTTTTCCATTCTAAGATTGCACATAACTAATGAAAGGCCAGATACAAGGATTCTGTGCAACACAAAATACAGAAATGGAAATGCAGGACATTTTCATTTATGACAAAGCAAGAAGCCAGCATTTTTATGTATAGAATCTAAGGAAATTGTAATTATTTTCAGAGAACCTATTCAGGTACAGAAAAATCTTCATCTTTTATAGAAAAGAAAAAATAACTGTGATCTTGTAACACATTTTAAAGTATAATTATTTAAAACAGGAGGACAATGAATGTCTATAACTTAAAGGGCATTAACAGACTTCCTTGCAATTAGTAATTAAAGAAAAAAAATCTATTTTTGTCTCAGTACTCCATAGCATTCCTGATCATTTTATTCTTTGCTCTTTTCTATAGCTCTCTTCTTTTTTTTCTTGTTTGATTAAGTGAATTTTTCTAGATATCTTCACACATGTAAATAATGTATAGTGTCACCTCTTACTTCAACTCCCTCCAATTCTACCTCCCTACCATCCCAACCCATACCCTTTCTTTCCTACAAATCTATCTTATATTCATCTCTGTGGTTGCACCTGTGTTTCTGCAGGCCTGTTGTCCAATGTACAAATAATGTGTACAGTAATTACAGTGTGGATCCTATGACAATAGCATTTCATAAATAGTGAAGATACTTTCCACCTCCAGAAGGAAAATAGACTCTACAGATGGTGATTAGTACAGACTCTCATAGATGCACGCATGCAACATTGTGTGTGTGTGTGTGTGTGAGACTGAGTCTAAACAGATCATTGTATGTGACCATTAATCTGAAGTTTATCATTTTTTGTTTGTGACCATGCATGAAACTCAATAAAGGGAAGTGTTTGTTATTTTTGTCCCTTGAGAAAGATATTTATGTACATAAATATTCATATTATTCAGTGACTTTGACTTCAGGCAGCATTAGATATTGAGATGTCTCATATTTATAAAATGCAACTTATCTAATTACAGTAACAGTAGACACATCAAAGTCAATTAAGGAATTCCACTAATAACAGCCTTTGATAAAATAACTGCATACAAAATCCATTATTTATTTTTGTCTAGTCTTATAGTCTACAGATATTATTGTTAAGATTTTATATAGATAAATTTATCAATATTAAAAACAAATATTATTTAAAAATAAATATATTCACAAATATAAATTTTTATAAAAATAAGCATCTGATATGTATTCTATTTCTTATTATTAAAATGAGTTAGAGATTAGTTAATGAAGGTTGGAGACTCCTAAATAAAAATATAAATGACAAATTAAAAACTCAAACCACAGGTCTTGAAGGAAATACTGAAGCTTATTGTAATATATTGAAGTTACATGTCACCAGGAGAAAGTAACCACAATTTTACCGTTAAAAAGAATCTTATCTATGTTGACCTATTGGATTTTAGAAAAATCACAAGTGCATATGCATGTAGAATTTCATTAACAGTCTTTTAATATTTATTTAGAATATTTTATGATAAAATAATACAGAAAGTATCATCTTTTAAAAATCTCTTATTGGGGTTAAATAAAGATTACCATTATTTTTTTTAGAAATTGCCAATTGATGGTCTTGCTCTCCTCCATTCTTATTTTTGCCAGCACTATGATGTGTGTGCTCTGGATTTTCTTAGTTTCTTAGTAAAGTACAGTTGAATGATTGTTTAGACACACCAGTTCAGCTTGTATTCAGCAAGTCAATAAATAGTTTCTCATAAGTAATTATATCCCACCAGCTCTGAGGTAGATTCTATTTCACTTTACTTATTATGGAATTTAGGTACAGAGAGATCGTGCATGAAAAGCAGACCTTAATTAAGTTAAATATTTAAAAGAAAAAAAATTGTTAGATTTCAACACACTTCTGGAAAAGGTCAATGTTTAGGAAAAAAAGTTCTATATTCTAGAAAAAGAAAAATACTGCAAGGATTAGAAAAACAAACAAACAAACAAAAACCAAACCAAACAACCAAACAAACAAAAAAACAACCAATCACCAAAAGGTCTGGGCAGATGGATCTGTGGTAAAGAACACTGGCTTTTTTTCCCCTGAGGAAGAAGTTTGGATTCCCAGAATTCACATGAAGGCCCACAAACTTTTGTAATTCCAGTTTCAAGGAATCAGATGCCTTCTTCTGACTTCCTTGGCATCAGGCATGCACCTGGCACACAGACATACTTGCAGCGAGACTACACGCTCACACAAGATATAATGAAATATTGCTTTAAAAAGAGCTGAATACACATCTGTGTTAGGATTCTCAGACTGGTTAACTGGACAGTTGCAAACCTGCAGGATAGATACTTTCTATGTTCCCTGACTTCTTGACCTTCAATTTTCTCACACGCCATCACAATAGGTATCTTCAGTGGTGGGTATTAAACTTGGAAAAGTAGATTACTGCATGGGTGACTATATATTGAAAAGAAGGTGACTCAATACCAGTGATTTAAAAGTGTTTTCTAGTGGCAATAAGCAGTTCCCTATCCCAACATGACCTTGGACACTAGAAGAATCTAGAAACAAATGGAGGCAAAAACCAGGATGGTGAAAGGTCTTGCTTATGGATTCTGTTTCCTGATATTTTGAAACTGTGTGTGTGTGTGTGTGTGTGTGTGTGTGTGTGTGTGTACACACATGCACATGTATGTGTGTGTATGTGTGTAAGTGTATTATCAAATTAATGAAATATCTAAGCATTGTTTAAGAATAAAAGTTCTAGTTTTGTAAAGTGTTTTTAAAGTGCTTTTAGCAAATCTTAGCATAAGGAATTAGACTCACTGCCAGTAGGTGTCAGACATATTAACCTTTAGTTTAGCTGTGATCAAGTAAACAAACATGTCAGGGGATACAGTGCTCTCATGGTTTGTCTCCTTTCTGTTTTGTGCAGAAAAATAATGAAGAGAAAATCACAATGTGGAAATGCTAATGAATAAAACCATCAGAGAATAAGGAAGTCATCTGGCAAACACTGTAGCTGAATGCTAATGAAACTGCAGAAGGAGAAATACATCAGCTGTAGTAGACTAATGTTAACACGGGCCTGTCAGAAGTAAATAATTTAAAATCATATTATAGTTTATACTGACTGGTTTTACAACCTCTTCTTCCATTTGCCATAGGGGAAAACAATCTTTTAAAATATAGTAGAATAGCTTTTTCTGTGGCATTTTTAGTTTCTTTTTATTTTTTTATTTTTTGGTCTGTATTTAGCTTTTAAATAAAAGAATTGGATTATTTATATTGTACTGACATCTGGTGGACCTTGGCCTTGATACAACCAAAAATAAATAAATAAAATAATACAATCCATGGATTCCATTATTAAGGTCAATTGAACAAATCCATGTGAGGCTTCATATCGCACAGCAAATCAAACAAAAGTGAAAACGTCCCAGTAAATTCCATCAGCATCTTCTCACATCTGTTCAAGGAGAATCAGCTCTTAGCCACACAATGCACCTTTTCAAGTTCCTTCCATTTAAAGAGTAGCCCACACATTTGCGAAAATCCTTCATGGTGATGTCAAGAAACTGAAAAGCTTCTGTAAGACAAAGGACAGTATCAATAGGACAAACAGTAACCTACACATTGGAATAGGATTTTCACCACCCCTCCATTTGACAGAGGCCTAATGTCTTAGGGTTTCTATTCCTGCACAAACATCATGACCAAGATGCAAGTTGGGGAGGAAAGGGTTTACTCGGCTTACACTTCCACACTGCTGTTCATCACCAAAGGAAGTCAGGACTGGAACTCAGGCAGGTCAGAAAGCAGCAGCTGATGCAGAGGCCATGGAGGGATGTTTCTTACTGGCTTGCTTCCCCTGGCTTGCTCAGCCTGCTCTCTTATAGAAACCAAGACTGCCAGTCTTGAGTAAGAAGGAAGTTGCTAAAGGAGGACAAAAGGCAGATGCACAGATCTCACTCGGAAGAGGGAAAAAGTCTTTGAAGGTGAATGGAAAGAGGGAACTATGTAAGAGAGGAGGTGAGAAGGGGAATGGGGATGGTGATCAATTGTAGAGAGAAGGGATTGACACATTGTCAGGTGGGGAGCATCTCTGGTGACTATATGGAGGCTTGCAGTAGTAGAGGCTATGGGAGAGTAGGTTAGATTCCTACTGGAAGGCACGATAGATCTACAAAGTAAAATTTGTCTTGCTTACAAGTACTGAAGTTACAAAGATGGAGTAGAGACTGAGGGAAGAGCCAAACCAAAACTTCCCCAACTTGATACCCATCCCATGTGACAGAACCAACCGCTGATTCTATTAATGATACTCTCCTATGCTTGCAGACAAGAACCTACCTAGCACACCTATCTCCTGAGAGGCTTCATCAAGCTCTGGAGACACGTGCAGAGACCCACAGCCAAACATCAGGCAGAGCCCAGGAAATCTTGTGGGAATGTAGTGGACAAAACTGACCAAGTCAGGGAGGTAAACACACTACTAGAAGTCCCACAGAGTCAACTAACATGGGACTGTGGGGGCTCACTGAGCTTTGGCCATCACATAAGGGAACATGCAGGAGCTGGACCTAGAACCCCTAGACATTTGTAGCAAATGTGCAGCTGGTTTTCATGTGGTTCCTCTAACAAGTGGAAGTGTCGCGATCTCAGCTCCTTCCCATTGGGTCTGCTTCCCTCCTATTTGGACTGCCTGGTTTGGCCTCATTGGAAGAGAATTTGCCTAGACCGGCTGGTACTAAATACCACAGGGTTGAGTGGTACTTAAGAGGTGCTGACTTTCTCTGAAGAGATGTGCGAGTAATGCCAGAGTGATTTGTAAAGGACCAACTCAGAAGAGAGGAGAGAAGGGGGCTATCATCAGGATATAAAGTGAATAATAATAAAATTAAAAGAAAATGGATTCCAACATCCTAAATCGTGTGCATGATTTATCTTTAGCAAACAATATGAATAGCTAATTAAGGTGTTATTAGTTCATAGAATAACAAAATGAATTCTATAATTAGAAAACCAGAAACTGAGCTCACTGAAATTTCATAAGGCCACAGATAAAGACCGAATGGCTTTTAGAAAATAATCGAAATTTCTCAAATACTTTAAACATAGACTAGCTTATATCATTAATTCACTCAAATATGCATGTTATAAGTTAACTACTATTATTTTTATAACAAATATTCAGGAAACGTATCCCAAAAACACTGTGTGAAAGTGGAAGCTATAACAAGTATAGTATTTATCAAATCCATGCCAAGATTCAGGTCAAGAATGAAGTATCTTGAAACACACACTGCAATTGTACAAGCTTATTAATTCCTTAGTAAGGAATGTATGTTTTTCAAACTGATGTATTAAGCAAGGAAACTACTCAGCTACTATATCAAACTAATTTCTGAAAAATTATAGCAGGTAAAAGATGATGACATCCTCGAGAATTGTTCAATTTGTTTACTAGCAAAGAGAGTTTCTTCTGATATTTAGGCATATGTATTTTATAAAAGGATAACATATATATATAATAGTTACAAATAATAAGTATCCATTATTGTTATATTGAGCAAGTATACATAAGGAATCCAGGTTGCCATAATTTGACAATGGGCACTCACACACACGATTATTTGTGTTTGTAGTGTGTGATCGTGATTCACTTATAGTGAGCCTCATATTTTTGAATGAAGGTATTTACTACAGGTTAAGATATAAGAATGGATCACAAGGAATCTGGGCAACAGTACATCCCATTTTCAATCTTCACAGTTATTGTTATAGGAATGATACTGTTCAATAATATTGAAAAATGTTATTGAAATTAAACAATGTGCCTTAGGACACTTAGTGGTAGATATTTGTTCTACAGTGAGGCAGAAATATAAAATCAGCATTGGTCATTGCCTAATTATCAAGAGCAGAAAATAATATTTAAAAACCCTATATTGTTTCTAGTTTAGTGTGTGATATTATGGAAAAGCTGTCTAATCATTCTTAAATTTTCTTTCCTTATCTAAATATAGAAATGAGAATATTTTCTGAAATTACTCTTAGGTTTTCCTAATCATCATTTATGATGATGATTCAATTAGTTATATATTACTACATAGCAATTATAAATATGCTGTAGCTTAAAGCCCATTTAGGTGACTTGTGAGCCCATTGTATCAATTAAGATAAGGGTTTATGAACTCATTTGAAGATTCAGCTGGAGAAATACATACCTCCCCACTAATGAGGTAGTGTACTTGTGGATTGTTGATTAATGATCCTTGTTTTGTTATCTTTTGATAACAAGAAGCTGCTATCAATTTCTTAAGATACTTCAGAATCTGCCCCACTTAGATTGTTATGTTTAAAATAAGAAATATCCCCTTGGTATCCAGGATTGGTTTTACTGAACTCAGCTACTTGAATGCACAGATGATGTTGTTAGTGTGGTCAAGGGGTAAGGCTACCTATGAAAATACCAATAGACCTTTCAGCATCCATTTGTCCAGATTTGAAATTAGTATTTATGCAAATGCAAGGATTATGAAATGTAGAGACTTCAATTCACATTTAAATCCAAGATCATAAAGACAACTTTATGTGTGACAAGGGAAAGGCTGCCCTGATAGGTCTACAATGAAGGGAACAAAATCATAATGGAGCTTCCAGTGAATGTGGAGTGACATTTTATTTAGCACATTTTATTTCCTAAGGAAAATTAAGGTGGTGCAGATGGAGCCACTGGCAGAATCTCCCTGAACGTGAGAAAGATTTTAAGACCTTAAGTTTATATACTATTAAGTTTTATCTCTAAGAAGTCAAACTTTCCTAATTCCAGCGATGTTGACCTGGTACCTACATAGAACCTCATTCATACATTTCATTGTCTTTGGTACAGGAAGGTTCTCTACACACTCTTAAAAGAGAAGCAGAAAAAAAAATCTAATAAGTTAGCCACAAACTTTTATCTAGAATGGTATATTGCCTAAAGAGTTTATTAGAGCAATAGTTACATAAGCTTGTAGAAGTAACTAACCAATAACTGATTTAACTCTCAGCCATTATCACTAGCTAGAACACATAACTATTAATTCCTCGGCAACCAAGAAGCTGAGACTAGACATCCCAATGACCTAGAGGTAAACTGAATAATACCACTTAAAAAACTGAGAGAGAGAAAAAAAAATGCAGTGGCAAAATGACTCCAAATTTTATTCTGCTATACTGAAAGATCCAGTCCCTTATTACACTATCATCAGAGAAGCTACCTATTGAAGTATATGGGAACTAATATAGAGATCAATAGCTAAACATTGTTCTGAGAGCAAGAGACTTTAAAACACTGAACCCTAAAGGGAATGCCTCCATCAAAGCCCTTCCCTAAATGTTAAGGGAATGTGGCAGAAGAAGAGGCAGAACAAGTGTAAGATGGAAGACAACAGGTTGGAAGACATCAAAAAAACAAGGTGCTATGAATCTACATGAGCAAAGCCTATATGAGTTCAGAGACTCAGCCAATATGGACTGGGCCTACGTGGATATGCACCAGAAACTCTGAATAGATATTATGGTGTCTAGTTTATTGTTTCTATGGTATTCCTGCATATACAAATGAGAGAATCTATGTCTGATTCTTGTGCCTTCTCTTGGGCTTTTTACTTTGGTTGGTTTGTCTAATTATTAAATTGTCCAATTTTAAAGAATGAGAGCCTACCCACCAGGGTAGAGGTTAACACCTGGATTGTCACCTTTGCCTTCCAGAAGAAAGAAAAGCAGTTTTCTCTAACAGAAAAACATGGGTATATCAACCATTCCACAACAGGTCTCAGGTTCAGAAGAAGTTGATATACAAAATGGACCCTGCAAAAAAAAAAAAAAAAAAAAAAAAATTGTTTTTTTCCTTGTTTGTTTGTGGTGTGTGTGTGTGTTTATGTGTCTGTGTGTGTCTGTGTGTGTGTTAGTGCATGTTCTTTTATATTTGGTTACTGTTTGTGCTTTTTCTTAGTTTTTTTCTTTTGGAGCTGTCGTTTTATCTTGTTTTCTTGGTTTTCCGGGGTTGTTGCTATATTCATTTCTTGTTTGTTTTTTGAAAAAAAAAAAAACATAAAGTTCAGTGGGCAGTAATTGAAATAACTGAAAGGACTTAAAGGAGAGGAAGACATAGTCAAAATATATGTAAACTTAAAAATTGTTCTAAAAAATGAAAAATTAATACTAAAAACACCAAGAAGAAGATAACATATCAGGACTTGAAATTAAAGTAGAGGTACTAGACCAAATATGAAGGAGTAGGAAATTTAAAAAACCAAAAATCAAAATAAAACAAATGAACAAAAAGAACATGTAGGAAATGTGGGACACCCTGATAAACACAAACTTGTGAATTGTAGACCTTGATGAGAGAAAATATTCCCAAATCAATGGTATAGATCATGTCACCGACAAGATCATAGATGAAAGCTTCCACAAACTAAGGAATGACACATTCGTGGAGACACAAGAAAGCCCTGGACCATCAAGTAGACAAGACCAGAAAAGCAAATCCTTTATAGCATCTCATAGTGAAAACGCAAATTATACATAACAAAAAAACTTGTATTGAAAGAAACAAGAGAAAAAAATACTTTCGCGGACACACAAATATACACACACAATGAAAGAAAAATCAAAATCACTATTTGTATTCTATCAGTCCAGAGTGTTATAAAACATATAATTGACAGTAATTAAAATTCCAGTCAATGTACAAACAAATGGAGATTAAATATTTCATTACTTAATGATGAATGACTCAAATAAATAAAAAGGAAACTAAAATTGGGGAACTAAGTAAAATTAGAAACAAACCACAATATTGCCTCAGGGACACACTGAAAGCTATGTTTTGAGAGAAATCTATAACTCTAGTTACTTACATTAAAAAAATGAGAAGGACTTGATTAGCCCAAGAATAGCAACAGTTGACAATTGAAACTTCCTAAAACTAAAAAGACTCTGTACAAATAAAGAAACATCACATATAATAAGATGATACCAACAAAATGGTGTAGAAGATTTGCTATCTATACACCTGAAATAGGATTAATATCCAGAATATTTAAAGACTCAAAGCAAACAAACAACAATAAAACCAAATAATAACATGAAAAGACTTACTCAGACTATGGCCAAGGGACCTGTATACAGAGTTCTCAAAAGAAGGAAAACAGGTAATATATATCTAAAATGATAGCATTTTTAGTGTATCAGACAATTTAGTATGAAATTGTATCTCCTTGTAATTTCTGAAGGTACAGATACAGTCTCATTGAAAGCATATACATATCTTAACATGAGCTGAACCAAGATGATGCCAATAGGCATGCCAAGGTAGTTAATGAAAATCCCCCAAGGCCTCCCCCACCTTATTACAACCAAGTAAGAATTGCTGAGAGTGGGATAAATGGTCTTGACAGGAAGAACACATCAATTGATTATACACTAGCAAAGAACTCTTAAAAATACATACAATTAACTTTATACAGATGGATCAGATTATATTCAGGAATATGTAAATGTTTATAAGATACATATATGTATATAACATCAATTAAAACAAATCAATGAATTTCAAAGAAAGCAAGGATGGCTTAAGAGGTGTATTTTGAGGGAATAAAGAGAAGAAGGAAATGAAGTAATTATATTTTATTCTATAAAATGAAAGAACAAAAATAAAAGAAATAATTACCAAAGACATCTCAACATTCCTCTGAATTAAGTAACATGTCTTGCCATAGAGAAATACAACAGTAAAATAAATGGAATACATAATATAATATAATTAATATATTATAGTATTTAATTCAATACAGTAAGGTATTTGGGGTTAGCTAACTTTAGTATGGAAACTTTTTGCTGTCTCGTATAACATTTTGAAATAATTGATCAACTTCCAACGTGTATTGTCCAATGCACTAGCATGTCATCATATGTAGGAACAAAGCATTTGGAATATGTCTAAATTTATTTTTAATATTTTCACTAACTAATTATGCTTATTAATACTAACTTAAGTTTAAGTAATAAAATATGGCTAGGGGAAAGTTCAGGGGGAAGATTTAGAACTTATTTTAACCACTTGATAAAAAATTTGATAACCACTTTCAGTTTGAAAACCAAAGAATATTTATGAAAGGCTTAGGAGTACGAAACTGTTACTTTAAAATATACAGACCAAAAAGTAGTTGTTCTAAAGAAGCTGAAAACCAATTCGCAGTCCTTTGAAAAATTATGGTATTAATCATTTTGATGATTCAGTATTCCATAGATATGCTCCTTAAATTGAATGACTTTATATATAGACTTAAAATTACTTTGTGCATGCAGAGCATGAGTCTCAAACCTTAATCTGTAGACTAACCAAATATGAAATTCTTCTCTGTGCACTCGTAGCTAAGTAAATCTTCCATTATGAACACAAGAAAATGCTGCTAATCATTTGGTACATTTCATTTTTATTTGATTTATATAACAGTGTCTCATGTAGCCCATACTTGCCTTGATCTCAAAAATGAAGACAACAAAAATAATAATAACTTATAACTTATTATGTGCTTTTTTTGGGGGGGGGGAGGGGTTATGAGACAGGGTTTCTCTGTGTAGCCTGGCTATCCTGGAGCTCACTTTGTAGACCAGGCTGGCCTGGAACTCAGAAATCCACCTGCCTCTGCCTCTGCCTCCTGAGTGCTGGGATTAAAGGTGTGCGCCACCACGCCCGGCTATTATGTGCTTCTTAACATCACAAGGGGTGGGGTTAGAAGCATGTACCACTAGTCAAAGCTACTTTATGAATAGAGCTGGGCTCATTGTGTAGCCATGACAATTTCAACATTATTCTTTTACCTTGAGGATGATTTAAAAATTCTGGTAAACATTTGCTTCTTGAGAAGAAAAAAAATGTTTATTTTCAGTTGTAACATTTTTTTCCACACATGAAAAAAAAAATGTGCTGGGTTTACTAGAAAAGCAAGTGAAGTGTAAATACACTGTGGTGACAATGATTATGGAACTAAATGAATAATTTGACTTAGACTTATTAATGATTAAAACTGTCACTCTTAATATTGCATTATTATAGCCTTTACTTTGAGTGCTTTATAAAATTTAGTGTTGGCACCGTGTGGATTGGCAATTTCTGGAGCAAAGGGGTCCCTTGGAATTTGAATGAATCTGCATGTGAGAGGCTCCACAACGATTTTCCAGGATGTGTTGCATTTTTTTATTTTATCTCCAAATTGATACATACTGGGCTGAAAAATTGAGCTCAAGTCTCATGGCTTAGATGAATTAAGCAGTGTTTGGTTCTATGTTCTATGATTTTAGGATGCATTTTGGAAGAAGAGAATCACACACAAGCTCAGACTTGATTCTTTCTATAGTTGAATTTATTCTCTTCAATAGAAGATCTAGGTGCAGCTTTCACCACAACACTCTTGCACTTCAAGCATAATTTCGCAATGTAATTTTCCTCTTCAGACATTAAGATCATAAGCACAAGTTGATAAGAGTCATTATGACTAGTTGAGCTGAATTAATGAAATACATTTTTGGTCACATGCTGTTGAAAAGATTTTAAAGTGAAGAATGTATCTGTAGCAAATAAATGCCACCAGCCCATTTTTCCACTAATGGCAACAGTCAGCATAAGATAGGATTCATTTTGGCTTAGTAGAGTTCCTTCTTTAAAAACAAAATTTCAAATATAAAAAAAAAGTCCTGGTCAATGTATTTCTTGAGGCTGAATGAAGGCAAAGACTATGGTAATGATGTTCTTGTGGAACATTAGAGACAGGTAATAGATATTTTTTTCAAAAAATGAACTTGATTTCATTAAGAGTGCAACCCCTGCTTCTTTATTAGGCTGACTCCTAATAGTCCCTAATGCTATGAAATAGCGCCACTCTCTCCTATCATCTGATTACTTCCATTAGTACCCTCGTCACTATGGAGAATAAAAGGAAATAAAAGCCAGGGTCCCTGACCTAGAGATGCTTATTGTATTACTGGTGAGCCAAGATGCCCAATCGCTTACTTTTTAAAAATTGTCCTCTACATCCTCTTCACCTCGTTAAAACACGTTCCATTTTCTCATATTACTCAATTGGCAGTGTACATTCTATTTCCGCAGTGCCCCACCCCCAAGCCCCCATATTCGTAAAGTCAATACCTATCGATCTCAGCCAATATGAAATGACATGTACTTTAAGGTAACATAGTCTCAGAATATTTTAAGGCTTTCTAATTGGAGAATGTTGAGGTATATAATAGGAACAATTTCTAGAGCTATGAGTTTTTTGGCAGAAAGAAAATGTAGAATTTCGGGCAGCCTATCCACTGTCATTTGATGAATGAGAAAAGTGAATATCCAAGCCAGTAAACATTGCTGCTACTCTCCCAGAGAATCAATTGAAATCCTGGGAAGAGAGAGTCACCTCTTGCCTCTCCAGTTCCTTAGTGGCGTCATAAAATATCTCAATGATTAATTCCTGTTTTTCCCAGACTTAGGAAAACAGATTGATTCTGGATTTTCATATTTCAATAGTAAAAGTATTGTTTCAGTGTCCATGTATAAGCTCAGTGAGTAAAGTGACTGTTGAGTAGTAGGAAGGCATGTGTTGAGATGTCCAGAATCCTTATAATAGCATGTTAAGACAGTTGATACCTTGAGTCCATCCTTGCCTAACCAATTGGCTTCCAGATTCAGGAAAATATCTGTCTCAAAAAGGAATGTGTAAATGAAGAAAATATCCAATAAAAAATCACATTCCAGGAAAAAAATTAATGTCCAGTAACTAAGGAAGGCACTAGGCATTGCCATTGTCCTTCACAGGGAACAGAGGAACCTGAACACCCAGAAACTTGTGCACATACACGACACACACACACACACACACACACACACACACAGTTCTGTATTAATTTTTCCTATAATATGAAGTTTTCTCCCATTTTATTTATTTTGTTCAGATAAAATGCAGTTACTATATTTTAGAAGCTTATTGAATTGTTTTCTGGAAGAATTCTAATGGGTGAGATAACTCATAAAATACAGCCAAATTCACAGTCTACGTCTCTTTCATCACATTGCTTTAGCACCATGTTTTAATCAACTGCATTCCTGACTTACAGAACCAGGGCTCATTTATATTCAGATACCATCACTATACTGGGCACTGTGTAACCATGTATGAGGCTCTCCCTGAATATGGATTAAATATTCTTAACAATCATCAGTTTAAGCATTATGACAAGTTTTTAAAAGACTTGTTTTGCCTTATGCTGGTTTCTGTGATCATGGGTATGATGGCTGATATATCTCTTAAAGAAAAGTTTAGAAGGGATAAAAAGTCTAAAGTTTCCTCTTGGTAAGGATACGAACCTACCACATTTTGGGATAAATGCATGATGGCTTATCATTTATTTAAAATCTGCATGAAGGAGATTGCATGGATTTAGATAAAGAATGACAACTGATAAAGAAGGATTAAGCTGATATCACTTGCAATCTGATTTCTTTGCTTAGACCACATTTCCAGCATTGGCAAGCTTTCTGCAGTGATGAAGTTGGCTTGAAATCCAGGGTGAAGTCGTCAGGAAATATGCATTCATTAATTGACTAAAAATAGACTGGGATGCTATTTACTGTGATGATTTAAGCACTTCTCAGAACAAGAATGATGCAAAAGACATTTTTGTGTCTTGTCACTTTTTACCATGAATTCTTCCTCCCTTCCGTCATGTTGTCAATACTGAGTTCTCTGCAAATTAACCGTATGTGAATTTGGGAAAACTATATACAGATTTCAATAGTAAAAATCAATAATACATACATCTCAACTTTGTCTTTTCCAGTTGAATTTTGAAGGCTACAGAATATACTGCTTCATTTCATGAGTTTATCATCTGTTAGTAATCTGAAATATTAAATAATTACATATATGTGTATGTATATATGTAATTATTTCATATATATCAACATGTCAATTTTCCCTAATTTCTGTTTGCCTGTAACAAATAAAATATAGTTCATTGATGATATTATACAAAAAAAATCCTGTGCATCTTTCATTTGGTTTTCATATAGGAATCCAAGGCAAAATCTAAAGCAACCTTTTTATAGGTAAAGTAACCTGGATTTTTGTATTGCTGTATTTATTATTTTTAAGGCATGCTAAAAATAAGCTAGCAAATTATTTGGTCTGTAGATTATGAAAAAAGAATAGGGGTGTTTTCAGTGGTCCTCTGAAAACTACGGAGTGATACCAGTTATTTGATTATATCTTGCAGGATACAGAGAATGAATAAAATCTCTAAAATGTGGAAACATTTTTAAATTGAAGTCCTTTTAATGTTGTCTAACAACATTATATTTGAGAAGAATAGAATCAAGTGTTCTAAAGTTGAAAGCAATTAGAAATTAATGAGAGTAGGCAGTGACTTCAAAATCTCTAGAAGAAAAATTTTTTTTCTCACCAATTCAGGGTATAGCTGTTATGATTGCTTCAGTTATTTCACTGTATCTTCATTTGGAATTCTTTTCCTATTTCTTTCAGTCTTCAATAACTGGGATGGTCTAGAATTTATTCGGTAAGCGACAGCAGCTTGTGATGGCAATCCTACTGCCTCTGTCTTCCTTGTGCTGAGATTTCAGATGTTTCACATTAGATTTCTACTTTATTTTTAAGCATTTATCTCTCGACCTAAAAAGAATCTACCAGCTGAGAAGTTTATAACTGTTCAAATTATCTTTCAGTTGGATGCATTCATGTGGTTTGGGTTGTCTGAGATGTCTTTTGTTTGCATCATAGGTTATAATATTTTCAATTATTGATACATTTTAAGAAATTAATTTGTGTATTCCATTCCCATGTTATATTTTTCCCAGTGGTTGAACATAATTGTTGCCATATTAGACCCTGACTTATTTCAAGTTGAAAATGTCTTCTGCAGCACATTTTGCAAAAACATAAATTTTTTAAAAGTAAGACTATTCGTCACAATGAATAACAACGAACGTTTATCAAAAATAACTGTCCCTGACTTTGTTTCTGAAAGTATTTCATATTCCAATTGATTTGACAAGGCAACTTGCCCCCTACACCGCCCCACCGTACCTACTAACTCCATTCATTACATTTCCCTCTAACCTAAATATAGGCATTGACAAAGCTCAAAGGAATTTAGTTGAAATGCTAAGTGAAAACTTGGAAAGCACAGTGGTAACATCAAGGAACATCATGACTCCATTTTCTCCAAAGCAAAGTAATTAGGGATGGACTTGCTGATTGATTCCACAATGCTGGTTGCCCAGGCAACAGCTAGCCTCTTTTTACTAGATAGTGTTTCTCTTAATATAGACAAAGCTGATGTATTACCATATCCATGGCCCAAATTCAAAAGAAGATAGAGGAAAGAAGTAAAGACACATTATTTCAAGAAGTTGTATACATCATGTCATCTTCCCTCCCTTTAGCTTAGACCTAGCAACTGAGCTATTCCTGAGCATTTGGAAAAGGACTTAAGTACCTGGGAAAAGTTACCTGTGATAAAATTAAATAAAGGAGACAAATTTCTAGGTGGTAATATAAAGCAGCCTGAGCTGACACATTTTGGTTTTTTGTTGTTTTTTTTTTGTTAATGTTGTTTTGTAATTGCTTTAAGCTTTCCATGTGAGTCTTTAAAATGATCCTTAAGAAAAGTGTTCATCAGAAGAATAGCCAGCACAGGTGAGTTGCATGTCATCCCCTGATCTGCATTGTTTAGTTCTGAGCTAGTCCTTCAGTCCCAGGGAGCCTGTGATACCTTATGTGTACTCACTTCCCCATGGTGAATTTGTGAGACCCATGAACTATCAGGTTGGAACATTGCCCCACCAATCCTTTGCCAATGGGTTCTGCCCTAGGCACATCCAGCATAGTTGAGTACTCAAGGCATTCATTTTCTGTCCCATGCAGCCACCTGCCTTCCCAAGAAGTCCTGCTGCCACCCGGATCATCCAGTCAACATCAGAAAAATACATATAAATAAAGGATGGAATAAGAAGACAATCAACAAAACCTAGGCAATATGGAACACACACAGGCCAGCTATCCTACTACAGCAAACCCTGGATATCCTAACAAAACTGAAACACGAGATTATCTTAAATGAAATCTTATAATGATAGAGGATTTTAAAGAGGAAATGAATGAACCCCTTAAAGAAATATAGGAAAATACATTCAAACAGATAGAGGCATTATGGTCATTTGAATATGCTTGGCCCAAGAAGTAACACTATTTAGAGGTGTGGCCTTGTTGAAATAGGGGTGGCCTTATGGGAGCAAGTGTGTTACTGTAGGGGTAGACTTTGAGACCTTCCTCTTAACCATGTGGAAACCAGTATTCTCTTGCTTGCCCTTAGAACAAGATATAGAACTCGAAGCTCTTCCAGCTCCATGCTTGCCTAGATGCTGCCATTTCTCCTACTTGAAAATGGACCGAAGCCCTGAACATGTAAGCCAGGCCCAAATAAATGTTGTCCATTACAAAAGTCATGGTGTTTGTTCACAGCAGTGGAAAACCTAACCAAGACAGAAGTTCGTACTGAAAGAACCTAGTGGGGAAACCCCCACTCAACTCCCGATTCACAGCATGCACCCAAGAATCACGAATAGAACACAACACCTTGATGTAACAACACGAGGTATTTTAATGGTGGAGCTCAGGGTCGAAACGTATCTCACACAGGAGACAGTGGATTCGACCACGAGGCTTGGAAGCTAGGGGTTTTTATAGAAAAGGAGTGGGGCTGGGGGAGGAATTGGCGCAGTTTCACATGATTGGTCCATTTAAACATCAGCAACCTGTTAACATTTAACTTAGGTCAGAGGGGTGGGAGATAGGGAGGCAATGGGCCTGCCCGGGCATGTCCTGGTCTGTTCTGCTATGTTCTCAGCCCCAGGTTTCAAAGCTCACAAACAACTCTTTGGGCTATTTGACATACATTAAATGAATCACAGTTCTCAAGTTTTATTTCCTTTCAGTACCAGGGACTGGGGTATTGCTGTGACAGGCCTGACCATGGTTTTGTTTGGAAGAATGTAGATTTTCAGATTTTGGATTAGGAATGCCATGGAATGTTTTAAGTGGGGTTTAGCTGTCCAGCCTAGTAAAAATATGGAAGACAGTGCTACTGAGGTGATTTGAATTATGTAGGTCTGCTGGCTCAAAGGTTTCAGAAAGAAGAATTTTAATAAGTTTTTGTGGTATTTTGGCGAAGAATGTGGCTTCTTTTTGCCCTTATCTGAAGAGTTTTCCTGAGGCTAAGGTGAAGAAACTCAAATAAATTGCATTGACAAAGGAAGTCTCAGAAATGGCCATGAATCTGAGGTTCGATCTATTATCGTCAAGGTGGGGAAAAGAGACCTAAGCACAGGTCCAGAAATAGAAGCTTGCATGTGGATCAATTTTCCTTAAATGAGCCACCCTGTCTGGCTTCAGTAGGAGAGATTATGTGCAGTCATGCAGTGAGTTGATGTGCAGAGGCTGTGGGGAGGGACAGGGAGAGTGATAGCTAGAGGGGTCTCCCCCTTCTCAAAATAAAAGGGGGGGTAGAAATGATGGATCTGCCTGAGGTGTTACTTGAAAGGGGGGCTGATATTGGGATGTAAAATGAATAAATAAATAAATACACAAATAAACTTAATAAAAAAAAGTCCCTTGAACATCCACGAACTGATTGTGTAAATTAAGCTTGAGAAGAAAAAAGTCTCATGTGGTTATGTATTACTTATAGTTTATATCTCTGTACAAAAGTGTAAGGAGATCACTTGTAAGTATTTTCTTTTTTAAATTTTGGGATTGTAATATAATTAAAATATTTCCCCATTCATTTCTCTCTCCAAATCATCCCCTCAATTGTTTCCTATTTTCTTTCAAATCCAAAGCCTCTTTTTCATTAATTGTTATTACATCTGTATATGCTTCTCTTATAATGTTACTTTTCTGCATATTTTCAGGACTATTGATCATTTGGAATTGGATAAGTAGTTCTTGTGTTTTTCAATGAAAGGGACTTATTTCTCCCCGTCTCAGAGTTCCTCACAGTTCAGAATGCCTATAGTGATTTGTGTAGGCTGAGACTTCATAGGTTTTCCCTGCCTACTTTGGCATGACTGGTGATGCCATCCTTGCTCACTGTGCTTAGGTACTAGTGTGGGTAAGATTCTAGGGGTGTAACCTCTGATGGTAATAGGAGACAGAATCTCACAGCAAACTCCCTGGTCCTCTGGCTCTCACAATCTTTCTACCCCTCTTCTAAAATATTTCCTGAACCTGAACTTTAATAGTGTTTTAAATTGTATCTGTTTGTACTTGGATCCAAAACTCAGTATTTTGATATTTGTTTGGTTTTGCTTTTGTTTTTTTTTTTTCATTTTTTTGCCCATTTATGAAAAACATTATCCATTCTTGCCTTGAATGATTACATAGCAGTGAATAGTTAATCCACACTTAACTCTTGGTGGATCTCACTTTTAGCCACCTGCCAGATCTCTCTGGATTCTCAAATGAAAGAAAGACACACACACACACACACACACACACACACACACACACACGTGCACAGCCAGCCTAGTCTCCGGTCTAGCACAGGCCTTGAACCCGGTGACCCTAAGGGACTGAAGGTGTTCGGCCATGGGCCCCTGTCTCCTGTCACAGCTACAGCGTCTCATAGACCCCCCAACCCCTAGAGATGTGTGTGGGTATCAATTAAGTAGGCAGTTCCCCAAGCTCCTGGTATTCTGTCTGCACTCCACCCCCACAGTTACCTGGCAGCAGCCAGGTATGCTCTGTCCCACAGTTACCTGGTAACAGCTAGGTAGGCCCAGACCACTATAAAAGGGGCTACTTGCCCCCTCCTCTCTCTCTCTCTTACTCTCTTATTCATTTGCTCTTAATCTCGCGCCCCTGTTACCCCTCTCTCCTCATCCCTGTAACCCCTCTCTTCACATGGCTATCGCTGGCCACCACTTCTCTACTCTTCTCCCTCTCTATCGTTCTGCAATAAATGCATTAAAACCATGGACTGCCTCTTCTCATCAGGACCCGCCATGCTGGAGCAATGGAGCAGGTCTCCCTCTAAAGAGCCAAGTGTCTAATCTCCCTGTGCTCCAGCCATGGCTGCTACCAAAGCAAGCTGCTACAGAGCCAGACAAAGATTCTCAGGACCCAGCCAGACTTCCCTCTCCCTGCCCTTTTCCCTTTGACCTCAGGCCTAAGTCCATCCACGTGCCCCGTACTCTGTTCTTAGCTCTCCCGTGGCACCCAGTGGCATCTGTAGTGCCTGTGAGTCTGAGCCCTACTCCTGCTGGTTTGAGGAGTCCTCAGACTGTGCCTTGTCCATCCTCAGAGGGGGGTCCTGCAGCTCCTCACAGCCTGTCATGAGGGTGCATGCAGTCAAATTTCCTGCCCAGTGGCCCTAGCCCTGAGCGGACGCGGGACCCCTTTTTGACCAGCGTTCGCGCACACACACATCGGCTTAATTTTTAAAATGCTTTAGTCATTCAATGGCTGGGAACTTCCTGTACCTCCCTGCAGTGAGCACACATTTCCCTCCAGTAATTGTTACTTAATACTTTTTAAATCTATATTTTATTTTTGTTGCCCCATATCCTTTCAGGGGAGTGGCCTATGTGGCCACTTACTCGATGATTCTTTCATGTCAGCAATACCTTAAGTTTGATCTCTCTGTCTCCCCTCAGACTCCTGCGATTCTATTTGTTCTTTGTCCTTCTCAGTCCAGCACAATATACAAGTCCTGCCTCAATCTCCCTGCCCAGCCATTGGCTGCAAGGTAATTCTTTATTACATTTCAAAGCACAGCTAGGGGCAGAGACCCTGGGCATCTGGAAGCATGGTTTTTGAGAGCCTAATTAAGATAAAGCATTAGAACCAGTTCTCAACATGATTAAACTGATTAGACTATCACCAGTACAAGGCTGGGAGACACACATTTGGCACTAGGTTAGTATAGATAAGCCTATAGAAGTGTCCATATTTGTGATGAGCTAATGTAGACTACCACTGACTGGTAAGGGTCATGATTTAGATAAACAAAATTAAAAGTCTGTGCTTGTTATAGTCCTATTGATAGAAAGCATAAGGTAGAGATCAACAGTATTCGGAGAAGTAGAATTAATCACAAATACTTAAGGAAATGCATACATGAAATAGATGTTTAAAATAAGAATAAAGTGATAGATGAGATAAAATGAAATCAAAGAAGAAAGGAGAAAAGAAAATTTGAAATAAGACTAATAAGGAAGACACTGTATGGTATGGGTAGGAAAGTGGGGACAAATTGGAAGGAGTAGGGACCAAAAAGAGTGGTAATAATATATCACTTGAAATTTTACTTTTAATAAATATTTTAAGTTGTAAAAGTCAAAACACACGGAGAGAACAAATTAAAGAGCTAGGAAATAACAAAAGTTATACAAAAAGAAATAACAGCAAAAACAAAACAAAAGTCCAAACACTGTGGACTCTCTAGTGAAATTGTATTTAGTTTTCTGCAGATTCTATGATATAATGCACACTAGGGGTCTGCAATCTTCCTTTATCCTGGAGTTTGTTTTGGGTTTGTTTGTTGGTTTGTTTAACTGTTTGTTTGTTTGGGGGTTTTATTTATTTATGTATTTTTTTGAGCAAAAGAGAAACTAGCCACCCTTGACCCCTACCTTTTCCAGTGTGCACAGGCTTGATTTTTCCTATAGATACGCTTCAGAAATAGAGAGACTCCAGAATCTGACAATAATCTAATCTATATCCATGGAACCAAGCATGCAAGCTAATTGGAGTTTAGAAGTGACACCAGAAAAGATTGCAAGTCTGATCAGAGGAGCACCATTCCTCTGTATGGACAGATAAAAGCAAGTTCCTTTGTTTCCTAGCCTCTTCTTTCATAAAGCCCTAAAACAGTGATGTGGTACATTGGGAAAGAGCATAGATGACCACAGCCCACATCAGGGAAGAGTAAACCCAGAATAAAATAATGATCATAGAGTTGAGCAATGCTGTACAGGGCATATATTCACCTGAAATTTAGTTCAAGTTCTGTCTTATAATATAAGACATATTTTGTAACTGATAAACTTATTAAGAAATGTAAGTAAAACTCATGCCTGATGTCACTTCCTCCACGAGTAAATAATTTATGAAAACATGAATAATCAGAGCAGATTCTTCTTAGGTAGCTGATAGTAAATTAGTCACAGTATTGCTAAGCACAGGAGATCATTCTCACACTGTACATCCTGGCCTAGTAAACTCAGCATTAGACACCATCTATTTTATTTGATCTTAATTCTTGCACTGACATTTTCTAAGCTCTATTTAATTACATGATATATTTTGACCTTGGGAATCAAATACAGCTGCTTTGGACTCTTGTTTACATTTTACAAACTCTGAATATTTCTAACCTAAAATCAACTTGCACCTCACTCAGTTTATTATTCCTGAGAAGAGACAACATGACTAAGGCAACTTATAAGCAAAAGCATTTACTTGGGGCTTGGTTATAGTTTTAAAGGTCAAGCCCATGACCATCATGGTGGGGAGCCAACAATTCTACCAGATTTAGACAAGCATTCATGCGTATGAGAGGATGGGGGCGGCCATTCTTATTCAAACCTCTATAGCTTGTGCTTTTCTCATTGTAATTTTTTATAGTAAAATAGGCATAACAAACATTACTGTTTTTAACTATGTAGGTAATTAGTATGAAATATATTCACATTGTTGAACAAACACCACTACCATCCAACTCCTGAACTTTTCTTCCTTCCAAATCAAATTCTGTGCCAATAAAACCATGAAACAAAAAATTCCCCAGCCTGCTTTTCAAAGTCCCTTCCAAACATCATATTCCTGTTTGCCTTTGTGAATTCAAAGCATTCTCCTTCTCTCATAACCATGTAGTCTTACAGTTTGGCCCCTTTTATAACTGATATTTTTACTTCATAAAATATTATCAAGACTTAATTCTAGATTTAGAAATATGGTTATTTAGGTACAGTGCTTACTGCACAAGCCAGAAAGTATTCATTATACCCTTCTTCATGTGTGTGTTTCTGTGTGTGTGTGTGTGCACAAAAGCAGGTTCTGGGCTTACCTATTGAAGATGGAAGGTAGAGAAAGACCAATGAAATGGATTTTAAGTGCCAGATATCTGGGACTACACATCACAATAATGGAAGGAATTAATCAACTCTCAAGAAAATGTCTACTGATATTCCAGCATGTACCTCTGCTCCTGAACTCACAAAAGTAAATGAAGAATTTAAATTTTGTTAAAGTAAAATTCACTATTTTACCTTGGGTCAGAATGTTTCCATGTCTATATAAACAGGCAGTTTTTGACCTGTGGATTGCAATCACTTTGAAGGTTGAGTAAAATACTCTTTCACAGGGTCACATATCAGATATACTGCATATCAAATATTTACATCACAAGTTATAACAGAAGCGTGATTATAGTTATGAAGTACCATCAAAATAATTTTATGGTTAGGCGTTAGTGCAACATGAGGAACTGTTCTAAAGGATTATAGCATTAGGAAGGTTGAAAATCACCAATACAGATGAATAGACATGTATTTACACATGAATGCACACACACACACATGTTAATGTATAGATAACTAGTATGAAATATTATATGTAGTTTCTGAGTGTGTGTGTGTGTGTATGTGAATATGCATACAATAATGTCTGCAGAGGTCAGAACTCATTAAATCCTTTGGTGCTGGAGTTAAAGGTAGTTGTGAACCATCCAACATGGGTTTTGGGAGCTGGGATTTGGTATTTTGAAAGAGCAGAGAACAATCTCAACAGCTGAGCAATATTTCCAGCACCAACACATATATCATATATTGTCTAACCAACTATTTGTTGATTGACATTTGGGTTGCTTCTATGATAACTATTGATACTATCACTGCTGTACGTTAGTGGGGGGAAAAACTATTCAATTACCAATATTCAGTTCCCTTAAAATCAGACACAGACAGAATTTCTGGGTAAATTGACTGTTGTGAACAACCCTGGAGCTAATAATATTTGATGTTAATTCCATTCTCATGAAAGGGGTTGAGAACAAGGAATGAGTCAGCATTCAGGTAACTTTCTGTAAACCTTCCCTCCCCACCTAATTTGTAAAATAAAGGAGAGCTGATGATTGTGCAGATAAAGGGAAGGTGGAGCTCAAGGTGGGGAGAGAGAGAGATGAAGAAGGAGAAAGTTGAAGAGGGAGAGGATGCAGAGGAGGAGGAAGAAGAAGAAAAGCAGAGCAGAAGCACCTGGCCTGGAGAAACTGCTAGTTTAAGGGGTCTCATAGATGGAGAAGATGGTAGTGTAGTGGCAGATCTACCCAATCTAGGCACACAGCATGTATTCATATTAATTGTGTTGTGTTTTCATTGTCAGAGCATATTTGGGTTGGAGATTTATTGCAGCAAAATGGCACCCAACATATTGATTTGAATTCAATTAACCTGAGATAAAAATTCACTGTCCCCCCAACCCCTGAATGTGACTTAGGCAGTGACTTAGGCTGCAGCAGTATGGATTTGAAGCTGACTGGGTTTGAGGGGCCTACAGAAAATGGAAAAGAGGCATCTATGCCTGAGAGAGCCTTTCTGTGTTTGCTTTCCCTTATCTTTCACTCCCCACCCTGCCTCCACCACCTCCAAACAGGGACATAGAAAAAGACAATGAGTGTCTTTCTACAATCAGCTTCTCCCTGTGAATAAAAAATCAGGAAATAAAGGTACACAGAGCTCTGGACCAGGTAATTCATTGATATAAAGAGAGAAATATAAACTTTTAATACTTGAAGATGGGAAATTTCCTCTGCAGTTCAGAACATATTATTAGTAATTGTCTCCAAGTAGAGAGAGCGCTGATAATCGCTTCCTATGAACAGGTGTTAATTAATAGAAGTCTGTGGCTCCAGGTAGAGAGCATAACAGATAAATGTTATAATAGGTATTAAGTAAATAAATGTCTGTGGCTCCTGTAGAGAGCACAACAGGTAGATGATGTAACAGGATGGGTGCTCTAGGCTGAGAGCTTAACAATTAAAAAACTAGCTGCTTCCTATAGACACATATTAATGGAAGTTCGAATAATTGCTTTAAAGATGCTATAAATATGTATATCTCTAATAAGTATTACAGGATACTCATATTCTGTCTAATGTGGGCTCCATGGGAATGTTGGTTTTAAATCCTGGTTTGACAAGCTGCCTCTTATAAGCAGGTATAAAAAGGAAAGGAAGAAGGAAAGGGAAAAGGAAAGGGAAAAGAAAAGGAGAGGAGAGGAAAGGAGAGGAGAGGAGAAAGGAGAGGAGAGGAGAAAGGAAAGGAGAGGAAAAAGGAAAGGCAAGAAAAAGGAAAGGCAAGAAAAAGGAAAGGAAAGGAAAGGAAAGGAAAGGAAAGGAAAGGAAAGGAAAGGAAAGGAAAGGAAAGGAAAGGAAAGGAAAGGAAAGGAAAGGAAAGGAAAGGAAAGGAAAGGAAAGGAAAGGAAAGGAAAGGAAAGGAAAAAGGAAAGGAAGGGAAAATAGAAGTATGAATCAATTGCTTTAAAGATTGTATGATAAAATCTGCAGGAGACTCATATTTTGTCTAACATGGGCTTCATGGGAATTTTGCGTTAATAGCCTGACATGAAAAATTAGAAAGGCCTAAACAGGCTAAAATATGTGTGATTTTGAGTATTGTGTTTTATTATTCCTCTGGGACAGAGGGTAAACTACAGTTTTTTTTTTTTTTCTGTTTTTTTCTGGTTAGGGGCTGAAGACTATGCTGATTTGGGGAAAAGGTTTTCTCTTTGTGTTTTTGGAAAAGGTGATTTAGGTATTTGCACCTTCCAGAATTATAAGGATCACACTTGATAGAGGGAGACCCCCTGAAGAACTAGGTTCCAGAGAAACAAACAAAAATATTATCTTGATGGTACTAAAATTTTGTTTTGAAATTTATATATTATAGAATATATAGCCTTGGTGAATTTCATCATCAGACATGCTGACCTGACCTGCCAGAACTCCAAATGTCTTGGTTTTTCATCCAGATCCATTCAGGACACTGACTTCAGAGACTAATAAATCATTGGTGTGGCCTTCTTAAGGCCAACCAACTCCCCCATTTTCCCTATCCTTCCTCCTCCCTCAAAATATCTCAATGACCATATTCAGCTTGAAGAAGTTATTAAGAGTCATTGCCCCAGTTCCCTAGGCTTTGGGACTGGGGATGGTTATTATTGGTTGTCTTTGATATTAAAAATTTTGAAGTACAGGTCTTAGACCACTCTTTCTATTGCTGTTGTTATAGACAGATCTGAAATGTTTAAGGCTGTGAGTTAAAGGCCAAATAGTAAATTCATGGCTCTGAGTTTATTGTTTGGGTGTTTTCAGTTATTTTAATCAGAATTGGCTGAGAGTGGGTAACAGAGTACAATCTAGATTACTTCACATAGATAGTTGGTTTCCAAAAATGTCAGAAGTCCACAGAATGTGATGTTTGATGTTATTTATTCACTTGTTGTTGAGACAAGTCTGCTCCTGACAACTTTCCCTGTCTTGGATTCAAAGAAGAAACTGAGCATCTTTGAGTTACTTCAGTTGTGGCAAAACAGCCACTAGGCAAGAATTGCCTCATTTCATCTACAGACATATTACTGTCCAAAGAAAGGACACAAGTACAGGTTAGGACAGCTTGATTCTGCTGAGACAGAGTAGGCTAGTCCTGAATATTCCTGTTTCTCTAAGTCTGTGAGATGACCCTTGTCAGTAGGCTGAAGACTGATGCTCCAACATGTTGAAGTAAGGGGCTGTCCAGGTGATCAGCGTTCTCTATAAATTGGCTAAGTTTTGGAAGCTGTTTTAGGCTTCATATATATCTTCAGTTAATTATCAGTCATTCTTGGCTTTGTGATGGGTTTGAAAATCTACTTTGGCTCCTAGCCAACCCAGGCTTTTTACTTGTGATGGCAGTTTTGAGAGGATGATCTTCAGATGGTATTCATTCTAAAGCCAAGATATACACAGATACGAGAATTATAAGTCTTTTAAGTAAGGATAGATGACAGAGGTTCTGTACTTTATAAATTACAAAATAGTAATAGTTATGTTCAATTATATCTGAGATAAAATAGTCTTCTAAATGGACAGAAAGGGGGGAATGTTGTGGATAACCCTGGGACTAATTATATTTGATGTTAATTCCCTTCTCCTGTGAGTGGCTGGGAACAAGGAATGAGTCAGCACTCAGGTGATTTCCTGTAAACCTGCTTCCCACTGTATAGATGGGAAAGATGGCAGTGTAGCAGTAGATCTGCCCAATCTAGGCATACAGCATGTATTCATATTAATTGTATTGTGTTTTCATTAGGTTCGAGAGATTTACTGCAACAGATTGTATTTGAGAGTGTTTCAGTATAGCCAAGAATGTTCATGCTTTCTATAATCAGCAATTTCATTTCATTTACAGACATATTACTGTCCAAAGAAAGGACACAATTACAGGTTAGGACAGCTTGATTCTGTCAAGACGGAGTAGGCTAGTCCTTAATATTCCTATTTTTCTAAGTCTGTCAGATGATCCTGACTAGTAGGGTGAAGACCAATGCTCCAACATGTTGAAGTAAGGGACTGTCCATGTGATCAGGAGTCTCTATGGATCGGCTCTGTTTTGGAAGCTGTGTTAGGCTTTCTACATATTTTCAGTTAATATCAGTCACTCTTGGATTTCTTTCTTTTTTTTTTTTAAAGCAGCTGTTACCCACACAGGTGACATGCATCTGAGTTTCACAAAGTCCCCTCTTTTCAGGATAATAAGTCCATTGTTTGTTTGTTTATTTGTTTGTTTTGTTTGTTTGTTTATTTATTACTTATTTTCCTCAATTACATGTCCAATGCTATCCCAAAAGTCCCCCATACTCTCCTCCCCAATTCCCTACCCACCCATTCCCATTTTTTTGGCCCTGGCTTTCCCCTGTACTGAGGCATATAAAGTTTGGGTATCCAATGAGCCTCTCTTTCCAGTGATGGCCGACTAGGCCATCTTTTGATACATATGCAGCTAGAGTCAAGAGCTCCGGGGTACTGGTTAGTTCATAATGTTATTCCACCTATAGGGTTGCAGATCCCTTTAGCTCCTTGGGTACTTTCTCTAGTTCCTCCATTGGGGGCCCTGTGATCCATCCAATAGCTGACTGTGAGCATCCACTTCTGTGTTTGCTAGGCCCCAGTATAGTCTCACAAGAGACAGCTATATCTGGGTCCTTTCAGCAAAATCTTGCTAGTGTATGCAATGGTGTCAGCGTTTGGAAGCTGATTATGGGGTGGATCAAAACTACATGATCTCCTAGCCAACCCAGGCTTTTTAATTTGAGAGGAACAGTTTTGAGAGGATGCTTTTCAGATGTCATTCAATCTAAAGCCAAGACATATCCAGGTGCAGAACTATATATAAGTAAGGATAGAGGACAGAGGTTCTATTTAATTAACAAAGATGATGGATTGTGTGTTAGGTCTCTTTTACTTTATAAAGTACAAAATAGTAATAGTTATGTTCAATTGTATCTGCAATAAATAGTCTTTTAATTGGATAGAAAGGGGGAAGTGTTGTGGATAGCCCTGGGCTAGTTATATTTAACTTTAATTACATTCTCTTGTGAGGGGTTGGGAATGAGGAATGAGTCAGCACTCAGGTGATTTCCTGTAAACCTTTTTCCCACCTTAATTTGTAAAATAAAGGAGAGCTGATGATTGCACAGATAAAGGGAAGGTGGAGTAGAAGGTGAGGAGAGAGAGAGAGAGAGAAGGACAAGAAAATGGAAGAGCGAGAGGACTTAGAGTAGGAAGAAGAAGAAAAGCAGAGCAGAAGCACCTCGCCTGTAGAAACTGCAAGTTCTAAGGGGTCTCATAGATGGAAAAGATGGAAGTGTAGTGGTAGATCTGCCCAATCTATGCACACAGCATGTATTCATATTAATTTTGTTGTGTTTTCATTGCCAGGGCATATTTGAGTTGGAGATTTACCGAAATTGACCACTTCATATTTTATTCTTTGAGAAATTTCCATTGTCTTAGACTATTGTTTTACTTGCATTTCTGACAGTAGTGGACACAGGCTCTGATTTCTTTACATCCACACAAACACTAAATTTTTTCTGCTTTGTGGAGCACTCTCCTTGAATTTTCAGGTTTGCATTCTTGAATTCAAAGATATAAAATAACAAATGAAGCCTCAACAGGAGAGTTTCCCCATGTAATTAGCCATAGCACTGTCTGAGGGGGCTCATGACCCTCTAAGACCTTAAATGCACTGATGAAAACATGTAGGAGATAAGAGTAGTTATCATTTGGTAAGAGGTGTTTGGTTTGGTGATTTGGTTTAGTCTCAAGGCCTTCCAATGGATTTCAGCTATTCTCATGATTTATATGTTTTTGGTTATATTATAGGTTATACAGAAGGAGAATCAAAACTTGAAAATGGGAAGTTAAGCATGGGTTAGCATAAATAAATATTTAAAAAGAGTTGTAATATGATGAGGCAACTAATGCATCAATTAATCAATACCTTTTACCTGGAAATGTTTAAAGCAAATCACACACAAGGACAAAATTCTACAATACTCATTTGAAGTTAAGTATACATACCAATTTCTGGTATAAAAATATGCTCTTACATATGAATGTACATTTGTTAAAATTTGGGGAAAAACAGTATTTTTAGTGTTTAAAGGGAAAACCAGATGCATATTTTTAATGTATAAAGATAGATACATTTTTAATAATATGGTCATATTTTTCATGAAAAGGTGTTTAATTCTTCAGAATTCATAAAGATATTGCTTGTAGAAAAACATAGATATACTTGAAGAAATAATTTTGGGGAAAAAGAGTAATGCAAATAGATTTTTTTTAAAAATCAAATTTTGGTATTCACTAGGTTATTTTCTAGGGGTATTGTAAAAGGTTACAATGTAATTAAAATCACCCACTGACTAAAATGCACTTATTTAAAGTTACTCCATATAGCTTTAGGAGATGGAATTTGTAATCAAGGTGCTGAAAGGGCTACTCCCACTGATTGTCTAGGAGCCATTCTTTCTTCCCCTTATGGATGCTCTTTGCTTTATCTGGCAAAGGGTTGCAGGAATACAGTCCTTTATTCCAACCACATATGGTCTATCTTTTAGATGTCCCTTGTTTTCTCTTATGTCTTACAGTGGTGCTCATTTTGCAAGTAGGATCAATTCAGTTGTTACAAAGTAGATATACCTTTTTCTGAGTAAGAGGAATAGAAGGGAATATTTAATTCAATAGATTCTTCTACAAAGTTTTAAATACATAAGTGATACACTTCTTGAGTCATGTGAGCCAGATTGGTAAGCTGGAGTCACTATTATCACTCATTGCAGGTCCATTACAAGAATACAATACCCAGAGAAACAAATAACCCTACTAAAAATGGGGTACAGAGCTAAACAAAGAAATCTGAACTGAGGAATATCGAACAGCTGATAAGCACCTAAAGAAATTTTAAACATCCTTAGTCATCAGAAAAAATGTGAATCAAAACGACCCTGAGATTTCACCTCACACCAGTCAGAATGGTTAAAATCAAAAAGTCAGGTGACAGTGGATGCTGGTAAGGATGTGGAGGAAGAGGATCATTCCTTTGTTGTTGGTGGGAATGCAAGCTGGTACTACCACTCTGGAAATCAGTTTGGCAGTTCCTCAGAAAACTGGACATAGTACTAACTGAGGACCTAGCACTACTCCTGGGCATATACCCAAAAGATGCTCCAACATGTACTAAGGACACATGCTCCACTAATGTTCATAGCAGCCTTATTTATAATACCCAGAAGCTGGAAACAACTCAGATGTCCCTCAACAGGGGAATGGATACAGAAAATGTGGTATATTTACACAATTGTGTACTACTCAGCTATTAAAAACAATGAATTCATTAAATTCTTAGGCAAATGGATGGATCTAGAAAATATCATCCTAAGTGAGGTAACCCAGTCACAAAAGAACACACATGGGGTATTTACTTACTGGTAAGTGGATATTAGGCAAAAAGCTTGGAATGCCCATGATAAAACTCACAGACTGTATGAAGCTCAAGAAGGAATTCCAAAGTATGGATGCTTCAGTTCTTCTTAGAAGGGGGAATAATTGAACGAGATAGCGAGTCAGAAGGACTTGGGAGGAAAAAAGGGAGGGAAGGGAAAAAAGGAGCAGGATCAGGCCTGGGAGGACATGGAGGAGATGTACAGAAAGAGGGTCAGGAAATTGAACAGAGGTGTGTAACAATGAGGGATGGGGAACTTGGACAGCCAGCAGAAAGTCCCAGATGCCAGAAAAGCAAGAGGCTCCTAGGACCCAACAGAGATGATATTTGCTGAAATACCCAAGAAAGGGGAGGGAGAACCTGTAGAGACTATATTCTGAGGTTAGGCAAGGCCCCTGGTTGAGGGATGGAGCCACCCACCCATCTAAAAATTTTAATCCAGAATTGTTCCTGTCTAAAGGAAATACAGAGACAAAGAGTGAAGCAGAGACTGCCCCACCCCAGGATCCATCCCACATGCAGCCACCAAACTCAGACAATATTGCTGATGCTAAGAAGTGCTTGCTAACAAGAGCCTGATATAGCTCTGTCTTGAGAGTCTCTACCAGATCCTGACAAATACAGAATCAAATGCTCATAGCCAAACATTGAACTGAGCACTGGAACCCCAAATGGGGAGTTAGGGTAAGGCTTGAAGGAGCTAAAGAGGTTTACAACCCCATAGGCAGAACAACAATATTAACCAACCCAACCCCCAGAGTTCTCAGGAATTAAACCACCAAACAAAAAGTACACATGGAGGCACACAGGGTTCCAGCTGTATATGTAGCAGAGGATGACCACATCTTACATCAATGGGAGAGGAGACCCTTGGTCCTGTGAAGGCTTGATACCCCAGCAGGGGAATACTAGGGAAGAGAAGCCTGAGTGGATGTGTGGGAGAGCACACTCATAGACGCAGGGAGAGGGGGGTGTCATAGGGGGGTTGTGGAGGGAAAACCATGAAAGGGGATAACATTTGAAATGTAAATAAATAAAATATCCAATAAAAAAGGGAAAAGAAACAAGAACACAATAGCAATAAGTAAAATTCATAAAATAAAAGAAGACATTAACCAATGAAACAAAATGGAGTTGCAAATATCAGAAAATCCCAAAAATAAAATTGGTAAAAGATAGCTCAAAGCACATTAGCTTTTTATCATCGTTGTTTTTGTTCCTTATGTTAACTTATAGTTTGGTGGAGAAGATATATGTCTGAAAAATACTACTCTGTCAATTGAAGAATTTGAATTATAGGTTAGACACACAGATGAGAAAAATTAATCATTAGAATGCATATAAAATTAAATATGTTTAACTTTAAATTTTAATGGCTTTAGCATCAAAATGAAAAAAGTTGTGATTTAGCTCATTACAATATTTGTTTAATTCATTAAATTTCAACAGCTTTGAAACATTTTATCATTATAAAATGAAAGCAATATTAAATAGTTTTTTTTTTCAGAACTAGAAATGTACCTAGGTAACGTGCTGGTGTGCAAGTATAAGAAGCTGAGTTCAATCCCCAGATTCTATGACAATGCAAACATTGCACTTGTAATCCCAGTGCTAGAGCGAAGAGACACGTCGAATCCAAGGTTCACAGATCAGTCAGTTTTGTGTGCTGAGTGAATTCCAGTATGAGTAAAACTTCTTGTCTCAAAATTCTACTTGTATGATTCCTGAGCAACATCAACTATGTCCAAGTTTGTGTATGCATTCTCTTTCTCTCTCTCTCTCTCTCTCTCTCTCTCTCTCTCTCTCTGTCTGTCTCTCTTACTCAGTTTCCCCCAAAATAAAACAGTTTATAATCTCTCTCTCTCTCTCTCTCTCTCTCTCTCTCTCTCTCTCTCTCTCTCTCTCTCTCTCTCTTCAAAGGAATTTGCCATTTTGGAAAGCACATTAGTAGCTTTTAGTACAAATATCTTGAGAAGTTGTCTATTTCAGTGCACTATGGAAGCAGTGAGTTAATTCAATGCAGAATGCTTTGTATCTCTGGGTACAGGTAGTGCATGTTTAATACCAAAATTGCAGATATATTAAACCTTCAGAGAAGTGAATATACATTCTACACAGTTACATTTGAAAACAAAATTATCTTGCTGGAGATTTGATTTAAACAGAGTGTACAGCCATTATCTAGAGCTCATTATCTGTGTCAAATCTGACCCCTACTCCTTCTTAGAATATTATGATACTACCATGTCAGTTCTTTCTACCCTGGTCTCTCGATATTCAGATGATCATAGAAGCTGGCATTATCAAATGCCACTCAACTTTATGAGATTTTGCTTCAGGGTAGTCTAGCTCTTCGGATAGATTTCACATTCTGGACATTTTTCTGTTACCATTTTCCTTCTTCTACAATTATGTTTATCCCCAAAGCAACTCAGTGTCTGATGCAGACAGATGTAACAGTTTTCTACTTTCTATCTCATTGAAAATCCATGCCCTTTATCATACTTCTAAAACTAAAACTTCTGAAGTCTAAAGAAAATGTGATTCTCCAAAGATATTTTCACTTATATATAGTAAAAAATTTTAATTATAAAATACTTGTCAAATAAAATATAATGTATGAAAAATCATGGGATTCCCGTTTTCAGTGAGTCTGTAATTCACATTGAAAACATTCAACAAGAAAATAACCCTATGAGCTGGTTTGTAATTTGGCTGGATAAACACATAATCTGCTATTTCCAGTGCTTTTTCCATATAGCTAGCTAATGGCCAAGAGGTTAGGGAGATTCATCAGCAGTTAAGAAAATGTGCTTCATTTCTAACTGATGTTCAGTTCCCAGAACCAATATAGGATATCTTATGCCTGCCTTTAAATCCAGCTCATGGGAACCCAACATCCTTTTCTTCAGTACCCTCACACATTTGGAATGTACACATATATACACTTATACACACACACATATACACAGCCACAAGCACACATACATGAAGACACATACACAGAGAACCAAATTTAAATCCATGAGCTAAACTGATATCTTTGTCTCTAGTATTTTATGTCATGATTTCAAAAAAGAGAAAGAATGAGACAAATAAATAAATTTACATATGTATGTGTGTATGTAATTTAATAACCCATATACTAAAAGCAAAAAATAAGCAAAGAAATTTATCAGTCTAATGACATATTTCAGAAATGAATATTCTTTATTCTTATCTTGTATCTGCAAGTTCATAAATTTGTATCTTATTCATTTAAAATGTCCAAACATGACATAGTTTTCAAGGTATGGGATGCTATTTTTTCTTGTTCTAAGACACCAGGCAATTGAAGCAGATACTCTTATAATATAAAGCTTTAACATGCCTCCCAGTTAAATTTTAGGCTGTCAGCCAGCTTTCTAAATTTTTCCATTACCCTTGGCTGCTCATATGCTATTTCCTTCTGCTTTTTATTATGCTTCAAGAACTAGAAACTCTATCAAGGTTGAACTGTGTGGTTGTCTCCTCATCTAACTTACCATTTGAATTGGAAAGGATGTAATTGTAATTTGCACACAAGTTTTATGACTGTGACACAGAAGCCAGGGTTGGATTTACATTAATGATCTCCTTAGTTTTGATCTATGTTCCCTTGATGCTTTCTCAAGTGATGCAAAAATCAAGCAGGGCCCACAAAGAGGCAGACACCACTGAAGAACTTAGTACAAGCTATTAAATCTTTTATATACAGATATTCTATACCATAGAAAATATACATTAACATTATTTAAATAAAAACTTCAACAAACACTTTGATAAATAGGACACGGTGGCTGAACAAGACTACAACTCACTTCTTCTCATTTTTATTCCAAAAAGTTCAAGGTGACATTTTTTTATAAAGCCTGGACTGGTTAGCCTGGAACAGAAGACTCATGTTGGTAGATTGTTCTCATAAGAGGCAAAAAGAGAAGTAGGTGGAGGTGGTGTTTGTCAAAGTGTAGGAAGAGGGGAAGGAGAAGAGGAGGAGGAGAGGGAGATGGGAGAAGGATGATTCAAACTTAAATATCTTAAGATATTCATTCCAGAGAATTCATTCCAACAAAGGTTATTTTAATCAGATAGTACATTTTCATTTACACTTTGTGTTATCACATATTTTATAAACATACAGGACTCTATCTTATTTTAGGGAGGCACTGGTTCTAATCAACATAAAACTACATTTTTTTAAAAGAAAATGTGACAAACAGAAATAACAGAAGCTTGTGACATGTAGAATAGACTAATATTTTACTTTCACGCTTATCACTGCACGCATGAAAAATGCTATGGCTTGTGTGTGTGTTTTTGTGTGTGGATGTGTGTGTGGATGTGTATGTATAGACAGAAAATGAGAGGAAGTGTGTTTATAAATGTAGCCATTTTAGGAAAAATAAAATGGGAGATTTGTGGAAATTTTTAGTTTTATTACATGATATTCAATAGTTTGGGGATATGGGTTATATTTGTAAAGCAAATGATTTCTAGTACATAGATATATACCATCAAAGTCAAACTTACATAAGAAGAAATTGTTAATATTTTAGTCTCACTAATGAAATAACATAAGAAAACAACTATCCTACATTCTAGATATCTTATTCCACCAGTCAAGAAGTTTTATATTCTACTGATGTTTTGTCATCTCTCTGTGTACCACTTAATAAGACAACCATAGAAAATTACCATAAAATGTGTAGTTTTATCTAATAAAAATGAATTATCTTACAAACCTGGAGGCTAGAATTCTATAATCAAGGCGTCATTTAAGTTGGTTTTGCTGAGGCGTTTTTGCTTGGCTGTGCACAAACATTGTTCCCCGAGTATTACTTGGGTGTACTAATTCCCTCTCTGTGTCTATTGTGAAATACACTAGTAATGCCACACCCAACACTCACTGTAATGGTATTATCATGACTAACCATTTTTAAGATATCCTCTCTACACCCATCATACTGTAGTGTAAAAGGAGATATGATTTAGTTATTTTCAGCCCTCATTCTTAGTGGAAAAAAATCTACAATAAAATATACAATAAAGGACTATTCTCATTCTAGCCATAGAGTCAAATCTTGAAATTTATTTCCATAATCTTTACCTATAATTAATAACAGTTTGAGAAACTTGAATTTTCTAAGCAGCAGTTTATGAGGGGAAAAATCACATAAATTAATTCAGCCAGAAAAGCAACATAGCTAAGAAGGCTGTTAGAAAGCAAGCTGATGGCCAGAACCTAAGTATTGCTGATAGGGAAAAAGCAACTGTTTTCTTGGGGTCATGTGTGGCTACTAAGATGTCACATTATAGAAAATCATTACATAAGTAACTGTAACATTATTTTTACCTCATTAAAAATAGAGAAAAATTGTAATTCCATATTATGCCTACATAAGTCAATTAAGTATAAATTCTACTTTATATATTTGTTTACTTATTATATATAAAAAGGTCTATGAATTATAGCTTATTCATTACCAGCTCTGCAATTATTTCATTTTTAAAAATTATACTTACAGTTGTCTTTTTAATAATAAGGCAAAAAGATGGACACCTCTAAAATCATATTAAAACTTAGTTATAAGAAGCCTAATTTAGTGATAAGAATGGGATCCACACTACTCAATCATATCTTTATTCATTAATGATAGGAGAGTATGTCACTTATTCAAAGAGATGATAATGGCAAAATCCTCACAACTATATCCTTATTGTTGCTCTTTCGAAAATAAACCAGCCACGTGTAGTATTATATTTTCAAGTTTTAAACTGAATTGTCAACATGCATATGAATATGGAATATGCATATGTTTGTAAATTGTCATTCTGAATCACAGGGTATCCTTTGAATTGTTTGCTTGTTTTTGCTTCTATATTCTGGCAGGCATTGGAAACTTGCTGAATCAGGCAGCATTAAATGGTAAATTAGCCTCCTTTTAGTAAACATATTTTGTATTTTTGCAAAATGGAATTAAATAATATTAGCATTCCATGCACTCATTCTTTCTAGTTTTAAAAGAAAATCATTACTAGAACAATAGATATGCATTCTATCATCTAATATGTGGACATCTAATTTCAGAAATATAGGCATATCCATAGTACTTTTAAAATTTTTAGTTTTTGAATTGCAGAATAATTGCATGGAGTTTGTTTTTACAGACAAATCTGAAGCTTCAAGTAGCTTCCAGTACTGTGATTGGTCCTCATACTTAATGTTTGTCCCTGAGATCCAAGCTCCTCTGGGCTTTCTAGTGAATTTTAAAATATCTAATTCTCTGCACTTTACCCTCATTAAGCATCTACAGTGGACTTCATTTCCTAGGATATATTTTAACTACAACACTATCATTGTAATTTAGTGACAACATATAGAATAGAATTCCTGTTGAAAATGAAACTATTCAGCTACTTCAACAAAGCTGTTTATCATGTTTAGGAGTTCTCTGGTGGAATTTTTAGGGTTACTTATATATACTATCATATCATCTGCAAAAAGTGATATTTTGACTTCTTCCTTTCCAATTTGTATCCCCCATTATCTCCTTTTGTTGTCGAATTGCTCTGGCTAGGACTTCAATATAATGTTGATTGCAAGCTTGTACAACCACTCTGGAAATCAGTCTGGCAGTTCCTTAGAAAATTGGACGTAGTACTACCAGAGGATCCCACAATACCTCTCCTGGGCATATATCCAGAAGATGTTCTAACTGGTAAGAAAGACACATGCTCCACTATGTTCATAGCAGCCTTATTTATAATAGCCAGAAGCTAGAAAGAACCCAGATGCCCCTCAACAGAGGAATGGATACAGAAAATGTGGTACATTTACACAATGGAGTACTACTCAGCTATTAAAAAGAATGACATTTCTAGGCAAATGGATGGACCTGGAGGGCATAATCCTGAGTGAGGTAACCCAATCACAAAAGAACTCACACAATATGTACTCCCTGATAACTGGATATTAGACCAGAAGCTTAGGATACCCAAGATATAAGATACAATTTGCTAAACACATGAAACTCAAGAAGAACGAAGACCAAAGTGTGGACACTTTGCCACTTCTTAGAATTGGGAACAAAACACCATGGAAGGAGTTACAGAGACAAAGTTTGGAGCTGAGACAAAAGGATGGACCATCTAGAGACTGCCATGTCCAGGGATCCATCCCATAATCAGCCTCCTAACGCTGACGCCAATGCATACACTAGCAAGATCTTGCTGAAAGGACCCAGATAAAGCTGTCTCTTGTGAGACTATGCCAGGGCCTAGCAAACACAGAAGTGGATGCTTGCAGTCAGCTATTGGATGGAACACAGGGCCCCCAATGGAGGATCTAGAGAAAGTACCCAAGGAGCTAAAGGGATCTGCAACCCTATGGGTGGAACAACAATATGAACTAACCAGTAACCCCTGGAACTCGTGTCTCTAGCTGCATATGTATCAGAAGATGGCCTAGTTGGCCATCAGTGGAAAGAGAGGCCCATTGGTCGTGCAAACTTTATATGCCTCAGTACAGGGGAACGCCAAGGCCAAGAAGTGGGAGTGGGTGGGTAGGGGAGTTGGGGGTAGGGTATGGGGGACTTTTGGGACAGCATTGTAAATATAAATGAGGAAAATACATAATTAAAAATATATGAAAAAAAGAAAATGAAACTATATTAATGCAGGACATACATAAGCAACATAGTCAGTCAAATTATTTCTCAGGGAGGTATATAGAGTAAAGGAAATATTGAAAGAATAGCTTTGATATAAATAATGAATGATGAAAATACCATAATATTAGAATCACTTAAAAAGTAAATTTCTGAATTCCAATGCAGTTTATAATAATATTTGAGGTTTTTTGTGGTCAAGTTGATATATAGTCAATTTTTATAGTCATTTACTAAAAGGGGAGCTCTAAGGATATTTCCAGGAACTGAAAAGAGTGTAGCATGCTATTTAAAATTTTCTGTTCAGCCTAATTAAAAAAATTACACCAATGCCCAATTCATGCAATCAACAAATGTAGACACATGTTATAGGGAGATGGCTCCACTGGTAAGTGCTTGCTTCACAAGTGTGGGAACATGATAATCCATCTCTATAACTTATGTAAAATCATATTTGCATTCTTCTATAATGTTAGCAATGGACATATGGGAGGCAGAAACAGGTAGGTCCTTGGAAGCTTGCAGACCAGTTACTCTAACCAAGAATACTTAGTAAGGGTATAAGACCATGATAGATCTTGTCTCAATCATGACATTTTGGTCCATTTTCCTAGCTTAATACTAACATGTATGCACACATGAGTCCACAAATACACACAAATGGCAAAAGAAAAAATAAGTAGAAATGGGCAATATATTATATATATATAATATATTATAATATATATATATGTATATATATGTATATACATATATATGTATAATATATATAATATATATATATTAAATGTGTTTTACTAGCCTGGTCATAAGCAAAAAACAAACTAATGCCACATAGAGATCCATGGCTATTATTATCCACAATGGTGATCAGCAAGAATATTAGTGGTACGAGTGTTGAAATGCATGCAAAAGGATATGAAGACTCATATCTCCTCCATGGTTATTAAGGAGATGAAGGGATTTGCAGCCTCATATGCAGAACAACAATATGAACCAACCAGTACCCCCAGAGCTCCCAGGGACTAAACCACCAACCAAAGAGTACACATGGAGGGACCCATGGCTCCACCAGCATATGTAGCAGAGGATGGCCTGTTAGATCATCAATGGGAGGAGAGGCTCTTGGTCCAGTGAAGGCTCAGTGTCCCAGTGTAGGGGAATGCCAGGGCCAGGAAGCAGGAGTGGGTGAGTTGGTGAGCAGGGGGAGGGGGATAGGTATTGTTTTTTGGGGGGTGAAACCAGGAAACATTATAACATTTGAAATGTAAATAAAGAAAATATCAAATAAAAAAAGAAATGACTTCTTAATTTTTGGCCATGAATGTCAGGTATTACTCAGTTATACATATTGTTATCAAGCATCTTTAAAACTTTATGAATTACTATTAGATACAGATATATAACTCCTTGTTAAGCACTATAATATATATATATGTATATATATGTATATATATATATCACATGCATATATACATATATATATATATATATATATATATTACACTGTTTATAATGTCAAAATATCCAATATACGGAAGCAACTTAAATGACAATCTACATATAAATGCATAAAAAATGTAATACATATGTACAATGGAATTTAAAAAATAATTTTAGAAAAAAATGGATGGAACTAGAAAGAATGATATTAAGAAAATAACCTAGATTCATAAAGATAATTTTGAATATTTTCTTTTATTTGCAGAATATACTTTATATTTGCACATAATATGACACATTATTTATGAGTAAACTATTTGACAGAAAACAAAGATAGAGACTCCTAATTTTTTTTTGTCTTTTGAGACAGGGTTTTCCTGTATAACTCTGGCTGTCCTGGAACTCACTCTCTAGACCAGGCTGGCCTCGAACTCAGAAATCTGCCTGCTTCTGCGTCCCAAGTGCTGAGATTAAAGACATGCACCACCACTGCCCAGCTTGGTAGAGTCTTAAAAGTCAGTGGTGGAGAGTATACAATGTAGTAGTGAGGGAAGAAGAGAGAGAACATATCTTTCATTCATAACCAATAATATTATCTAGTACCTAATTAAGGATACCGTTATTTGTGCTAATACAAGTTAAAACATTATTATATCATATCTGATTGTAAATTTGGAAGCTAGGATTTAAGATTCTAATATTAATGCCTTAATTGATACATGAAAGATAGTAGTCCTTAATTCTACTTTTGTGAATGATTTTATAGATGCTGATCCAGTGAGTGGAAATAAAGTAGGGGTGTAAGAAAGCACCCTTAAACTTTTCTAAGTATATTCTTCTAAATTTTATACTTAGCACTTCCTGAAATGATCAGCCCTCCTACAATTATGAATAAGTACCTATTAAGTAATGAAAAATGTGATACTGACTCTAGAAATTGCTTAATACCAACTCAGGAATGTCAAAATCAGCACAATGTAAGAGTGATAATGTATGGGCAACAGGTCAAAAAGATGTGCCCAAGTTATTGTGCCTGTCATGGTTTTCTATATTGTTTTTTTTTTTTGACTATGGTTTATATTGATCTCTGTATGTGTCATAATTTTATTTGATTAGAAACATAATTGTGACTCTAAGATCTTCAGCTTACCTGCCTGGTAGTTCCTTTGCTAGTTCACTCTTGCTCCTCTCCCTATCCCCAACCCTGTCCAGCTAAGCCCTCTGCCTTTCTAAGCAGAACAAAATTTTTTATTCTTCGGAAGAAGAATAAAAAAAATTAATCTAAGAAAAAATTAAGAGTTCTACTCCTTGGGTACAGAGTGGGTTATAGAGCACAGCACTAATCAAATCCGGAATCCCCCAGCCCTAGAATTCAGCTCCAATGGTTTATTTATTTTCTTGTTCTTTTTCTTTTCTTTTCTTTTCTCTTCTCTTCTTTTCTTTTCTCTTTCTATTCTCTTTTCTCTCCTCTTTTTTTTTAAAGATTTATTTATTTATTATATGTAAGTACACTGTAACTATCTTCAGACACTCCAGAAAACAGAGTCAGATCTCGTTACAGATGGTTGTGAGCCACCATGTGGTTGCTCATATTTGAACTCCGGACCTTTGGAAGAGCAGTTGGGTGCTCTTACCCACTGAGCCATCTCACCAGCCCCTTCTCTCTTCTCTTTCTCTTCTCTTCTCTTCTCTTCTCTTCTCTTCTCTTCTCTTCTCTTCTCTTCTCTTCTCTTCTCTTCTCTTCTCTTCTCTTCTCTTCTCTTCTCTTCTTCTCTCTCTTCTCTTCTCTTCTTCTCTCTCTTCTCTTCTCTTCTCTTCTCTTCTCTTCTCTTCTCTTCTCTTCTCTTCTCTTCTCTTCTCTTCTCTTCTCTTCTCCCCTCCCCTCCCCTCCCCTCCCCTCCCCTCCCCTCCTCTCTTCTCTTCTCTTCCTTTCTTTTTTCTTCTCCTTTTTGATTTATTAATAAATCAGATCAAAATGAAGAAGAATTCCACCTCAAAGGGGGAAATCTTCTAGGTAAATTTATTTTATCAGTTAAAAAAGTATATCTTCATCATGTTTACTTTTAACATGTGTTTCTACCGAAAAAAAATGTGGTTGTATTTTCCCTCTCCTGACTATATTCACAGATCAATACAATAGAGATGAAACTTAAAACACATTAAAATAAATTAATCATTCAGAAGAAATAGTTGACTCACCAGCTTTTAGAAAGCTGTTTGTTTACATAGGAGCTCATGTAGCTCTGCCAGTCTTGAATTGTAACTGAAACCAGCCTTGATCTTCCTGTCTCTGCCTCCTATGTTCTGGAATTACAGATGTGTGTCACCATGCCTAGCTTGCTGTCATTTTTTTCTTCCTTTATTATCAAACTAACAAAATTTATTTTAAAATAAACAACTCAATATTGACTATTTTAAGTCATCAAATAATTTATAATAGTTAAATGACTCTAAAATATACATGACGTCTTCTGACGCTAAATGTAATATACACTCAATGAGTTTTTAAAATATATTTGGAACATTAAATATAGAAGTAAAAAAAAAATCTCTCATGAAGTCCTCTTTGAGAGGAAATTGTGGCAGGTTCCTGATTAGACAGAAACTGTTCCATCTCCAAGGGAGAATATACAGCCTAAATGTGGCTTCATAGAATGAATTTCGTAGTGCTCCATCTGTTTCTATTTTGTGGAATAGTTTGAAGAGTATTGGTCTTCTTTGAATAGAATTCTGCAGTAAAACCATCTGGCCCTTGGCTTTTATTTGGGGAGGAGGGGAGGGGACTTCTAATGACTGTTTCTTTCTTTCTTTTTTTTTAATTTTATTTTAAGGGGTTATGGAGATGTTTAGATGGTTTATCTGATGCAGATTTGGTATCTGTCTAGGAAAATATCTATTTTATCCAGATTTTCCAGTTTTGCTTAATATAGGCTTTTATAGTAGGAACTGATGATGTTTTGAATTTCCTCAGTTTCTCTTGTTCTATCTCCCTTTTCATTTCTGATTTAATTAATTTGGATACAGTCTCTGTGCCCTCTGGTTAGTCTGGCTAAGGGTTCATCTATCTTGTTGACTTTCTCAAAGAATCAGCTCCTGGTTTTGTTGATTTTTATATAGTTCTTTTTGTTTATACTTGGTTGATTTTCTCCCTGAGTTTGATTATTTCCTGCTTTCTACCCCTCTTGGGGTTAATTTTCTTTTATCTCATTGGAATTTAATTGGACTTATTTGTTTATTTTTTGCCTTGCTTTTTTTGTTTGTTTGTTTTGTTTGATGCAGTTTTCTTTGTCTATTCTTGGCTATTCTAGAACTAACACTATAATAAGGTAGACTGGCCACAAACTTACAAAGATCTAGTATCCTTCTGATGTGCACTGCCAGGTTCAAGTTTTGTTTTTCCTGAACCTTTAACTGTCTATATCACATCATTTTTCTGATACTTTAAAACTGAACAAAAGCTTTTTCTTTCAAGTCACAAATTTAAGTCCATAAAATCCACTTACCTTGAAAATAGAAAAAATATTAGAAAAAAGGATATTATAATTTTATGAACACAAAAATATTTCATTTGGAGGATTCCACACCTCACGACTCTGAGAACATGTGATTTTTAGAGAGCAAAAGGAAGGATGCTATGCCCTCCAGAGTATAGAACTGTGAGGATGCGTATTAAATACCATCATTGTTTTGGGGTATGGAAAGTCATGTCTAACTCATAACTCACATGTTTATTATATAACTGTAATGTCAGGAACCTCAGGGACAGTGACACATCAGGGTACATTTCCTTTATGGAAGCCTGTCTTTTTTCTCTGCTTCAGAGCACAAATTTCTTGTAGTATTACTTGGAGAAAATGATTATATTTAGATGTGTCCTTGTATTCAAATCTAAGTCAGAAATCAAAGCACATGGACACTTGTCCCTTTGTCTATCTAGTATATCAAAAATATTTTCTGGCTTTTATACTTTAAATATCTAATTCAAAGAAATAAACATAGAAATCAACATTTTTAAATGTCATTCTCAAATCTCTTTTGCCAATTACAGGAAAAGTACAACCTTTGAAAATTTGATAATAATGAAAAATTTTTATGTTCACTCTTTCACTAACATGTATAGAGACAGGGTAATAACACATCATTGATATTGATGTGAGGTTTTGTAAGGTATCAAAAGTACAGAGTTAATGTACATTCCAATGATGCATTCATAAATTTAAATGATGTACACATTTATTAACAAAGTTTAAGTGAATATGTTATTATGACAGTGCATGCAATATTGACATCTTAGTAGCATGCCAGTGAGGTACATGGAACATTGACACAGAGCTTTTTCATTGAGACAGAGTCCAGGGAACCGATTACAAGGCCCAAATTAAATGCACAGAAATGCTTCTTTAACCTTGATTAAATCTCTTAACTTCTCTCCTGAATAAGATTCTGTTTATTTAAAAATTAGGCATCTCAACTAGAAATGTTTTATATTTTGAGAAATGAAGTGCTTACATGTAAGCAAATTACTCAGATATGTGTGCCAAAGTGCTCACATATTTTGAGAAAAATATAAAACTTACAAAGCACTCCTTTTTTATTAAGTGATGTCTTAAATCCTCTGCCTATATTGGCAGATTTTTCTCTCCCTTTCTCTCCATTTTCTGTGGAGTGAGGTATCTAAACCCAGACTTGCCCTCCTATGGCTGTTGTACTTTTGATCTCTGAGCATCCAAGATAAGATAAGTTGAGATGAAATGAGATAAGGCACATATGATAAGGTAGGATAAGATAAGATAAGGTAAGATAAGATGGGATAAATGGAAAAAAAAAGATTTTTGTTGACTTTTGCAAGTGAATTTCAACCCAACTATAATACTCATTAACAAACTTATGATTTTCCGAAACATAAATAAATTAATAGTCTTTATTTAAAATCCATAATATTTCTTTCCAAAAGAATTGTTTTGGAACCTTAGAATGAGGCCTCAACTTAGAGAATAAAAATTAATATAATTCTGTATTGATTGATTGTATGACCAGATTTTTTTATTAATCTATAGCTCATTATTTTTTACCAGAGATGAAGGACTCTTTGATTACAGTCATTTAGGTGCCACTCATATTTTTAATACTTCTAAAATAAATAACATTTTATCATCATAGCCAATGTAAATGAAATTGATTTGTTTCTGCTAAATATTACAATTTTGCCAAGACTTTTTAAAATATTGGTTTCCTAAAATAGTTATTTCGGTAGAAACACAAAGTATTACTATAGCTAAAATAAGTATAAAATTGTTGAATTTTAATGTTGTTTAAGCAACCACTGATCATTTTTAAAGTTGTTTCTAACATGACATATGCAGACCTTATTACAATAATAATATTGTTTGTCAAGATATGTATGAATGTTTGACACTGACAAGGAAGGCTATTTGAGCAGTTATCTTCAAAGGAAGGAAAAATTAGAGCGCAGCACAAAGATTGTTCAGCTCATTTTACCTGAAGGAAGGCTTACAACCTTTGATCTCTTCATTCCATTAAAGAATCTTAAGAGAATCCACACCAAACTCAGCTGGTACCATGAATTCTGAAGTCACAGCTTCATCAGAATAATGTGACAGTCTTTGTCACCATTAGGGATAACCGATATTTGCCTGTAGTGAACAAACTGAGTTCAGTGAAGAGCCACCATATTGTTTAGATGCTAAATGAATTTGACACCTCTATTTGGGAAGGAATAGGTAGTTCTCACTTTTAGTTTTGTGAATAGTAATCAGGACATTTAAATTGGAAAAAAAATGTCATCAGTATATCTGTATCTGCTCTTACATAATACAAAATATCAAATATTTTTAAAATTAGTTTATTGGTATGGTCAATATAATTAGTTATTCTTATTAAAAGTAAAGCCATAAATAGATAATAATGTAAAATCATGTCTATAATATGAGAAAAAAACCAATGTCATTAAAAGAAAAGACTCATTATATTTGATTATAAAAACATACAACACTGTTTATCTACTTTTCAAATGTGAAACCTCTTTCCAGTTTTCCCTATATAAACTGCCTCTTCCATCCCCACTCCTCCTGCTTCTAATAAGGTGTTCCAACACCCACACACTCCTGTCTCCCTGCCCTGATATTCCTCTACACTGGGGCAACCAGCTTTCACAGAACCAAGGGCCTCTTCTCCCACTGATGTCTGTTAAGGTCATCCTTTGCTATACATGTGCTGGAGCGATGGGTCGTGCCATGTGTACTCTTTGGTTGGTGGTTTAGTCCCTGGGAGCTCTGGAAAGTCTGGCTGGTTGATATTGTTGTTCTTCCTGCGGGGTTGCAAACCCCTTCAGTCCTTTCTCTAACTTCTCTACATGCTCAATCCAACAGTTGGCTGCATGAATCTGCCTCTGTATTTGTCAGGCAGGGCACAGCTTCTCAGGAGATAGCTATATCAGGCTCCTGTCAGCAAGCACTTGTTGGCATGCATAATAGTGTATGGGTTTGGTTACTATATATGGGATGGATCCCCAAGTGGGGCAGTCTCTGGATGGCCTTTGTTTCAGTCTCTGCTCCACACTTTGTCTCCGTATTTCCTCTCTTGAGTATTTTGTTCCTCTTTCCAAGGAGGACTGAAGCACCCACACTTTGGACTTCTATCTTCTTCAGCTTTATGTGGTCTGTGAATTGTATCTTGCATATTCTGAGCTTTTGGGTTAATATACACTTATCAGTGAGTGCATACCATCTGTGTTCTTGACTGTTCTCTTGCCTGTGCTTCATTATAATAATGTAAAGATGAACACTGTGGGTTCTTATACATATTCTGTATGTATGTACATATATATGTATATACACATGTATATATGTAAGTGTATATATGATAGATGACATATATATCTATGACACATATACATCATGTGCATATACATATGCTTGTATATGTGTGTATACATACATACATACAGACACATAAACACACAGACACATATGTATGTATGCATATATATATGTGTGTATGCATATATATGTGTATGTGTGTGTATGTGTGTGTTAAGGAAAATGGAGGTGAGAGTGAAATGCCACCCTAGATGAGAGTCTAAATAGCTACTAACAGTTGCTGGAATTTGAAATCAGTATTCTTTCATAGTGTGGCTCATGATGAGTTGTTGATTTTGCTTCTGTGAATGGCTGCACACTTAAGAGCACACAATTAAGACTTTTTATTCATTTTGTTTTATTTTGTTTATTTTTGATATTGTGTTTTGATTACATTTCTACCTTCTCTTTCCTTCTTCAAACACTTCAATGTATCCTTTTCCCTCTACTTCAAATCCAATGCCTCATTTTTATTTATTTAATACATCCATCTATGTGTGTGTGTGTGTGTGTGTGTGTGTGTGTGTGGTGTAGTGTGCGTACTTAACTTTTGCATCCATATGGTACTTTTAGATTTGTTTATAGGTTTGAATATCTGGCACAGAAAAATCAATTGTAATGCTCTTCCCGGGAAAGGGCTAGTAAGTTTTGTCTGGAGTTCTATCTGTAGGTTATTACTTTCAATATGAACTGTTGCATAAGTATTCATCATAGGCAACATATGATGTTCTATGAAAATAATTAAAACCATATACTTGAAACATTAGAAAACCTTAATTAAATCTAAGAAGGATGTACTATTATTAATCACTACTTTACTAAATTTAGAGAACAAAAATATGAGTGAGCTGTTATTTAAGTATTGATGTAAAGGCAGTTTTGTTGACAATATGAGTAGCAACTTGCTATCATAACTATTTCAGTCGATCCTGGAAATGTGGATAGAGAGTAGATGAAGAAAGATCAGTGTCACTAAAGAAATGGAAACACATGCACAGAAAAGTTGGGGTCAGATGGACTCTGCACCCATATTGAGGGGAAACAACTAAGAAATCATCCACGTGGAGCATCGTCATTTCTCTTATGTATACCACAGGGGGAAGCAGGAGTCTCCTTAAGAGTTGTCTGGAAGCAAACATTCTCAGTAATCATACAGAATGAAAATGTTACAGTTGCTAGGTTTCTCACACACTCGTCAATAGTCTATAACCACCTTACTTGGACCTGAAAATATTTTCCAATTTCTTCTGGGTCTGACCTTGGTGAAGGTTGTACTTATTTCCCACATGCCTTAATTCTTGATACTGAACATGGTCAATTCTTGTTAAACAATTCACATCCACTCAAATCATCATATATTCAGGATGTAAGTCACCCACTGCAACTTATTATGTAAAATTTAAAATAAAGTTTTCCCTATATTCATAATTATAGAATCTGTTTAGTGGTACTTGAGAAGCAAGTGTTTTTTTTTTTTCATAATTTTCAAATTGCTTTAACTCCTCCTCTAAATTTGATATCTCAGCATATTGGAGGCATAATTTCCAAAGTTGACCATTAATTAAATCTACATCAGTGGATGCATCACTTATTCCTTGATAAGAAGCAGATGTTCAGAGCAGCTTGTGCTCAACTATGATACAAATATTTAAGACTTTCATTGGTGTAAAATCTTCAATCTTTATAACCAGATGTAAAGGTGAGTGTGCATCTCCTGGAAGTCATTTTAATGATGCTTTTTTAATGGATAGCATAACACATATTGAGTGAAGTACATCAGTGCTGACAGGTGACAGAGTCTGAAGAAAAACGGTTCTCCCATATTCACAATGAGTTATTTGTGGTTACATCATATTCATGTTACTTTTTGATAACACTTGACCACAACTACCTCAGCAACCACACATCATCTTCAATATAGTTCATAAATGACATTGGAGTACAAATGATTCCTAATAATGTTTCCCCTGTAAAGCAATCAAACATACTGGGATTTATTAGAGTTCAGTTTTGGAAAGCAAATCGATTGTCTGAGGGAAGAAAATAATAGAAAAAAGAAATTACAGTAAAATTGCTTAAGAATCAGTGCCTGTACCTTCAGCACATCTGTCAGTTTAGACATGTCTTTGTAGTAGTGTGTCTTTGCTTTGTTTTCTATACAGGTTGACTGTATTTAATAATAACAATATTAAAAGGATATCACAGTAGATTTTTTTTTAAGCTAAAGAACTTTGTGGAAATATTTGTTTCACAGAGAAACTTAAGGTTAGATGCTTAGTAAGTATTTGGACATTGGTATAATCCTTACATTTTGGTCCATTGCATATAATCATCTTCTCAATGATCTCAGAAAAACTAGAAGTCCATTTGAAAAAAATGTGAATTATCTAATGGAAAATTTTATTGAGTTTCTAAGGAAGAATAATGAAGGTCAGTACTCCTAGCTTATTAAACAAATTTTATTTCATTGACTTTCTATATGTCTATATGAGTTCCTCAATAATCAAACACACTTAAAGAATCAATATTAATTAACTAGAAATGTACTACCAATTGAATTTCTTTTGAATTCTAAAATACTTTTCATTATTCACTTTATTTTTATTTATTTTCATTTATTTTATTTATTTACATTCCAAATGCTGCTCACCTTCCCTGTGCCTCCTCCTTGACTTCTTAACCCCCTCTCTCCTCCATTTTTGCCTCTGAAAGGGTACTCCCCCAGCTACTCAAGGCCACCTCATCCCCACCCATATCCCCCATCTTTGGGCATTGACTTTCTACAGGATTAGGTGCATACTCATCCACTGAGGGTAGACAATAAAGTACTCTGCTACATATGTACCAGGGGCCACGGATAGTCCATGTATGCTTTTTACTTTGTCACTTAGTCTCTGGAAGCTCAGAGGGAACAGGGTTAGATGATACTATTGTTCTTTCTATGGGGTTGCAATCCCCTTCTGCTCCTTCAATCCTTCCTATAAGTCTTCCATAGGGATCTCTAAACTCAGTCCAATAGTAGTCTGTAAGTATCTCCGTCTGTCTCAGTAAGCTGCTGGTAGAGCCTCTTAGAGGACAGCCATGCTAGGCTCCTGTCTGTAAGTACAATATGGCATCAAAATAGTGTCAGGATTTGATGCCTGTGCATAGGATGGATCCCAGATTGGGCCTGTCACTGGATGGCCTTTCCTTCATTCTCTGCTCCATTTTTTCCTTGCATTCCCTTTAAACAGGATCAGTTCTGTGTCAGACCCATCTTTACCAATTCTGGGTATATACTCAAAAGGTACTCCACCATACCACAAGGACACATGCTCTACTATGTTTATAACAGTCTTATTTATAATAGCCAGAAGCTGGAAACAACTTAGAGGTCCCTAAACCTAAGAACAAATACAGAAAATGTGGTTTATTTTAACAGTGGAATACTATTCAACTATTAAAAATGAGGACATTATGAATTTTGTAGGCAAATGGATGGAACTGAAAGCATCATCCTTATTGAGGTATCCCAGATATGCATAGTATGTACTCAGTGATAATTGAATATTAACCAAAAAGTAAAGAAGACCTACTGATACATGGATATTAGCCAAAAAATGAAGAATAATTTACAGACATTATGAAGCTTAACAAGTAGGAAGGCTGAATTGTGAATATTTCAAACCCACTTAAAAGGGGGGAAATAATCATTGGAGGCAGAAGGAGGTAGGTACATGGGTGGATCAGGGGAGATGGAGGGAAAAAGAGGGGCAGGGTCAGAAGTCCAGTGGACCAGAAGAATGAATGGAAATAGGCAGTTATGGGGCAAAGGGGCAGTGGGAACCTCTAGAAAGTCCCAAAGACCTAGGGTGTGAGAGGCTTCCATGACTCAAAATGGGAATGATCTTAGCCAAAATGCCCAAGAGTTGGAATACAGAATCTGAGGAGCCCACCTCCGTTAGATAGGCAGGACCCCCAGTTGAACATGGATTCATCCACTCTAAAATAATTTTTATCATAGTAAATAACTATTTACTATACATGTCTGAGAGTAATATTAAATATGTTAAATATACTTTCTAATAAAACTATCAAAATCTTACTTTAAGTTTCTTTTGATTTAATCACGAAGAAATAAAAATGTCTTATTATTGTGTTAGAATTGTGGCTCTCATCCGGACAGACCACACCAGGCCAGGTACAGTTCCATATGAGAGGTTTATTGTCGGGGAAAACGGCAAAAGTTGGTGATAAAAACGAAGGGGAAAAGAGAGCTGATGTCAGGAGGGTCTGCCTTTTATTGGGTTGTGATGTAACTGCTCACAGGTAGAGGTGGGAGGTGACTCAGGTGGACTCTGGGAATGTATGGCTATTGCTATGGCAACAGATGCATGGGTCCCTGATGCCTATGGGTGACATCACCTTCATTGTTGGATTCAGAGGTGATCTGCAACCATAAAGCTGGTTCCTGACTATAAAGCTAGTTCTTGGTGCCAACAGGCCTCCCTTTTTCTTATTATAAAGAGAAAGAAAAACTGGGGAAAAGGAAGCCGATGGTGAAAGAAGAATAGGGGAGTCAGATCTCTTAAGCTGCTTCCTGCTGTCTAGGGGAGTCATCAATTTTGGGCTGTAGCTGACTTTCTCCATGCGGTCCACATGGTAAATGTTCACATCAGGCTCTTCTGTGGACAGGGGCTCCTTTGCGGACAGCATCATATATATATTGTACAAATACATATATATTGTACAAATACATATATATATTGTACAAATACATATATATATTGTATTTGTAATTGAAGGAATTTAGAAACAAGATTAATGAGGCAAATAGCGAACAATAATGGCAGGAAAATGACTAGGAAAGGTGTTCAGAAAGGGAGTATCAACTTCCATATAGGGTTTTTGAAAATCCAGGAACTGGGGGTTTCATGTTCCTTGAAATATTGCATGACTGATTGTAGCTCCTGGATTTTCTTATTATCCCAGATTGGTTGATGTAGAAACAACATTCTTTTTGGAGGAAGAGACAAACACCAACTTCTTTCTCTGTCAGGATATCTAGCCCCCGTCGGTTCGGAAGCACCACAGCTGCCAAAGGATCGATCTCTTTCTGCATCTGTTTCATCATGGTTTCAGACATTGTTTGAAAACTGGTGTCAAGTTTGGAAGTAAACTTATTGCAGGGTCATGGAAGTTGTTATCCCTGAAACTCCAGTACCAGTACCTATGGATATTCCCATATCAACCAAGAATAGCACAACCTGAACTGCCCTCTTATGTTGGGCAACTAACATATCTACAACTGGGATTGGCAGGGTCTTATTTCTCTGGATTTCTCCCAGTTCAGGCAAAAGGAGTACCAACATGCAAACTCCTGACCAGTTGGCAGGTAGGAAATGATATACCTGAGTGCCACAAAGAATTGATGTGTTTTGGACTGCAGGCCAAGATGAGGTATCAAGGGTTTGTGGTTCTATTGTAGTCTTGGGAGCTTAGTGTTCCTACAGAATATGTCCCAAAGGTCTTAAAACAGTTTGCCATGCCAAAATGAGGGATAGAGGAAAGGTATGGAGTCATAGCAACATCGTAGTCAGGGTAGCTGACAAAAAGATGATGTAAGATTACTTGTATCACCAGAGAGGCTGTAAGTGGCAATTGTGAGTTAGTTCTAGCAATCTTTAAAGCGACCACGTAGGATGACATTAAGGAGTTGGTACAAGGAGGTCAAGGTCTGAAGCAAAAGGAGAAATGACAAGTTAGTGACATTTATGAGGGGTGTTATCAAGGAAGTAAGAACCTCGGAGGAGTGCTTAATTATTTCCCCTTTAGATATTTTCCAATATCTAAAGTTTGGGCAATTGAGACAGATTTTCTCTGGATGTGGATAGTACTTACTGGGGACCCAGCTTGATTTTTATGGTAGAGCTTATCAATGACTCCTGTCTCCCACCTGGAACTCCATGGTTCTTGTATGTAGAAAATGAGTGCTTTGTGTTGTTGATAGAAGTGATTGGTCCATGATCCTACCATATGTATCTGGCAAGACTGATATGGGCAGCCCCCATATTTGTTTGGTCATTTTTTACAATCCTCTTTTGTCTGGTAGAGTTCAGTAGTTGAATGACAACAGGAGAATGATGTTTAACAACAGAGGGTTTCTGGACATTCCAGACTCGGGTATCTACCTGAGAAGCTACATATGAAGCAGAAGTCATGTTTTCCTCCATGTATATGCTGATTTGTAGTTTAGTCCCTGAAGGCTTTAGGGTGTCTGGCTGGTTGATATTTTTGTTCTACCTGTTGGTTTGCAAACCCCTTCAGCTCCTTCAGTCCTTCCTCTGTCTCCTCCATTGTGGTCCTGGTGCTTACTCAGATGGTTGGCTGCAAGCATGCACATCTGGCAGATCCTCTCAGGAGACAACTATATCAGGATCCTCTCAGCGAGTACTTTTAACATCAGCAATAGTGTCTGGGTTGTGTGTCTGCATATGGGATGGATCCTTGGATGGGGTAGTCTCCGGATGGCCTTTCCGTCAGCCTCTGCTGCAGTCTTTGTCCATGTATTTCCTTTAGACAGGAACAATTCTGAGTTAAAATATTTGAAATGGGTGGGTGGCACCATTCCTCAACAGGGACCCATGCCTAACCTCTGAATTTAGTCTCTACAGGGTCTCTCTCCCCTGTGTTGGGTATTTTAGCTAATGTCATTCACATTGTGTCCTCGGCGCCTCTTGCTTTCCTGGCATCTGAGACTTTGTGATGACTATCCCCAGTTCGCCATCTCCCATTGCTACACACCTCTGTTCAACTTCCTGACCCTCTGTATGTCTCCCCATTTTCAACACCTGATCCTACCCCTCTCTTTCCCCCTTCCCCACCTCTCTTCCTCCAAAGTCACTCCACCCTCTACCTCCCATACCTATTTTGCTTCCTCTTCTAAGTAGGACTGAGGCATCCAGACATTGATCTTCCTTCTTCTTGAGCTACATGTGGTCTGTGATTGCATCTTGTGTACTCCGAGCTTTTTTCCTAGTATCCACTTATCAGTGAGGATATATCATGTGTTCTTTTGTGGTTACCTCACTCTTGATGATATTTTCTGTTTCCAACCATTTGCCTAACAATTTTATGAATTCATTGTTTTAATAGCTGAGTCATTCTCCATTGTGTAAATGCACCACATTTTCTGTATCCATTCCTCTGTTGAGGGACATCTGGGTTCTTTCCAACTTTTGGCTATTATAAATAAGGCTGCTATGAACATAGAGAATCATGTGTCCTTGTTATATGTTGAGGCATCTTTTTGATACATGTCCAGGAGTGGTATAGCTGGGTCTTCAGGTAGTACTATGATCAGTTTTCTAAGGAACCATCAGACTGATTTCCAGAGTTGCAATCCAACACCAGTGGAGGAGTGGTCTGCTTTCTCCACTCCTGCATCTGCTGTCACCTGCGTTTTTGACTTCAGCCAGTCTGCCTTTTGTTACGTGGAATCTCACTGTCATTTTGATTTGCATTTTCCTGATGACTAAGGATGTTAAACATTTCTTTAGGTGCTTCTTGGCATTTCCAGATTCCTCCATTGAGAATTCTTTATTTTGCTCTGTAGCCCACTTTAATAGGGTTATTTGGTTCTCTGGAGTCTAACTTCTTGAGTTCTTTGTATATAGTGTACATTATCACTTTATCATATAAAGGATTGGTAAAGATCTTTTCCCAATCTGTAAGTCACTATTTTGTCCTGATGAAAGTGTTCTTTGACTTTCAATTTTATGATATCCCATTTGTCTATAGTTGACCTTAGATCAATGTCCTTTGCCTTACAGAAGATTTTCAATTTTATGAGATCCCATTTGTCTAGAATTGATATCCTTAGTAGTAGACTATTTATCTACCATAACACTTTTCTTATTAGATTTACTAATATTTTGGATTTAAAAAAAAAGCAAGTATTTTACCTTTCATATTGGAAATGTAAAATAAATATTTTTCTAAACCTATCTGGCAATACTTCCCATTAAAAATCATCTCATTTGTAGCATAATACATTTGCTATATTGTACTACTATTCTGGTTAATTATAGAAATTTTATGATGTTTCATTTTAAAAATTACCGATACTTTAAGCAGCTCACATTGTACCCAAAAGATAATCATTTGAGAGTTAAATAAAGAAAACGAAATGAAAGAAAGGCAGATTCATTTTAAAGCACCTACACTGTTGGAAGTGAATGCCATGAGAAGATGTGCGGAACAATGGAATGTGTAGAGTACCTTCTATTGACTAGCATGGTAGGAACAAGAATCTCATCTGCTTTTGATCTTATTACACCTGTAGGTTGTTTTTGAAATTGTAAGGAAATGTGTGGAAGAAAATGTACAGGGAAATTACTTTCAGTGAAATTAATGGTTGTTCCTGTGTAAAGAAGAAGAAAAGAAGAAGAAACATATATAAAGAATGACTGAAAGCAATGGAATGTTATGATTTATTTTTAGAAAATGAATCCAATAAAGTGTGTGTGTTTGTGTGTGTGCATGTATGTGTTCACTCCGGTTCCTCCCAATTTTCTCTACTATCTAGATCCACCCTGTTTCTATTCCTCGTTCGAAACAAACAGGCTTATGGAGGATAATAATAAAATAAAATAAAATAAAATAAAATAAAATAAAATAAAATAACACATTGGAACAGGAGAAAATAAACAAGAAGGAAAAGAACCCAAGGAATGGCACAAGAAACAGATATAGCTGCAGAGACATACTCACTTAGGAATCCCATTAAAACACTAAAATTAAGTGTTATCATGCTTTTATTTTTATTAAAACTAATCTCCACTTGTAAGTATATATTTTAGGACTTTAATTGTAGACAAATGTAGACTTTAAAGCATATCAAACTATAAACAACTTCAATTTCAAGAACAGAATTGAAATATTAGAAGCCTTATGTTTAAGTTTAAATATAAATTTCATAGATTTCCATTGATCACAATCAACATTTTTTCCATTATTTTATAAAACCATCAAAATGAGGTAGATGGACATATTTCAGACAAATCAGTACTTGGTGTTTTTACAAAGAGTATGCATTTATTAATTGTACTGACACTAAAATTAAACATGCTTTTTTCAAATTTAAGTGTTGCCAGCTATTTTGTGTTAGCATTTAGCATGAGAGCAGTAAGTATTGACAATTAATGTTATAGTTATTTCTGTGATGCTCACTTCTTTTCTCTATTATTTCACTGAAATTAGCTGAGGTTAAATTTTATGATTAACTCTAAATATAAATAGATTCAGTATATGATACTGACAGTGACTTTGCATATCTTGAAAGCGGTGTTCATTTGTACTAAATACAAGAAGTGGAGATTAAAAGTCAGTAGATAAAGGTTAATAACTCGACATTTACTACATAATTAAAATAACTTTATCATCTCTAGTTAGAAAATAAAGGTGGTATAAATATTGTTGCAACTTCTTTTGACTTTTCAGCTGCAAAGTTCAGTATTCCTGGAGTTTCCTTAATTTCATTCTATCTCAGAAATATGTGTAAAAATATCAGGATTTTGGTTTTTGATTTGGTTGGTGGTTTAGACCTTGGGAGTTCTGGAGGGTCTGATTGGTTGATACTGTTGTTCTTCCTATGGGGCTGCAAACCCCTTCAAATCCTTCAATCCTTCCTCTAACACCTCCATGGGGTCCCTGTTCTCAGTCTGAAGATGGTTGGCTGCAAGCATCCACATCTGTATTGGTCAGGGTCTGGAAGAGCCTCTCGGAAGACAGCTATATCAGGCTCCTGTCTGCAAGCACTTTTTTGGCATCAGCAATAGTATCTTGGTTTGATGGCTGTATATGAAATGGATCCCCAGGTGGGGCAGCCTCTGGAAAGCCTTTCCTTCAGTCTCTGCTACACTCTTTGTTTCTGTATTTCCTTTAGACAGGAGCAATTCTGGGTTAAAATTTTTGAGATGGGGGCTCCATCCCTCAACTGGGTATTGTGCCTATCCACTGGATATGGTCTCTACAGGTTCTCTCTCTAATTTGTTTGGTATTTCTGCTAATGCCATCTCTGTGGGTCCTGCTTTCCTGGAATCTGGGACACTCTGATGGCTACCCCAAATTCCCCAATGCTACACACCTTTATTCAATTTCCTGATCCTCTTTGTATATTCTCTGTCTCCTCCCACACCTGATCCTGTTTTCTTTGTTTGTTTGGTTTTTTGTTCATTTCTCTTTTACTTATAGTCATATGATCCTAAACAGTATTACTTCTGTTTCCTTGTGAAAATAAAAATTAAATCTAACAGTCTCCCTAACTAAAAAAATATATATATCAGAGTTGGATGAAGGGAAAGAACTGAGTGGAATAGGTATGGGAAGGAGAAATGGGTGGGAAACTCAGGTGTAAGGAAAGCACGGGGGTGGGGTGGAGGGAAGAAAAGAATAACAATCAGTGGTGGGAGGGGGTGCCCAGGAAGTCTTTGGGTGTGACTCTTCCTGAGACTCCTAGCAGTGGGAGATTTGCAGCGTGATGTAGGCACCTCCTATAGACACGCAGGACTCCCAGTGGAGGAATAAGGACAGCAACCCACCCACAAAACCTTTGACCCAAAATGTATCCTGCCTACAAGATGTGCAGGGACAAGGTAGAGTAGAGACAGAGGGAATAGCCCACCAAGGACTGCCCTAAATTGATACCCATTCTATGGACAGGAACCAATCCCTGACACTCTTAATGATTTTCTGTTATGCTTACAGACCCTGCGGGTTACTACCCCGAGAGGCCCCACCCATAATACATTGGAAACAGACGTGGAGATCCACAGCTAAACATTAAATGGAACTCCTAGAGTCTTGTAGAAGAGTTGGGGAAAGGAATAAGGGAGAAAAAGAGAACATGGACTTCACAAGAAGACATAGAGAGTTGACTAACCTGGACCATTGGGGGCTCTCAAAGAGTAAGCATGGGCTGGACCAAAGGCCTCCCACACAAACATAGCAGGTGTGCAGGTTTGTCTCCATATGGATCCCCTAAGCAACTGGAGCCAGAGCTGTCCCTGAATCTGTTGCCTGCCTGTGGATCCTGGTCCCCTAACCAGGCTAACTTTTCTGGCCTCCTCCTTACAGGATATACTTACTTCTTCAGTGACTTGTGCCTAAGTGAAGTAGTTTGGGGAGGTCCCATTTTCCAGAGGATAAAGGGAGGGATAAATGGGTTAAGAGCTCTTTGGGGGGATTCCGGAAGGAGTGGGGGGCTGATATTGACATGTAAAATGAATAAATTAATGAAAAAGTATCAAGTGTATTTTTTTCTTTAAGTGTATTGTCAGTATATATTTTCCTAGTTTTTCTTCAAACTCTAATTTAAGAAATAAATTAAACGCTGAAAGATAACTTTTGAACTTACTTCACTTCTCCAGGTGATAAAAGTTAAGAGAAGAAATAGTTAAGACATTTGAAGACAGTACTTCTTCATCTCCTGATGGGCTAATTGTCAGGTTTGATACTGAAACCAGGGATCACTCTAATGGTGACACTTATGGGATATGTAATAACAAATGATGCAAGGAATACAGCTTTGAAACATTTCCAGCAGACACGGACAAAGGTATTCTCTAATGGAATGAGATAGCAAAAGTGTGGCATTCTTGGAGATGCAAAAAGAGACCCTCAACTGGAGAAAATCACAGACTCCAACAAATGCCACATTATGTTAGAGAAAATTACTTGGATTCATAAAGATGGAAAAAAGGAACTGGGTCAAAATCCACAAAGTGGCTGAGTAGGTGCTAGATCAATGGTCATATGTGTAGGCACTAGGACTTGTACTCAGAACGGCAGTAAACAAATCCATAAAACTACAAAGGCACATTTGTATACTTGAGAATATGTGTACTAGAAAAAAATAACCAAAAAAAATGAAAAGCCAGGAACTTGTCTCACCTTAAACATTAACAAAAGTGTCATTATGTGTGTATGAAACTTAGAGGCGGGAAACAGAAAACACAATGTCAGAGCAGCAAGAGACACAATATTAAAGTATTTATTAGGGAGACTCATGGATATAGTAAGAAAAGGGTTTGACTATGAAAGATCATTAATACTATGGTGATGAAAAATAATTTTTGGAATTAGAAAAGTAAGCTCAGGAGACAGACACCACAGAGTATCCAAAGCCCATAGAAATACTTGGAGATAGAGCAAAGTTAATTGAGAAGTTTGGGCCCATTTTTTTTTCTGGATGGATTTTTAAAATAGTTACAAAGATAAAAGACCATTTAAATCATGTCTTCAAACTTGCCTATTTTAATATTTTTATGAATTCTTCATGTATAGTGTATTTCTTCTATAGTTCTTTATTTCATCCAACTGGATTCTGACTATTTCTTTTTCTTCATTTCAGCCTCACAAGCCAATCATCTTTCACGTGTATTATAGCTTTCCCAGAACATGGCGTGCAATGCTGCTTTCTCTCTGAGCTATTGCTTCTGTTATGGCTCTGCCTAACTGGTGCAGAGCCAAAACAGGAGGAAATGGCTGTTTGTATTGTTCCCACTTTGTGAGCCAAATGGAAAATAGCTGTGCTTTAAGACACCTGTTTTGAGATTTCTCTAGTTACAGGAAATAGTCAAACATAATACAAGTGAGCAATGAGAATGAACTGAAGTTTGAAAGAACAGTACAATGATGCTCACCCGCAGAGCAAGATTAAAACAAACTGAAAACTTGCAAGAATCTTAGAGTAGCAGGTACATTGAATGTTAAATAAAACACTTCTCAAACTTCTGCAGTTGTGTGCTATCCAGTATGCATCTGTTACCTGGAATGTGACTTTTGCTTTTCCTTTCCTCAGACACGTTGATCACAATCAACATGTATACATAAAATTCTTGTGATATAATTTATGAATTCTCCATGAAAACTTGAAGCAGAGTGAAAAGTAGATAGATTCCTATTCATTTCCAAAAAGCAAGTCTTTACATCAAATATTTTTCTGAAATATGTTAGAATCCTTTAAGACTATCAGAGTTTGGAAATATATATAGATACCTTTCAAATGATGGCATTGAACATATTGTTAAAATTTGGTAATATTTAAAAACTTGTGGTAATATTTCCTCACTAAAGTGAATTCAGAGAATCTAATATTTTCATGTATTTTTGTTTTCTTAAATTTATTTCCTTTTTTTTATTTAAAAATTATGCCTCATTTCTGTTTTTCTACTTTTTCTACTCACCTGTTCCTGGTTCAGCTCCTCTGAGCATTTTCTTATTCTCTTTCAAATTTATGGCATCTTTTTCCTTGTTATTTTGGTAAGCATAATATGTAATATTATATAGCATTTTGTATTTCATATGTTATAATATATAAGCAGAATAATATGGAAAGTTTAATTTATATAATATAAATAATAATATACATATACAATATAACATACACATGGATGGGGACAAGTAGATATTGGACTCTCATTAGACAAGAATTCCAAATAGGATCATCTGTTTCTCTGAGAAATACTATCTCTAGAAAATGAGACAGGATACAATAAAGCAAAATACCAGATGTCTTCCTATGGCTTCTAAGTGCACCCATAAATTCAGATGTATATATTACACAAGCTCAGACACACACAGGCAGAAACACACAGATAACACAGATATCCACATGATTATACTTATGCACAATTTGCCGTACAGAGATCAACTATATATTCACAGATCACAAACACAAGACTATATACTATGCATATGTATACAGTAATATATTGATATATCTAGTAAGCTTCTAGAAAAATCTGCTTCTGAGAAAAATCATGGTTCAATTAAAGATGTCATCTGACCCAAGGTGATGAGGTTATCTATTCCTGTTTTATCTCACTAATTCTGAATTCTATATGAAGGCTTCTGAATTTAAGGCTATGGGATCATTGTGGAAGGGGCAACAGGAAGATTGTAAGGGCTTGACAAACATGGAGTTTGCTGTGAGATTAGATTATCTGGAAATATCAGAAGGCACATCCATAAATTCTCAACAACATGACTGTACAAACATGTTCTGAACAAGGACAACACTAAGACATGCTAATACAAGCAAGGGAAAGCAGATCAGTCCTCAACTTTAATCAAGGAACTAAAGGTAATTAAGATATTCTGAGAGCAGGAGAAGGAGTATTCCCTAAGGGAGAGCACACTAATTGGTTATTCAACACCAAATAGTCAGCCCTGAAAAAATACATATTACTAATACTATCTAATATTATGCATATAATGTGTGTGTGAATGTGTGTGTGTGTGTATAACAATACTTAAAGTAAAGAAAAAGAGAAATGACTTTCAAAAATACCAAGGAGTACATAGGAGAATTTGGAGGGGAAAATAATATGATATTATAATTTCAAATCTCCTATTTTTCAATAATTTATAATATTTTCCTATAACATTTAGAGCTAGTCACCCACTCTTGTCGTATTTCCTACAAAAGGAAATTGCTACCACAGTGTCTGATTCCATCAGTTGTCTTGAAAGCTAATTGTTCCTCACATAGTCCAGGCTGCAGCTCAATACACAAGAGCAGAATCTGCAGAGGAATTGCATGCTCTATCCATCTTTAAGTAATTCTAGTGCACACTGAGAGTAAGCAACAATGATACATGTAACAAGGAAACAATTGGCTTATGTAAACAAACTTCCACCAAAATCATAGAATGAAACATGTTAACATGTTAGTATTCTTTCTTTCTTTGTGGGTGCAAAAAGACACTATCTCGATTTTCTAATTTTAATTCCTCAGCTTGAATTAGTTCATGGGGATGATGAGATCTGACAGTTCGTTTTCTGTAAGATGTTTTGAGCTTTTAATAGAATGAAGAAAGAACTCAAATTTTAACATGGTGGTACTTGGTATAGATGGCAAATATTGTTGTCATATGGTACTGAAAGCAAATCTTAGCTGAATGTTTTATTTCGATTCTATATTAAACTCTCATCCCAAAGGAGAGAATACTTCATTGTCATTTAAATTAGCTGATAATAATTAGTAGAAGAAACATGGGGAAAGCAGAGCTCACAGAAGGATTGATTTCCCAAGGCCCAGAGATAGTGGCAAAAGATTTCATCTTATATTGACTGTATTGTACTTTCAGCCATCAAACTCTTCATATACCAGGTCAGACTCTGTGGCTAGACCAGTATAGCCCTAGGGGAGTACCTTCTACTTTTATTATGCTAAAGGCTTATAGCATGAAACCAAATCCTACTGATTTAATACCATACTAAGAGGTCAGTTCATCTGAAAAGTTTATATTAGCATTAGATTGGGATTAACATAAACCCACAACTGACAAAAATGCAAAGAAATTAGCGGTAGATGAATCATATACCACACCATCTCCTGTCAAAGCTCACTGAGGAAGAAGGGACAAAAGAATGCATGTTCCAAAGGTACTTGATGTCTGCATGGACATGCTGCCTGTTGGAAACAGTAAGTCACTTCTACAGTGATTGTGACAGTACACACACAAATCTTGTACAAAACCAAGCAAGAACAAATATCAGTTTACAGCAGGATATGAGGTACAAAACATAAGCTAAACCTTAGCTGTGGAGCTAAGGGTAATTATGAAATGTTGGGAAGAAAAGTTTTTTTTTTTTTTCCTAAGATTGTTGTCCCTGGTATGCCAACCACATAGCCAGGTTGAAGAACCCACATCCAAGAAGAGTTGGAAAACACAATTGGACCTGACAGGCTTTGAAAAACAGACATACCATTGTGCTTAAAGGGTAGCAGGGGTTGAAGTGGAAGAACTGGAGGAGAGAGGGAGAATAACTTTAAAGCAAGGTAAAACATATTCTGCGAAGCTATACCCTCTTGCCTCAGCCTATTGGGTTATCTTTAAAACTTAAAGGCAGGAAATGTACTTTATTATTTCTGCCTCACCTCAGTAAATTATGATGAAATTTTATGGATTTCAAATATATCAGGAAAAAAATTCATACACATTCCATCCCAAAGTCACATGCGTGCATTTGTGTCTGAGCATGTCCCCTGTCCCTGCCCCCACACTTCTCTTACATGACATAGAAACTACTAGATTGTTTTCATAATCTTCATATCACTCATGCTGCCCAGAGGAATCCTTCACATTCCATATCATTACTACCAGGGTCATGAAGCAGTAAATATTACAGCACACTTTCTTATGGGGACATTCTCAGCATTACTTCTGTCACGATACTGGATGGAGAGAAACAAACAGCACTGGCTCGCCTTCTCTGGCTTAAAGATTAGTTAGAAAAAAATGATGCTTTGGAAATTGTTCTAAATTGTCTATCTGCAATGCAAGGCCCCTCTTTTTTTATCACACTTCTGTTATTTGCTATACACATTACTAACTGGAGCCAGAAAAGGTCAATAACAGTTTATATGTCTCAATGTTTTCTGTTTTAAAAATATTATGTGTGTATGTTTATGTGCATCTATGCTCTTGTGTGCTTGAGTGTGTGTGTGTGTGTGTGTGTGTGTGTGTGTGTGTGTGTGTGCACAAGTGTATACTGTGTGTAAGCAGGTGCAACTGAAAGCAAAGATTGATTTTTAGGATATCAAAGCTGAACTTAACAAATATTGTAAACAGCCCTATATATGTTCTGGAAACCAAACAAAACAACTAACAAAACAAAACAAAGAACACAAAACAACAACAACCATATTCTGGAAAAGCAGCAAGTAATCTGAACCACTGAGCAATTGCTGCAAAACCTTCACTTTTTCTAATATATTTTTTGATATTATAATACAACTATGATGTTTTTCAATTTTCCTCCCTCTTTAAATCAATGATCTTGAGTTTTTCTTTGTTTTGTTTTAGAAATGAATATGCAAATAAGATAATATTTTCTGTATTGTAAGTATTAACCTAGCATATCTCCATATCCTTTAGATTCAATTTTGATGTGTAACAAAAAAATAAAAAATAAAAAATCACACTAAAATCTCTTATTACATGATATTATCAGATAATATGTGATGTACTTAAGATTTTTGTAATTGTTTTAGTTTATCTTTTGATGTAAGGCATATTAGACAATTATATGCATTTTACAAGGTGATAAAATAAGTATATTTACAAAATATAGATTTAAGTAACTTTTACAATTTTATCCAAAAGAAACTGAATCTCTGGATCAAATGTTATAGATGATTTCTTCAAAATACTGAAAATAAAGAGTTAACACTATTAAAAAATGGGGCTCAGAACTGAACAAAGAATTCTCACCTGAGGAAGACCGAATGGCAGAGAAGCACCTGAAAAAATGTTCAACATCCTTAATCATAAGGGAAATGCAAATCAAAACAACCCTGAGATTCCACCTCACACCAGTCAGAATGGCTAAGATCAAAAATCCAGGTGACAGCAGATGCTGGCAAGGATGTGGAGAAAGAGGAACACTCCTCCATTGTTGGTGGGATTGCAAGCTTATACAACCACTCTGGAAATCAATCAGGTGGTTCCTTAGAAAATTGGACATAGTACTACCGGAGGATCCAGCAATTTCTCTCCTGGGCATATATCCAGAAGATGTCCCAACCGGTAAGAAGGACACATGCTCCACCATGTTCATAGCAGCCTTATTTATAATAGCCAGAAGCTGGAAAGAACCCAGATGCCCCTCAACAGAAGAATGGATACAGAAAATGTGGTACATTTGTACAATGTAGTACTACTCAGCTATTAAAAAGAATGAATTTATGAAATTCTTAGGCAAATGGATGGACCTGGAGGGCATCATCCTGAGTGAGGTAACACAATCACAAAGGAACTCACACAATATGTACTCACTGATAAGTGGATATTAGCCCAAAACTTAGGATACCCAAAATATAAGATACAATTTGCTAAATGCATAAAACTCAAGAAGAATGAAGACCAAAGTGTGGACACTGTGCCCCTTCTTAGAATTGGGAACAAAAAACTCTAAGGAGTTACAGAGACATAGTTTTGAGCTGTGATGAAAGGATGGAACATCTAGAGACTGCCATATCCACGGATCCACCCCATAATCAGCTTCCAAACGCTGACACCATTGCATACACTGGCAAGATTTTGCTGAAAGGACCCAGATATAGCTGTCTCTTGTGAGACTATGCCAGTGCCTAGCAAACACAGAAGTAGATGCTCACAGTCATCTAGTGGATGGATCACAGGGCTCCCAATGAAGGAGCTAGAGAAAGTACCCAAGGAGCTAAAGGGATCTGCAACCCTATAGGTGGAACAACATTATGAACTAACCAGTACCCCAGAGCTGTTGACTCTAGCTGCATATGTATCAAAAGATTGCCTATTCGGCCATCACTGGAAAGAGAGGCCCATTGGACACACAAACTTTATGTGCCCCAGTACAGGAGAACCCCAGGGCCAAAAAATGGGAATGGGTGGGTAGGGAAGTGTGGGGGGGGGGTTGGCGGACTTTTGGGATAGCATTGGAAATGTAATTGAGGAAAATACGTAATAAAAAAAAGAGTTAACACTAATCTACAAAGTGCTACAAAAAAGCAGAAGTAAAGGAAATATATCTATGCTCATGTTATGATCTATGTATCTTCTCAAAATAACCTGCTTAGTTTGTGTAATTTCATGGCTAACCACTTGATTTTGTGCAACTGTTTGGTGTACTCTTCTATGGGAAGAATATTTCTCTGACTGCCAGCATTGTTGCTACAGTCTTGGGGGTTTGGAGATATTGGGGTCAAGTAGGTTTTTCCCAATCTCCTCAGGGTATATATTGATATTTTCCTTGTTCAGCTCTTGCCTGGGCAGCTACACTGGTGAGAATTTTTGTCATAAATTCTGACATTCTTAAGATCTGAATTTTATTACATGTCAAAGTTTGAAATATCCAATAAATTGGTTATGGTGTGGTTAACAATTTATTTATTCAAATGGTTAATTTCATTTGTGAGAACAATATGCAAGCTAGAGACTAAAGAGCAGTCCAAGAGAAGGGGATTCTCATTGCAAATACATTTTGAGACACCTCAAGGACATGGGAAGACTTCCTTGAATATTCTCATGATTGAAATTCATTATATTCCTGTAAGGTAGTTAAACTCACATGTAAGATTATCTCATACACAAGCTGATCATCAGGAATATGTTATTAATGAATGAGGATGTTAAAATATGAAAACAAATCAGATCCTTATCTTTTGTAAAAATATGAGCCATTGTGCATATTTTAAAACTGCCGAATATTTGAGAAACACCATGTTTCATAAAGTTAAGAATACTGATAAAATTGAACAGTTGAATTAAGGTTAAGTCAAGCTAATTGTAGTATGTATCCCAAAAACAAATGTTTTGCTATACATACACAAAATAACTATAATTAAATTAATTAATATGTCTATGACCTTAATAGATTTACTGCTGTGAAGAGACACCATGATGAAGGTAAATATTATATAGGAAAACATTTAATTGAGGATGGCTTACAACTTTAGTGGCAGTCCATTATCATCATGTTGAGAGGCATGGCAGCATGCAGGCAGACATGATGCTAGAGGAGCTGAGAAATCTACATATAGATCTGCATGAAGCAGAAAGGGACTTCAACAGACAGCAAGAAGAATGCCCTGATTCCATATTGGGTAGAATTTGAGCTCTAAGGAACCTCAAAGCCCAACCCCACAGTGACACATTTCCCCCAGCAAGGCCATTCCTACTCTAACACCTCCTTATAGGGCCATTCCCCTGGACCAACCATTCAAACATATGAGTTTATGGGAGCCAAACCTATTCAAACCACCACACATAGTTCACCACAAGTAATGTAAAAAAATTTCAACTTTTCTTAGCAAGTTTCAGTCATATAGATACAACATTACTATTGATTATATTTTTAACTTGATACTAGCTGATCTTACCCACCATGCGAAACTCAAATACTGTACCTACCTTTTCAATCACTACAGATATTTATGCTTGTTCCCAGCTAATTTATTTCTATCTGTTTCCCTGGATTTTTTTGTTTGTTTTGTTTTGAAAATAAATATCTTAATGAGATATTTTCTGTATTAAGCATAACACTTAACACAATATCCTCTAGGTTTGACTATGTTTTGTAAATAAGAATGATCGTCATAATGATGAGCAAGTATATGCCAGCATTCGATAAACAGAAGAAATTTTGTATTTCCTATGAGCAGCTTATGACCAGTGGATAGTGAAGTAAAACAAAGCATGAACACAGTCCTTAAAAATAGAAATTGTGATAATTTTAACAATTCCAAAAGATAGACATCCTGGATTAAATGATATTATAGAGGATATCTACAAAAACCACTAAAATAATGAATGAGCATTTATTCCCAAGTTCCTAAAAAACACAAGCAGCAGAAGAGGATCTGCTTCCTGTTCTGATGCCAAGACCACCCTTCTGCCAAAACCAGAGAACACGCCAAGAAAATAAAACAATAGGGTGATATCTCTGATGAATATTAACACAAACTTTCTCAAAAAGGACTAAGAAAACTATATTCAGCTCTGTATGAAATATGAAATGGAGCAAGAAGGGGTATGTGGAAGATTTAGAGGGAGGATAGAAAAGAGGAAATGATGTAATTTAAACACAAAAATAAAATAAGTATGAACTATGAAACATCAATCATTCTGGTTTAACATGCGTGAAAGTACAGCTGTGATTTACCATTTGAACTTAATGACACAAACAAATGTTAATCTTAATTGATTCCAAAACCTGTTCTCAAAGCCTTACACACTTCTTCGATGAAATCTGTCAAAGAGATAGGTATAGGAAACAAAATTCTCAGGCACAGAGAAGGGTATTTGCAAAACTTATTGGGTTGATCGTAATCAGTTATGAATATCTGAAAGTATTTTCTTAGAAGTCAATTCAAGAAATAACACATACTGTCACCAGTATCAAGAGTAACAATAATGAGAACCAAACAAGAAAATTCAATAAAAAAAGAGTCATGTTAGAACAGGAGAAAAGGGCAATGTAATACGTTTATCACTTCCTGAATATTTTATTAAATATTAAAGTACAATGAATGGGCTTTGGAAGTCACTGGCGATAGAATGGATAAATGATTTTTTCCATTGCATTAATAGTTCTAACTCACATGATTATTGTCTCTCTATAGTTTGAACATGAAACACGTACAAAAAACCATTTTATGGAATTTTTATCTACGTAGTTTCTTCTTTGGTATTTTGAGTAATACCTGTGTTGTACTCATATGAGATAAAGACAAATAATCTTCTAAGTTAAAATTCATCACTTACAACTAAGCCTTGCAATATGAAATTTTGAGTATGGGAAGTCTATATTCTGAATCTTCTCACATTGCAAACATGATTAAAGTATAAATGACAGTAGATGCTGAAAGGTAAAGTACATTTCATAATCTAGTTAGAATTTTAGCTTATTTCTCAATATCAGAACTTTTAAATTACTTTACTGTTACTTCCATGAATATTATGGCCAGATATTTTATATAAAATCAAATTTTCATGTTTTGTTTAAAAACTTGTCCAGAAAATAGTAATAATATCTGCTTTAAAATTAGCAGGAAGTAGTTATTAAGTTAAAAAAATCATTTCTACATAGAATATTAATTTAGTCTCTTTTAAGATATAGGGCTTATTGTTGTATTTTTGGTGTGTGTGTGTGTGTGTGTGTGTGTGTGTGTGTGTGTGTGTGCATGTGCAGGCACACTTGAGTACGTGCATGCTTGTGTGCGTAGAGGACGTTTAATTAGACATCCTCCATACTCTCAGGCATGGGAATCTGAATACTTATCTTGTAGTTGGGGATGCTGTTTGATAAAACTTAGTAGGAGCAGTTGTGCTAGAGGAAGTACGTCACTGCGAGTGCATTTGAAGTTTCTGAACTATGCACTATCCCCTGGTTGCTTCCTCTGCTTCGTCTTTGTGGTTCTAGATGTGGGCCCTGAGCATACACCTTCCAGCCCCAGATGGCATATCTGAAGCTTATTGCCACAGTCCCTATCACTTTGGATACCAGTTCTCTAGAATTTTAAGCATAAATAAACTCCTACTTCAAGCTCTCTTTTGAAAAAAAGAAGTTTTCTTCATCATGTTCTCTTCTCAAGGCAATGGAAAAGGTAGAAAATGTCTGTTTGTTTCTGTATATGTGCATAAACATACATAAGTTCCTTCAGAAGCCAGAGAGGGTATTTAATCCGATGTATCGAGAATGACAGATATTTGTAATAATTTGACATGGGTGATAAGAAGAAAACTCTGTTTCTCTGCAAGAAGAGTTAGTTCCATGTAATTAAATTCCCAAACCAACCGCCTAGCCCATGCATTATTATTTAACTCAGAAATTCAAAGTTCTCATGAAAATGGTATATTTAAATGCTTCATCCGACTTTCAGAGTTTTGTGTTCTGAAATATTACTTAGCAAATGATCAAACACTTGCACTTTTATGACTCAGAAAAAATATTCTTAAGAATTCTGTTTTGTTAATGGTACATATTTTAAATATTGAAAAATGTGTCTTATAAAAATTCTCTACTATCCAATTCAAGGAATCAAAGAGTATCTAATTATACACTTTGAATTGCACTAAATTGCACTGAGGTAAGGTAGAGCAGGGTAATTTGCTATTTACCAAAGAAGCTGTTTAACCTTTATTAAATGTTGGTGATTGGTGATTATGCACAGTGAGGGATAATATTAAGAATTAAAAAAAACACAAATTGAAGAATGTTCAGAATATATTTTTTAAATGTTACTTTAGCAGCATTATTAAAAATAAATAATCAGACTCAATTCTACCATTTTTTCACTGTCAGTTAAGATGGTCATACAAATATTTCTGTTTTTATCAACAATTTTATATCATGCATTTCATAAATTCTTGATATGCAGAGAATTCTATTGTCTTTTTTGTGAAGTATGTGCAGTATGATATGTTTATTATTATTGGTAATCATTATTGTTCTAGTGTTCTTTTAATTACAATCATTATAATGAGTATTCTTGGAATATAATCAGAATTCTTGGGAACACAAAAGTGGGAGACTAGCAAAGTTTCCAACTGTAATATAGTTTTAAAGTATCTTCTCAATAACAATTGTGATATCTGGGGGAAATTAGAAAGATAAGGTTTGTCAATAACTAGGTAGAAGCCTGAGGATATTTCTAACTCTTCTCTTCAGAGCAATTTTGACTGAAAATCTTAACTACAAACAAGTAGAAAGTCTCAAATCAGTTCCATTTCAGAAAAACAGCCTTGCCTGAAGTTATTTGGATATATTGGAGTTGAAAAAAACAAGCTCTAAGGAAATTTTGATATGAAGCAGAAGTGATTCCCATGAGGTCCTTGGGTAGCAAAATTAAGTAATGCATTTAAGAATCTGATTATAAAGAATGTTAAAGTTCATATGTCAGAATATTGGACAGATTAACTGAATGTTCTATTATAAAAGTGAGAGTAAGTTTTCAACCAAGTGGTGGAATTAGGTTTCAAAAACAAGACCATAGACCTCTAACCTGCCCTGACTGCAAGTTGTGTTAGGGCAATGGTACCTCCAAGCTTGTTGGAGCAGCCATCCAATGACTGGTGTAACTTGAGACACACACCATCAGAGGGAGAGAGACCATCCTCAGTATTTCCTGGATAGCCTGGAACTGGAAGCTGGATGACCCAGAAACCTAGGGTAAAGCAAAAATGACTGGCAAAGAAGTCATTGAAGTGATTCTGAATCATATTCTGCTATAGTCGCAGACATGCCTAGCCCCATCATCATCAGAAAGTCTTCCTCTAACAAGGGATGGAAGCATATGCAGAAACCCACACCCAAACATTAGGCAAAGATCAGGGAACCTTGTCAAGGAGAGTTATTAAGGATAATAGGAGCCAGATGGAGTGAGGAGACCAGGAGAATATGGCCTACACAGTCAACTTAGCAGGACTCATATGGCCTCACCCAGACTGAAGTGCTAATCATGCAGACTGCATGGTTCTGAATTAGGTCCTCTGCATATATGTCATAGTGATTTAGTTTGGGGTATTTGTGGAAATCCTATCAGTTGCAGCAAGGGTATCTGACTTTTTGGCCTGCTCTTAGGATCCATTTCTTCCTCCTGGGTTTCCTCGCCCAGCATTGTTATGAGATTTTGTGTTTAAACATATTGTCTTGTTATGCTATTTTGATGCGACATTCCTGGGAGGTCTGCTCTTTTCTGAAGATTAATGGACAAAGAGTGGAACTGGGTGAAGAAGGGAGGCATGGAGTGGGGGTGCTGAGAGGAATTTAGGAAGGGGAAGTGCAGTCAGGATTTATTGTTTGAGAAAATAATAAATTTTAAAAATAAAAATATAATAATTTTAATCATTTGAAACTATTGGTTATGAAAATCACCTTCTGAAAATTATACTTTAATGTTTATTGAAATAAGGAGAATGAGGGTTTCTCAACCCCCCTCCCCAAAAAGTTGAGAGCAAGAACATTTACATGCTTAAGAATAAAAACCAAAGAAATAAGATGTAATAACATTTACATTCATAAGGCCAGTAGATTTATGTAAATATGACTTTACCTGTGATTGATAACAGAGAGACTGTTTGCTAGACAGAAATGGAGTATATTCTTAGTTTTCAGGCTTCCTCAAAAATATGCTCATCATAAAAGATCAAAAAATTCATATGAACTCAGCTATGATCCATAATTTCTTTATACTTTAAATTATGTTTCAGGAATCTCTCCTGAAAATAAGAAAATAAAAGCTCCTAGTGATCTTACTTCATTGATCCTTTGAGGCTTTGCATATATTTGCATATGTATAACTTTTGTTATTAAACACTCTTTGTTTCTCCTACATATCATATATGTTTGGAAGTACGCATTGTTTCTCTTGGAGATAATAGAGGCTAGTTCCCAGTACTAGGTAGAATTGAACAAATAACCAAACAAAACACAGCATTATTGCCATCATTTTCAATTATGTAAGTTCTTCTCTGAAAGAATAATGGGTCTTCATGTTGCTAGAGATTTTGAGTTCTATATGGTTAAGATGGTATAAATCATCTTTTACATTTCTCTCAAAGTACAATTATTAGTATAATTGCTTTCAAATCACGCTTTGTAATACTCATCAGAAATCCTTCACACAAAGTTGAATTGAGAGGCACATTTCTTACTTCTAGTGTAGAGATTATGTGGCATGTCTCCTAGAAACTAATATTTTATGAGAACATTTTCAACTGTCAGAGAGCAGATCTCCTCTTGATTAATAAACACCGCTGTGATTCTAAAGAAGTAAGCTGAATTCAACTTGATGCTGTTATACTTTTAGATATGCTGATATGATAGAAAAAATGTTATCGTATATGCATCCTGTGAAAATGAATTAGGGTATTTCTGGGTGTTTGTTTGAAGAGGACAAGCAGGGTAAGCAAGGGGAGTTAGGCTGGAACTGAAGACAATCAGATCAAGTCAAGAGATTAGACGTGGACCTCTCAGCTAATGATGTAATGTAAATGCTGAAGCCATTTTATGGAAGCATTTCAGAGGTAGGTCAACTAAACTGTCAGAATGTGACCCAGAGTGTTTAGTTCCACAACCCTGTAGGTGAGGATTATGTTTAGACACTTAATCATATAATAAAGACTAGGAAATAAATCTATCACAGTTATTAAACAACCTTTCTCTTCTCAGTGTGTCCCATTAGAGCCACTTTGCCCTAGATATTAACATGAAAATATGTGCTTTTGAAGACATATATAAAGGATATTTTTCATTCATTACGGAGAAAAGTAACTGCTTATGATTTATTAATTACAAGTCTCTTTATGCCTTTTACATAAATTCTTGATACTTCTATTAGGAGCTCACTGTATTAGTTTCTTCATGAATGTTTCAGTGAAGAATGAAAGGGTAATCTTCATAGTTTCACTTTGCAAAAATATGTGAAGCTATTTCTTTAGCAGTGGAAAAAACACAGAAGTCTTAGTTTTTTAAAACACTACTACCACACCTAACCTTCACTATACTTTCTATTTTTCATTGCACAAATTACATATTCAGTCTTTCAGAGTTTGAATTAATTGTTTATGAAAGTAAATAGTTCTTTGTGATATCCTGAAATTTGCTCCTTAAGGTTTAACAATTTTTTTTATTTTTTTGATTTTGTGCCTCCAAGCTCAAAATTTGAAATTCTGAGTAATGCTGTTAATACATGGATCATCTGAGAGGTCATCAATTCATAAGAACGTAAGCCCAGCAAATGTGATTAGTGTCCATATAATGGAGACTTAGGGCGCATGCTTTCTATGAATGAGGATATAGTCCTGTATTCCTTTATGAGACACTGATTTTTCTAGAAAGCTCCTCTCAAGCTTTCCTGCCTCTAACAGAAGAAAGTGAATTGTTACTGTCTAAAGGAAATGCAATGACAAAAATGGAGCAGAGAGTGAAGGAAAGGCATTCTAGAGATCAGCCCATCCACGCACAGGCACCAAACCCCAGACACTGTTACTGATACTATGCTGTACTTTCAGTCAGAGCCTAGCATAGCTGTCCTCTGAGAGGCTCTATGAGCAGCTGACTGAGACAGATGCAGATCCTTACAGCCAACTATTGGAGTGAGATCAGGGACCCCTATGGAAGAGTTAGGAGACAGGAGACTGAAGGAGCTAAATGGGATTGCAACTCCATAGGAAAAACAGCAGCATCATCTAACCCTGACTCCTCCCAGCTCCCAGGGTTTAGGACACCAATAAAAGAGCATACATGGGCTGCCCCACCCCCACCCCCACCCCAGCCCAACCTAGCTACAGCTGTAACAGAGGACTAACTTGTTTGGCCTCAGTGGGAAAGCTTGCCTTTATGCCTTTAATTATTTAGAAACTTGACTCCCCAGGGAAGGTGAATGCTAGTGGGGTGAGGTAGGACTGGGTAGGTGGATGGGTGGGGGAGCATGCTTTCAGAAACAATGGAGAAGGGGTTTGTATGAAAGACTAGATGTAAATAAATACTTAATTTTTAAAAAGAGTTACAGATAGGCATGTGCTTTTCCTTTAAGGTATAAAAAATGATGCACTATTTATTGTGATATTTTGGCACCACAGACAAGTCTTTCCTATTTTGCGCTCATAGCATTTTATTTGTTATCCATAATTATGTATGTGTAGATTATTTTCAAATAGACTATGTGACTATGAGCATACAAAATACGTTTATAGTGGTATTTTCTTCACTTTTACTCTGTCTCCACAACTTTGCTTTTCTCGAAAATTTTGAAGTAAATATTTAGTAGATAATATTATGCTCATTTCATTATAAGGAATGCACTTCATTATTTGATGCATTAAACATCATTTGAGGCCGGGCAGTGGTGGTGCATGCCTTTAATCCCAGCACTCGGGAGGCAGAGGCAGGCGGATTTCTGAGATAGAGGCCAGCCTGGTCTACAAAGTGAGTTCCAGGACAGCCAGGGCTATACAGAGAAACCCTGTCTCGAAAAACAAACAAACAAAAAAATTATTTGATGTATTATTGCAAGTAATAAAACAAAACTACACAATACAATTTGTAAGCAATTTTGGATATAAAGGAAATCAGTATAAGTTAAGGTGAAGAGGTATGCTCATACACACACAAGTGGTCATGAACTTCAATTTTTTATATATGCCTACTAACAGAAAAGATCCTGAATTCTTATTACGAGGTACTTAAGGTTACAATATTTTCCTAAACATCAGCATTTAATCTTATAGATTAGTCATATCACCCACCTCCAGATTGAATCTTTTGATATTTCCCATAACTACAACTTGCTTACCTACTAAACTTTCTACTTCCTTATTTTTCTAATCATTTAGTTTCATAAACTTTCAAATAGCTAGTAGGGATTACAGATCTTCACACAAGTATATATCCGATTTCTATTATTAACATGTAAGAAACAGTGATTAGAAAGTCTAACATTAAGGTGACATATTAGGATCATTAACTATATGCAGATAATAATGTTAGTAGTGTTATGGTGCACTTTAATTTTAATACCTAGGTTTTATAATACATATTAATTTTATATCTAGATTGAAGGTATACATGAATGTGACTATTTGTTTGGTTTATTATGTCACTATTATTATTATTATTATTATTTAATACTGAAAATGTATTTTGTACCATGATGCTCCCAATATATATTATATATGTATAATATATATATATACATTTGTTATACATAATATCTATACATATATAATTAATATTATATATACACGCATATATAACATTATATTTCAGAGAAGAATATCAGTCTAAAGCTTGTTACTTTTCTTCTTTAAGTGCATATTGTTCCTGAAATATATAAGAAAGTCAATCTTCAGGAATTTGCTCAAGTAATTTTCTATACATTATCACTCAGCTATCCAGGACTTATAGACTGAATCATGCTGAGCATCCATGTTTTTCTCACTGACACTTCCTTGGTCCTTCAACAACAGCATACATTCTGTCTCCTGTCATCGATTTTTGAATTTTAAACAAATTGGTTTATATCACATCCTTTAATTTTATTCATCCACTATTATCTGTGTCATATAATATACTTCATCATTTATTGGCATGTTTTCCGCTTTTTTTTGGTCAGTATATGTAAAACAATATAACATTGTATAATACTTTGATCAATAAATGTATTTCTTTCTTGAATATATCATAGGAATGAAATAACTGATTGATAGCCAAAGCATATAATTAAAGTATAAGTTGACATTTTAAAAGAAAATATAATAAGTAATCATAGTAAAATAACACTCAGAGATATGTATTAATATTTTAATATTAATATTATGTGTCAAACATAAAATATATTTTCTTCTTTTTAAAAATTATTTTATTTATTTACATCCCAAATATTGCCTTCCTCTCGGTCCCCCATCATGAACCCATTTGCCTCTGAGAGCCACCACACCTTGCCCAGTATCCACATACCCTGTGGCATCAAGTCTTTACAGGATTAATTGCATCCACTCCCACTGAGACCAGACAAGGTAGCCTTCTGCTACATATGTGCCTAGGTTCTCATACCAGCCTGTTTATGTTCTTTGATTGGTGGCTTAGTCTCTGAGAGTTCCCAGAAGTCAGATTATTTGCCACTGTTGGTCTTCCTATGGCATTGCAATGAATTTCAGTTCCATCAATCCTCCCCTAACTCTTCCCTAGGGATGCCTGACCTCAGTTCAATGCTTGGCTGTGAGTATCTGCATCTGTCTCAGTCAGCTACTGGTAGAAATTCTCAGAGGACAGCCATCTAGGCTTCTGTCTACAAGCAAAACGTGATATCCATAATAGTATCTGGAATTGTTGCCAGCCCATTAGATGGATCCCAAGTTGGGCCTGTCACTAGCCAGTCATTCTGTTAGTCTCTGCTCCATTTTTGTCCATATATTTCTTTAGACAGGAGTAAGTTGGGGTCAAAAGTTTTGTAGGAGAGTTGATGACCCCATCCCTCCACTAGAGATCCTGTCTGACTGCTGGAAGTGGTTTCTCCAGGTTCCATATGCCCACTATTGGGCATTATGGTTAAGGTTTCCCACAGTGAGTCCTTTTTTAATACTTTTTAATACTTTTTGTTTTTAATACTTTTTTATTACGTATTTTCCTTAATTACATTTCCAATGCTATCCCAAAAGTCCCCCATATGCCCCCACCACTTCCCTACCCACCCATTCCCATTCTTTTGGCCTTGGCATTCCCCTGTATTGGGGCATATAAAGTTTGCAAGTCCAATGGTCCTCTCTTTCCAGTGATGGCCGACTAGGCCATCTTTCGATACATATGCAGATAAGAGCTCCGGGGTACTGGTTAGTTCCTCATGTTGTTCCCCCTATAGGGTTGCATATCCCTTTAACTCCTTGGGTACTTTCTCTAGCTTCTCCATTGGGGGCCCTGTGATCCATCCAATAGCTGACTGTGAGCATCCACTTCTGTGTTTGCTAGGCCCCGGCATCGTCTCACAAGAGACAGCTATATCTGGGTCCTTTCAGCAAAATCTTGCTAGTGTATGCAATGGTGTCAGCGTTTGGAAGCTGATTATGGGATGGATCCCTGGATATGGCAGTCTCTAGATGGTCCATCCTTTCATCACAGCTCCAAACTTTGTCTGTGTAACTCCTTCCATGAGTGTTTTGTTCCCAATTCTAAGAAGGGGCATAGTGTCCACACTTTGGTCTTCATTCTTCTTGAGTTTCATGCGTTTAGCAAATTGTATCTTGTATCTTGGGTATCCTAAGTTTTGGGATAATATCCACTTATCAGTGAATACATATTGTGTGAGTTCCTTTGTGATTGTGTTACCTCACTCAGGATGATGCCCTCCAGGTCCATCCATTTGAAGAAGTTTTTTTTATTGTTAAGAATTGTTGTAGCTATACTGTTTTGTTTTTTGTTTTTTTCCATATGAAATGAGAATTGCTCTTTCCATGTCTGTGAAGAATTGTGTTGAAACTTTTCTGGGGATTGCATTGAATCCGTAGATTGCTATTGGTAAGATGGCCACTCTCACTATGTTAGTTCTACTGATCCATGAGCATGGGAGAACATTCTGTGTTCTGAGGTCTTCGATTTCTTTTTGCAGGGCCTTGAAGTTCTTGTCTTAGAGATCTTTGACTTGTTTTGTTAGAGTTATAATAGTATATTTTGTATTATATGTGACTATTGTGAAGGGTCTTATTTCTTTAATTTCTTTCTCAGCTTCTTTATCATTAGTGTTAAGGAAGAATCCTGATTTCTTTGAGTTAATATTGAATCCAGCCACATTGCTGAATGTGCTGGAAAGCAGTGGGATTTCTCTCGTAGAATGTTAGGGGTTGCTAAAGTATATTATCATATCACCCATCAATAGTGATGCATTGACTTTCTCCTTTCCAATTCCTATGTCTTTGACCTCCTTTTGTTGTCTTATTGTTTAGCTAGACATTCAAGTTGTATATTGAATATATAGGAAGACAGTGGGCAGCTTTGTATTGTCTCTAACTTTAGAGGGATTGCCTCAAGTTTCTCTCCATTTAATGTGATGTTGGCTATTGGTTTGCTGTGCATTGCTTTTATGTTTAGTTATGTGCCTTGAATTCCTCATCTCTCTAAGACTTTTAACATGAAATGGTGTATTTTCTTGAAGGATTTTTCAGTAGATCATATGATTTTTTTTCTTTGAGTGTGTTTATATTGTGGATTATGGTGATGGATTTTTAATATATATTGAATCATCACTGAATCCCTGAGATAAAATCTACTTAATTGTGGTGATAGATGGTTTTAATGTGTTCTTGGATTATCTCAGAGGTAAGTAAGCAGTCCTGTTAAAAAAGGGATGCACCTATCTCTATTTTTCAAGGCAATTATTTATATCCTATCTAAAGGCATCTCTCATCTTCATGAGATGGAATTTAATATCAGAACCTTGCTTTTCACATATTTTATAGTATATAGGGTTTGTTGTATTTATTGAAGTCTGATGGTTCCAAATTGCATTGGCTTCTGTTGATTATATTCTTGCATTTTTTTTCACCATCTGGATGTCTCTTGTGTTAACTTTTCTTGGTGTCTCAGGTTGGGGCAATGTTCACTGGAGGCAGGCAGAGCTGTGTGTCCTAGGTTAGAGTAGGCCACCTGGGAGGCAGATAGTGCTATGCCCCTGGTTAGAGCAGGTCTTCTGTGTTCTTTTTAGAGCAGTCCTTCTGGGAGACAGACAGATATTTGGGGTTGGGGAGCACACCAATCTACCCCATATGTTTCTTCTTATAATCAATATACAACACATTTTTTTACTTTGTTTATCAGATTGATATGTGTTTTATCTATCATTATCACCACTAACATCATCATTATTTTATTTACAATAGCTTGTTTTTCATACGATATATGTTCATTATTGTTTCACTTCTCCCAACTGCTTTCAAATACTGCCCAATCCATACCCACTAAAATCTACACATTTTTGTGCTTTCATTCTTTCTCATGAGGAAATAAAGTAGCCAATTTTTATGAGACAAACACTAAAACAATTATGATAAAGAAGAACTTCTTATAAGTCAGGCCCTTTAACCCAAATGGCATTGGGTTAAAGTAATTATATTTCATTGGGTATAAAAAAAATCACTTTAAAAAATAACAGGAAAATTATGAGAAAGGCTACCAATCCATAATATGAAATTTATTTAAAATTAAAACATGGCTAACAAAGGAATGTTTTAAATTGTCTATCAAAGTATATATAAATAATGATACCTACTAATATGTATTGAAGAAAAATACTTATTTTTCACTTCTCTCTTCTTTATTCTACTATTTATTAGAATTTTAACAAAACATTAGGACGGTATAACTGTATTCATGTTTATAAATAAAATATAAATTGGTCCTTCTAGTACAATTTTAAATTATATATTGTTGGCAAAAAGCCAGCAGTGACATTCAAGGGTGATTTTCAGGCAATAAGTGGCATAATGTATATATTTCATAAATAGATGTAGAATTTTTAAATAGTTGGGATATGGATTAACTGATGACTGTAAAATCATAAAATTAGTAAAATAAATATAGAAAATAATTTCACTGCTTTAAGCTTATATGATTCTAAACATGTATATCACAGAGAGTCCGCTAAAGGGTTCTGTACTCCAAGCCAGATATGAAATATGCATGTATTGATTTTACAATTATTTTATTATTCCTGTGGAAAAAAATGGCACTTTGCATGTCAGTTACTTTTCTTTTCCATAGAGTCTTGTTTTGGGGGTTTTAATAAGAGCAAAGAAATTAAAACCTTTATATGCAACTCATTCCTTTTTGCATGGAAGTTGTGGTAAAAGTTTTTATATACATAGAAAAGTTGACATAACGTTTGTAAAAGCCTTTTCTGCACTCATTCCCAAATGTTATTACCCTTCATACTTTACACATCTTTTCCTTTGGCACCATCATCTCCTCATACATTTTTATAATTACAACTAGGTCATATGACATAGAGAACATTAACTATCTAAATAGACTGATAAATGTTTCAGTCATCTATGAGCTATGTCAACTTATTCAATCTCAAGTTCTCACGAAAAAGAAGGAACATACTTAAGCACTGGTCTGTGTCTTGGTGACAGCAAAATTATAAAATGTTGAATAAAAACCAAACACAGGTACAGGTTACAAATCCTGTTCTCATTTTGACAGTTATTCATTCTATTACTACAGAATGCTTCTACTTTATATTTTATTGGCTTTTATGTGCCATCTTTACTGATTTACGTGGTTAATTTCTTGTCCCCATTTTATGGGTTGAGTTCAGAGGTGCTCAAGCTGTAGCAACAGAAACGTATAAACCCTATTTCAGATCTTAAGTTCTACATTTGTCCACTGAACACTTACACCATTATTATTCTATATTTGATTGTACTTAGATACATTTAATATGATGATCATTTGCCACTTTTCTCTGTATATAACACCATGGCTCACATTACCAGTCCTCCCAATTTTATCATCTACTTTCTATGATTGATGAAAATGTCTGTCTGAACTACTAAAAATACACTGACCCCAACATATAAAAAATAACTTTAAAAATTACATTTCTTTATTTGTCATGTGTTCAAGGTCACAGTTTATGATATCAATGTTGTAGTCAGAGGAGGAGTTATATTAGTTAATTAGGTTGTCTCCTGTTTGGGTTCTAGTGATAGAACTCATGGCATCAAGATTTGTAACAAGCACCTTTTCTCACTGAGCTATCTCGGGTGCATAACGTTTAAAACATTCGATAAAGCAGCTTCAAATAAAGAGAATATTGGTTTGATTTCTCAACTATGCTTCAAAAACCATATTTTCCCCCATTGAATGCACATACCACTTTGTGGATGCAGTAGACAGGCTGTCATACATGTACAGTTCAAGGCAAGCATTTTTAAGAATGTGAGCAGAATTTCAAAAGTCAGTATTTTCACCAGTGTGAAATGGAATGCCAATGTTAAGTGAAATCTCACATCAGGGTCCAGACGATCCTCTTCCACCGAGCAAGTCAAGTGTCCAAACAGACTGTCAGGACTTAACAAAGCTGTTAGCCCTCTGTCTTTGCATGCTGGGAAGGCAAGCCACAACCTGCCTTTCATAAAGCACCACCTGGAAACATAAAAGGGTACATTTTCAAGCTGCCTCCCAAAGCCAAATGGCCCTCTTCCTGAATTTTACCATAATACAAATCTGCTGGGAAAAATGGGTAATATTTCTAATAATTGCAAGAATTTCCCTGAGCTCTGTAATGAAGACTGGAACTACCAGGTCAGATATGGGAGGCATGTATAGAGAGCTTATGGATGTTCAAATTTATTAGAGATCAAATGTTTCTAAAAGGCATTGTCAACATGTTAAACACCTAGCAGCAGTGAATAATTATTCTAACTTTACTAATCTTGAACTATCATGACACCTTGAAAATATGAAATTTATCATTCTAATGATATGTATGGGAAAACATTCTGTAAGTCTATAAGACTCCAATAAATTATACACACATATGTATACATATTTACATTGACATCTTTTGGAAGATCCTGATATTTAAAGGTTGCAGTCTACCATGCACAAAGTGGAGGACTCCCTTTTTTTCTTTCTTTTTTTTTTTTTTCAACACACAGTTAGTCTATATATCCCACAGACATGTTTGCCTATAAAGGATCAAAAGTCACAATGGGATAGAGAAGACTTGAGAGTAGATCATCTGGATACACTTCTTTATGTATTCATGAATATTAAACCACATCTGATATATAAATATGTCTCAGTGTTTCCATTGCAGTGAAGAGACAACAGATCATGGTGACTTTTTAAAAGAAAACATTTTAATTGGGGCTAATTTACCTTTTCAGAGGTTCAATCCATTACCATCAGAGAGAGAAATATGCCAGCTTCTGAGGCAGAAATGGTACTGCTGATCCAGCTCAAAGCTCTACATCTTGATCCACTGGCAGCAGGAGAATGTTATTGGTCATACATTGAGTATACGAAACCTCAATAAAATCTTCCTCCAACAAGGCCATCCACACTTTAACAAGGACTTACCTCTTTTTTTTTTCTTTTTTTTTTTTTTTTTTGGACAGCCAGCAGATAAAGTTTTATTCATTTTTTTCTTTCAACATGAAACACAGAACAACAATCATTCAATCAACAAAACAAAAACAAACATAAATTGACACACATATAGACAAATTGGTGCACCAAGGACAGACAATAGACAGAGAGGGAATAGAACTTGGTGTCTCAAAGGGGCCCAGATATCCTAACCAGAACTAAGAATATCTCCATAGGAGCCAGAGAGGAAGCAGGACATCTCCCGATTTCCTTCTGAAGGACTTACCTCTTAATAGTGACACTCTATGGACTAGCTAAGCATTTAAAATCAGATTCTGTTAAAACTACAAAAAAAAAAAAAAAGGAAAATACTGTCTTTCATTTTGTAAGATTTGTGTTCACTATTCACCATTCTATTGGTTTCATTCTCATATTAAAAAACTTTAATTTATTTTTTTTAATTTTTATTGAAAATAGATTTTTCTCTTATACATTACGTTCTGACCACAGATACTTCTCCCTCCATTCGTCTCAGCAGACTCTACCTCTTCTCTCTTCCTTATCCACCCCCTCCCCACTCAGAACAACAACCAAGTTACAAAAATTGCAATGAGACAAGGCAAAAGCCCTCCTATCAAGGTTGGACACAGCAACTAAATAGGAATAAAAGACTCCCAAGAGCATGCAAACAGATACATCTGCTCCTAGAGGTGGAAGTACCACAGAACCACCAAGCTAATAGTCACAAAATATATCCAGAGGACCCTGTGCAGACTGCAGGTCCTGTGTTTGCCACTTCAGTCTCTGTGAGCCCCTGTGAACCCTGCTTAGTTTATTTAGTGGGCCATGTTTTCCTGGTATCTTCTATCTACTCTGATTACTATAGTTTTTCTTTCACCTGTTCCAAGAGCTTCCCTGGTGTTTGAGGAGACTGACCTAATGTCATGTCAACCTCCAATATTCATTCTCTCTCTCTCTCTCTCTCTCTCTCTCTCTCTCTCTCTCTCGCTCGCTCGCTCGCTCGCTCTCTCCCTCCCTCACCCCTCCCTTTCTCCCTCCATCCCGCCCCCTCTGAATAATGTCTGTCTGTGAGTCTCTGTACCTGCTCCCATCTGGTGATGAAGGAAATCTCTGTTATGTTTGTTTCCACCCCACATCTCTATCCAGTGTCTAGCTTCTGGCCATACAGGCAGTATAAAGCATGGGCACCTAAAGGCACAATGTTTTTGGATATTGTATAAAGTTTACCCTTGCACTATTCTACCCTCAGTATCTTGCTTTCTTTCCAGATATGTCATCCTCACACTTATACCAAGAATCCGCTGTCTGAAGTTTGTATAAGCAGTTCTTAACATTCATTCTCTACCGTGTCAATAAATGTTGATCATCCAATCAATCAAGGGCTTGGCAGAAAAGAAAATAGGGTAGGATATCTGTGAACCAGAGGAAGGAGAGAGGGAGAATGAGAGAGGGAGGATTTGGAGCCATGAAGAAGTCCTCCAGACAGAGATCATGGTAATCACCTGAAGCCTCGAAAACAAGATCAATAATAATCTGCAAGTACCATGGGATGGGGCTGGGAAGAAGCCAGATTAGTAGAGAATGTAAAAATAGATCATTTAACTGCTCGGTTACTGAGGTGAAATTCTGAGTAAATCATAGTTTTTCTGTGTAATTATTCAAGACTAGTATAAGATGAGCAAATAGAGTCACCAGGTAAATCCACTCCTTCTGGTGGAAGGGATCTCAAGGTAAATCAGACTTTGTTTCCTTGGGAAAATTTACATTTTTATGTACACCAGATTTTACATTCTGGCGGCTATCTAACTGTTCTATTATTGCTTTACTCAGAAACCTCTTTTATATATCTATATCTACATCTCTAAGGCAATTCTCTATATGTTCCTCCAGCGATTTCAGTTTGTAAATTTAAGGGTTTCATTTTTGTTTTGGTTTGGTTTTTAATCTACTTTGAACTGATTTTTAGGCTGGGTGAGAGATGTAGATCTTTTTTCATTCTCTGCCTGTAGATATACAGATTGTCCACAGCAGGTTTTAAGAAGGCAATCTTTATTTGTGTGTGTGTGTGTGTGTGTGTGCATGCATGTGAATATCAAAACAAATAGCTATGAAGAGTTTATCATGGTTCTTTCTTTTGTACTTCTATCTGTTTGTTGCCAGCATCAGGGTATTAGTGTCATGGTGGATTTGTACTCTACATCCACAGTCATCCTGCCACTGTATTATTTTTTTTTTACTCATTTCCAAAATATTTATTGAATAATGAGGACATGCTAAAAATATATGGAAGTGTGGTGTTTTATCTCTGACTTCATGATGTTCACGCGCTTGCAGGTAAAAGGTATGCTATGAGAGCATTTTCTTTTTTTTTTTTTTTTCAAGATGACAAAGGATTTTTACTAAATCCATGATAAATTATATTCTTTTTTTTAATTAAATAGGCCATTTTAATTAAACACTCCAGAAACCATGATTTTACAACCTCATCCCTCTATAAATATGACTTCTCATTAATAATTTTTTTACATATAAAACTATTTTTTATTACATCTTTTCCTCAATTACATTTCCAATGCTATCCCAAAAGTCCCACATACCCTCCCCCCTACTTCCCTACCGACCCTTTCCCATTTTTTTGGCCCTGGCGTTCCTCTGTACAGGGGCATATAAAGTTTGCATGTTCAATGGGCCTCTCTTTCCAGTGATGGCCAACTAGGCCATCTTTTGATACATATGCAGCTAGAGTCAAGAGCTCCGGGGTACTGGTTAGGTCATAATGTTGTTCCACCCATAGGGTTGCAGATCCCTTCAGCTCCTTCGGTACTTTCTCCAGCTCCTCCATTGGGTGCCCTGTGATCCATTCACTAGCTGACTGTGAGCATCCACTTCTGTGTTTGCCAGGCCCTGGAATAGTCTGACAAGAGACAGCTATATCTGGATCCTTTCAGCAAAATCTTGCTAGTGAATGCAATGGTGTCAGTGTTTGGATGCTGATTATGGGATGGATCTCTGGATATGGCAGTCTCTAGATGGTCCTGTCTCTGTAACTCCTTCCATGGGTATTCTGTTCCCAATTCTAAGGAGGGGCATAGTGTCCACACTTCAGTCTTCATTCTTCTTGAGTTTCATGTGTTTAGCAAACTGTATCTTATATCTTGGGTATCCTAAGTTTTGGGCTAATATCCACTTATCAGTGAGTATATATTGTGTGAGTTCCTTTGTGATTGTGTTACCTCACTCAGGATGATGCCCTCCAGGTCCATCCATTTGCCTAAGAATTTCATAAATTCATTCCTTTTAATAGCTGAGTAGTACTCCAATGTGTAAATGTGCCACATTTTCTGTATCCATTCCTCTGTTGAGGGGCATCTGGGCTCTTTCCAGCTTCTGGCTATTATAAATAAGGCTGCTATGAACATAGTGGAGCATGTGTCCTACTTACCGGTTGGGACATCTTCTGGATATATGCTCAGGAGAGGTATTGCTGGATACTCCGGTAGTACTATGTCCAATTTTTTAAGGAACTGCCAGACTGATTTCCAGAGTGGTTGTACAAGCTTGCAATCCCACCAACAATGGAGGAGTGTTCCTCTTTCTCCACATCCTCGACAGCATCTGCTGTCACCTGAATTTTTGATCTTAGCCATTCTGACTGGTGTGAGGTGGAATCTCAGGGTTGTTTTGAGTTGCATTTCCCTGATGATTAAGGATGTTGAACATTTTTTCAGGTGCTTCTCTGCCATTTGATATTCCTCAGGTGAGAATTCTTTGTTCAGTTCTGAGCCCCATTTTTAATGGGGTTATTTGATTTTCTGGAGTCCACCTTCTTGAGTTCTTTATATATATGGATATTAGTCCCCTATCTGATTTATGATAGGTAAAGATCCTTTCCCAATCTGTTGGTGGTCCTTTTGTCTTATTGATGGTGTCTTTTGCCTTGCAGAAGCTTTGCAGTTTCATGACATCCCATTTGTCAATTCTGATCTTACAGCATAAGCCATTGCTGTTCTATTCAGGAATCTTTTCCCTGTGCCCATATCTTCAAGGCTTTTCCCCACTTTCTCCTCTATATGTTTCAGTGTCTCTGGTTTTATGTGAAGTTCCTTGATCCACTTAGATTTGACCTTAATACAAGGAGATAGGAATGGATCAATTGGCATTCTTCTACATGATAACAACCAGTTGTGCCAGCACCATTTGTTGAAAATGCTGTCTTTCTTCCACTGGATGGTTTTAGCTCCCTTGTGGAAGATCAAGTGACCATAGGTGTGTGGGTTCATTTCTGGTTCTTCAATTCTATTCCATTGGTCTACTTGTCTGTCACTATACCAGTACCATGCAGTTTTTATCACAATTGCTCTGTATTAAAGCTTTAGGTCAGGCATGGTGATTGCACTAGAGTTTCTTTTATCCTTGAGAAGAGATTTTGCTATCCTACGTTTTTTGTTATTCCAGATGAATTTGCAGATTGCTCTTTCTAATTCGTTGAAGAATTGAGTTGGAATTTTGATGGGGATTGCATTGAATCTGTAGATTGCTTTTGGCAAGATAGCCATTTTTACAATGTTGATCCTACCAATCCATGAGCATGGGAGATCTTTCCATCTTCTGAGAACTTCTTTAATTTCTTTCTTCAGAGACTTGAAGTTCTTATCATAGAGATCTTTCACTTCCTTAGTTAGAGTCACGCCAAGGTATTTTATATTATTTGTGACTATTGAGAAGGGTGTTGTTTCCCTAATTTCTTTCTCAGCCTGTTTATTGTTTGTGTAGAGAAAGGCCACTGACATGTTTGAGTTAATTTTATATACAGCTACTTCACTGAAGCTGTTTATCAGGTTTAGGAGTTCTCTGGAGGAATTTTTAGGGTCACTTATATATACTATCATATCATCTGCAAAAAGTGATATTTTGACTTCATCTTTTTCCAATTTGTATCCCCTTGATCTCCTTTTGTTGTCGGATTGCTCTGGCTAGGCCTTCAAGTACAATGTTGAATAGGTATGGGGAGAGTGGACAGCCTTGTCTAGTCCCTGATTTTAGTGGGATTGCTTCAAGCTTCTCACCATTTATTTTGATGTTGGCTACTGGTTTGCTGTAGATTGCTTTTATCATGTTTAGGTATGGGCCTTGAATTCCTGACCTTTCCAAGGCTTTTATCATGAATGGGTGTTGGATCTTGTCAAATGCTTTTTCCACATCTAACGAGATGATCATGTTGTTTTTGTCTTTGAGTTTTTTATATAATGGATTACATTGATGGATTTCCGTATATTAAACCATCCCTGCATCCCTGGAATAAAACCTACTTGGTCAGGATGGATAATTGCTTTAATGTGTTCTTGGATTCGGTTAGCGAGAATTTTATTGAGTATTTTTGCATCAATATTCATAAGGGAAATTGGTCTGAAGTTCTCTATCTTTGTTGGATCTTTCTGTGGTTTAGGTATCAGAGTAATTGTGGCTTCATAGAATGAGTTGGGTAGAGTTCCTTCTACTTCTATTTTGTGGAATACTTTGTGTAGAACTGGAATTAGATCTTCTTTGAAGGTCTGGTAGAACTCTGCACTAAACCCATCTTGTCCTGGGCTTTTTTTTTTTTGGTTGGGAGACTATTAATGACTGCTTCTATTTCTTTAGGGGATATGGGACTGTTCAGCTCATTAACTTGATCCTGATTTAATTTTGGTACCTGGTATCTGTCCAGAAATTTGTCCATTTCATCCAGGTTTTCCAGTTTTGTTGAGTATAGCCTTTTGTAGAAGGATCTGATGGTGTTTTGGATTTCTTCAGGATCTGTTGTTATGTCTCCCTTTTCATTTCTGATTTTGTTAATTAGGATGTTGTCCCTGTGCCCTCTAGTGAGTCTAGCTAAGGGTTTATCTATCTTGTTGATTTTCACAAAGAACCAACTCCTCCTTTGGTTAATTCTTTGAATAGTTCTTCTTGTTTCCATTTGGTTGATTTCACCCCGGAGTTTGATTATTTCCTGCTGTCTACTCCTCATGGGTGAATTCTCTTCCTTTTTTTCTAGAGCTTTTAGATGTGTTGTCAAGCTACTAGTGTGTGCTCTGTATAGTTTCTTTTTGGAGGCACTCAGAGCTGTGAGTTTCCCTCTTAGAAATGCTTTCATTGTGTTCCATATGTTTGGGTAAGTTGTGGCTTCATTTTCATTAAACTGTAATAAGTCTTTAATTTCTTTCTTTATTCCATCCTTGACCAATGTATCATTAAGAGTGTTATTCAGTTTCCACGTGAATGTTGGCTTTCTATTATTTATGTTGTTATTGAAGATCAGCCTTAGTCCATGGTGGTCTGATAGGATGCATGGGACAATTTCAATATTTTTGTATCTGTTGAGGCCTGTTTTGTGACCAATTATATGGTCAATTTTGGAGAAGGTCCCGTGAGGTGCTGAGAAGAATGTATATCCTTTTGTTTTAGGATAAAATGTTCTGTAGATATCTGTTAAGTCCATTTGTTTCATAACTTCTGTTAGTTTCACTGTGTCCCTGTTTAGTTTCTGTTTCCAAGATCTGTCCATTGATGAAAGTGGTGTGTTGAAGTCTCCCACTATTATTGTGTGAGGTGCAATGTGTGGTTTGAGCTTTACTATTGTGTCTTTAATGAATGTGGCTGCCCTTGCATTTGGGGCATAGATATTCAGAATTGAGAGTTCCTCTTGGAGGATTTTACCTTTGATGAGTGTGAAGTATCCCTCCTTGTCTTTTTTGATAACTTTGGGTTGGAAGTCGATTTTATTCGATATCAGAATGGCGACTCCAGCTTGTTTCTTCAGACCATTTGCTTGGAAAATTGTTTTCCAGCCTTTCACTCTGAGGTAGTGTCTGTCTTTTTCCCTGAGATGGATTTCCTGTAAGCAGCAGAATGTTGGGTCCTGTTTGTATAGCCAATCTGTTAGTCTATATCTTTTTATTGGGGAATTGAGTCCATTGATATTAAGAGATATTAAGGAAAAGTAATTGTTGCTTCCTTTTATTTTTGTTGTTAGAGTTGGCATTCTGTTCTTGTGGCAGTCTTATTTAGGTTCCTTGAGGGATTATTTTCTGTCCTTGTATTGTTTTTTTTTTTTTTTTTTTTTCTGTTAACCATTGAAGGGCTGGATTCGTGGAAAGATAATGTGTGAATTTGGTTTTGTCATGGAATACTTTGGTTTCTCCATCTATGGTAATTGAGAGTTTGGCCGGGTATAGTAACCTGGGCTGGCATTTGTGTTCTCTTAGTGTCTGTAGAACATCTGTCCAGGCTCTTCTGGTTTTCATAGTCTCTGGTGAAAAGTCTGATGTAATTCTGATAGACCTTCCTTTATATGTTACTTGACATTTCTCCCTTACTGCTTTTAATATTCTATCTTTATTTAGTGTATTTGTTGTTCTGATTATTATGTGTCGGGAGGAATTTCTTTTATGGTCCAGTCTATTTGGAGTTCTGTAGGCTTCTTGTATGATCATGGGCATCTCTTTCTTTAGGATTGGGAAGTTTTCTTCTATTATTTTGTTGAAGATATTTGCTGGCCCTTTAAGTTGAAATTCTTCATTCTCATCAACTCCTATTATCTGTAGGTTTGGTCTTCTCATTGTGTCCTGTATTTCCTGGATGTTTTGAGTTAGGATCCTTTTGCATTTTGTATTTTCTTTGATTGTTGTGCCAATGTTCTCTATGGAATCTTCTGCACCTGAGATTCTCTCTTCCATCTCTTGTATTCTGTTGCTGATGCTTGCATCTATGGTTCCAGATTTCTTTCCTAGGGTTTCTTTCTCCAGATTGGCCTCACTTTGGGTTTTCTTTATTGTGTCTACTTCCCTATTTAGGTCTAGTATGGTTTTGTTCATTTTCATCACCTGTTTGGATGTGTTTTCCTGTTTTTCTTTAAGGACTTCTACCTTTTTGGTTGTGTTTTCCTGTTTTCCTTTAAGGACTTCTACCAGTTTGGTTGTGTTTTCCTGTTTTTCTTTAAGGACCTGTAACTCTTTAGCAGTGCTCTCCTGTATTTCTTTAAGTGAGTTATGAAAGTCCTTCTTGATGTCCTCTACCATCATCATGAGATATGCTTTTAAATCTGGGTCTAGATTTTCAGCTGCCCAGGACTAGGTGGGGTGGGAGTGCTGCGTTATGATGATGGTGAGTGGTCTTTATTTCTGTTAGTAGGATTCTTACATTTTCCTTTTGCCATCTGGTAATCTCTGAAGTTAGCTGTTATAGTTATCTCTGATTAGAGCTTGTTCCTCAGGAGACTCTGTTAGTCTCTATCAGCAGACCTGGGAGGCCAGGTCTTAGGATCCTGTGGGGAGTCCTGTGCGGTTCCTGGCAGGTGTCCGGAGACTCCACTGGCAAGGCACTGGAGTGCTTGAGTGGACCGGAAGGCCTGCCACTGTATTATTGACAGTAACAAGGAAATGGCACTGACTATGTGTCAACAAATGAGCATAAAATGAAATTTTATTCATATAAAAATGGAATTTTATTCAGCTTTGAAAAAAATAAAATAAAAATTTCAGGAAATTAGCTCTGAAAAGTATTATATTAAATGCTGTAACTGACACTAAATAAAATACCCATGATCTTGTTTATATGTAGGTTATAGCACATAATATATTCAAGTTTGTATGTAAGTGTGGGTCTAGAATATGTATTTATGGAATAAGGTGGAGAAGCAGGATATAAGAAAGAAGTGTAAATAATGAACTTCGGGACTAAGGAAGAGAAAGAGTAATAAGAACCTGGACAGTAACATACATTGTTTGAAAATACCATAAGGAAAACCAATATTGATTGATCTTTGTTCAATACCAAATAGTTGGCCCCAGGGATGTGATTACAAGTAGTATAATTCAGACAATATAGGCTATGTTTGGAAATGTGTATATTTGAGTGTGCCTGTGTGTGCATACATGCAGCAATGATGAAAATATATAAATGTCATGATATTGAAAGAGAGCATGAAGTGATATATAGGAGGGCTTGAATGGAGGAATAAGGGGAGAAATGATATAATTACATTATACTCTCAAAATATAAAAAAGTAAACAAAATTTTATCATGGGTAATAATACAATGCACAGCACAGTGAAATTTTAAAAAAATAGAAACTAGATAGTAAAAAATAGAATTATTAAAATTATTTTACTAGATAGTAAAAATTAGAATTATTTTCATGTTGCATCCTAATTGCAGTAGTATAAGAACTACTGAAACATAATTCTCAAGAGTGTAGAACATTGCAAAGTAGTTTAATGTTTGAAATATCAAAGCATTATTTTTAAGTGTTACAGAAAAAAAGTGTGTATATGAATGAATTAAGCAACTCACGCATAGTGAAATAATACATGCATTATCTAAAGAAGAAACATGTTTAATATCAAATAGGGAATATACTCTTATCCTGGAAAGTCTAGTGAAAATACTGGACTTCAACTGAACAACATGCAAATTTTAATTATAAAGTTTCAAATGTAGGAAATCATAAAAGTAATAACAGTATCAGATCATATGAGAACTGTCTAGTGATTTCTTCTTGTTAGTATCATCAGCAACATGTGAGACTACCTACATGAATACCTTTCCAGGACAAACTGAAGAAAGATTTTCATTCCATATTAATCATTAGCTCACAAACAACACTTGATATTCTTTTGACTCAAAAAGAGATGGAAAATGGGAGGATAGGAAGAAGATATGGAAAGACATGTATAGAAAGTTAGATGAGAAACTTTAAGATTCATTCAAATGTTCTTGATTTCAATAGACAATTGTCAGGCCAAATATAGGGGAGAGAAGATCAACTACAACTGTTAAAGATCCAAATTTGGTCAGATCATCACAGACTATATGAAAGAAAATGACCGCTATTCTAATTTTAAGCACATTATAAATGAAACTTTAATGAAACAAATGTGTTTGTGGTGTAATGTATGACAAATAAATGACTAAAGGAAAAAAACATAATTTGAGAAAGATCAAAAATGGTTTTAATAAATGCTATTTCTAAACATCAGAAGTGTTTTAATATATACTCATAAAAGGAGAGTTATATGACACTAATATTATAGTAATTTTATACTAAAAAATTGAAAGACTGAGTATAGACTTTCCTTCACAGTGTTCAGGATGTTCAGTAACCACCCACTGAATGTTATGGAACACTTTTTCTCTTGGATTTTTGCCTATGGAGTTTGGAAATAGTAGACAAAGATTTAAATGGCCAAGCCAGTCCAGTCAGTCAATAGGATCCCCATGGAGGGAATGAGAATTGAAAACGAAATGGCAATTAGACAAGTCTATAATATGACTCCAGCCAGTTCTGAAGCTGAAGTGGGTTTATTTTTTTCCAATCTGCTTTTATATCATTCTAGGTACATATAGAAAATACCATCAGTCCTAAGGCATATTACCTGGAGCCTAATTCCTTGTCCTAGCCCAATGTCAAATTCCTGCCAAATTCCTAGAAGCAATTTCAAAAGTTTTTCACATCTAAACTAACTACAACAATAATGAAAGGAACGAACAAATTTAGGGATTAACCAAATTGTACTAGTTAATAGAATAAAGAATCACATCAAGAATGAGCAGATATATGCAGACATTTAATTTTGACATGAGTTTATATGTTAATTTAGAAAATAATTAAGCATTATAGTAAATACATTTTCTTCATGAATTAATGTCCTTTCATTCCAAATCATACAGAAGCAATTCTCATATTTTAATAATATACTATAAAGTCTTTTTAACAAAATGGAGAAACAGCTTATGGGTGTATAATTTGGGGAAATGATTCCATATTTCATTCAAAATGGGATATAGAACTAATGAATAGTTTTGCAAAGAAATGAGGATATATGAGTCATATTAAAAATCTTATTTAGACTCATATAGTTTTAGATATTCATGAACTAGAGAAGAGGGTGAGGATTTCCTAACCTAAAGAAAGAGATGCCCAGAAACATACAAGAAACATACAGAACTCCAAATAGATTGGACCAGAAAAGAAATTCCTCCTGGTCAAGGTCAAGTAGCATATTAAGGCAAACCTATCAGAATTACACCAGACTTCTCACCAGAAACTATGAAAGCTAGAAGATCCTGGGCAGTTGTCATACAGACCCTAAGAGAACATAAATGCCAGCCCAGGCTACTATACCCAGCAAAACTCTCAATTACCATAGATGTAGAAACCAATATATTCCATGACAAAACTAAATTTACACAATAGCTTTCCAAAAATTCCAGCCCTTTAAAGGATAATAAATGGAAAACACCTTCACAAGGAGGGAAATTACACCCTAGAAAAAGCAAGAAAGTAGTCTTCCTTCAACAAACCCAAAAGAAGATAGCCACACAAAAATAAAAATAACATTAAAAAACCTATAATTTTTAAAGAATTATTATTTTTATTGATAGTCCATACACTTTCATTCATACTATTCAAGTGCAGGATGTAAGGCCTTCCCTACTGATATGGCACTTTTTTTTCCAGGTAAAATCCTTGCAAGCCTTATTCCTGTAACAACCTTCATATTTCCAAAACTATAAGTCTCTGAATTCTTAGTACTTTGCACAAAAGGAGCTACTACGATGCAACTTGTCAAAAATACTGTTTCTATAAAATTTTTACTAACTCAATCACCCACCCATATAGTGTTGTATAACCGAATACAGCATGTATGTTATGACTGAGTAGTTTGGTGTGTTTTGTGTAAAAACCTAACAGGGTAAAACCTAACCATGAGTGTAGGGATTGTCCCTGTCTTTTTTGCCTACTTGTGAGCCCATTTTTCTCTTAGTGGGTTGCCTTGTCTATCCTTCATGTGATGGTTTTATTGTCACTTGTTGGGCTGTTTGATTGATATCCCTGGAACTCCAGCTCTATTCATAGGTTAAGCAGTGGTGGTATGAATCTGAGGAAGAGAAGGGATAGTCATGATGGTGGTCAGGATGTAATATGAGAGAATAAAAAAAAATCACTAATGCTACTACATCAGCAAAAACTACATGTTGTACACATTACCCATTTTGTTCATTATTACTATTATATGAGAAGGTAGCAAACTTACAGTTTTGAAGTAGCAATAAAAATAATTTTACATTTGGGGTCTCCACAAAATGAGGAACTGTATTAAAGGGTCACAGCATTAGGATGGTTGAGAACCACTGCCCTAGAGCCTGAAATACTGTTTCTATAACCAAATTCAAGATGATACCAGTATGAGGTTATATTCACTTTTCAGAAAATATAATGTTTTATATGTGGGCAGATATATTGAGTAAAAATAATATTCATATGTCCTTAAATTTTCAAATGAATTTTGTTGACCATCTGGAAGGTTTTTTATGAGGCATATAAGAAAAAATATTAATTGATATTTGGAGATAAACTAGCTTGTGATATAATACCTCTATTAAGTGACGATCAATAATACAATACTGATTGGTTTTCTTATTTTGTTTTTCTGCTAAAATGTTAAAATAAATAAAATCCTCATAAACAAACAGACAAGCAAATAAACAAAACAAAATAAATGAACTTAAAAATAAACCAAAGCAAACCAAAGTCCCACCAAACTCACTTAACTATTTTAGTTGCCAATTTAAAAAATGCCAATTATGAATACAAGCAGACAAACTGTCTCCTCTCAGAACGCTGTCTACATACCAGCCTCACTCATCATGCCCCCTCACACCTCCAGGAAAGAGCCGGTCCACTTTCCTGTTTCTTTTTGTTGTTTAGTTATTGACCTCAATAAGACATCTGCGTTCATGAAAAGAATAAATTAATTAAAAAATAAAAATATAAAAAAAAGAGTTTCAATGATCATAGTATCTCTTCTCAGTAGTAGAAAGTATATTTAAGCTTAGGATCTTAATCTTGTGAGCCTGAAACTGTAATACAGGATAGATTCTCCTGTAGTAGTTCAAGTTGTATATTTAAATTATTCTTTAAATACGTGTATGAGTGTGTATTTTTGTATGTTTATGTTAGACCTCTGTAATCTTAGCATTGAAAACTGATGTAATGAAATATTGGCCCTTAACATACTTTTAAGATAATATTCATCAATATAATCAGAAAATTTATGTATGTTTTAATCATTTTAGCTAGTGTTTTGCCAACTGAAAATTTTTGAAAATTGGCAGTGGTGCTTAGTGGCAGTTTCATTTAAAATCAAAACCTTTCACCTGAGGAGGGATCATTCTAAGCATCTTATAAAAAATGGAAGTGAAAAACATGACATATTAGAAGAGCATAGTTTCTGGAATGTAAAGAACCAGGATGTTCTAAGAGTGACACAACAAACAATCACATCAAAATAGCTTCAGGAAGTCCTTGGAATTGGCCCTCAATCACGAGCAATAAAGAGTCAAACTCAGAGAAAGCAAACTGCAATGAAGACTCTCAGACTAGAAATAATGCTTTAAAGACACTCAGAATAATTGGCTTGGTAGAAGTAGAGGCCAGTCAAGCTGCCTGGGAAGGATTTGTCTTGCTGCCTTTAGGCTATGTAGTGTGCCATAGGTATTCAGTGTTTATGAACTGTCCCCCAAGATTGAGTGGACTTTGGTAATGCAGTTGTCTTTAAAATATTTCTTCTGCAATGGGTAGCCTTCCATTTCTATTTCTGTATGCAACTCAATATGCCTCAACTTGTTTACCAAGTTATGGTCTAGTAGAGTCTGCACTTTAGATTGTTTTCAGTTTTCTATCTAAATTACTCAGAATTTTGTATATGTCTGCTCAGTCATAGTGTTATACAATAAGTAACAATAAGCTTAATTCATAATAATCTCCTTTTGAAATGCACTTAATGACAATATTTGAAAGATAAATTATAACCACATTCGTTCCACTACACAGAGGACACTGTGGTGACTCAGAAGACAAGACTTTCATTGCTAGTCCATGTGTGAGTTTGATCCTTATGACTGTGAAGAAACAGCATGACCAGAACATTTCATAAATGGAGAAAATACTTAATCAGTGCTGACTTACAGTTAAGAGGGTTTGTCCATTATTGATATCTTTGGAAGCATGACAGCACGCAGACTGACAAGATTCAGGAAAAGAAGGTGAGGTTCTGCATCTTGATCAGCAGGCAACAGAAGGAGATTATTGGTCACACTCAATAGCTTGAGCATTGAGACCTCAAAGCTCACCACCCCCACATTGACATATTTCCTACAGCAAGGCCATACCTAATCCAACTAGGCCATACCTTCTAATAGTACCATTCCTTATGGGCCTATGGAGAACAATTACATTCAAACTACCACAGTCCAAAAGACTTCTTGTGTTAAATCTGTGCTCTTATGTTAATCATAAATTATGCTCAAATTAATCCCAAATGCTTCTGATTCAAATCTAGTACAAATGATAGACATAATATTTTAAAGATCTCTTTGCACACTGAATCAGGTGGAACTGATATAAATTTTCCTTATTTATAAGACCAATTAACAATATTTTTAAAATAAAGTTTTCATTTACTCATTATATGCATTGTTAGATTATATATATAATTACTGATTATTACTGATCATTAAATTTTATTGGTCAATAAGAAATCTACTTATTTCTCTGATTAAACAGTGTTTACATACCAGAACATATTGTGTATGCTTATTCCTAGTTTATAGAACAAAAATTTATTGCATTTAATAATTATGTGTCTTTCAATTCCTTATTGTTGCCTTTAATAATGTTAGTCCTTCCTGAGAAAAATTTCAGTACATCATGTTAAACCTACTTATCAAGTTTTGCAAACCAGAAAAAATTCAACATACTATACTTTTAAAGCAATTGAGGTTTAGACATGGATCCTATGTTGTATGAAGTTAGCATTCCAGTGACAGAATAAAGAAAGGTGAACAAAAATAATCACATATACTCAAACTTACTTTTAGAGATTTGTCTATTTATTTTATATATGTGAGTTCACTCTCACTGTCCTCAGACACCTCAGAAGTGTGCACTGGATCCCAATACAGATGGCTGTGAGGCACCATATGGTTGTTGGGAATTGAACTGAGGACCTCTGGAAAAGCAGTCAGTGCTCTTAACTGCAGAGCCATCACTCTAGCCCTTCAGATTTCTTTTACAATATGTTCATAAGAAATCTACTTGATATCAAGTGCATATTAATACTGTGTTCATAGTTAGCACACTTTTACAAGCTAGGCATTGTAAAAATTTGCCACCAATAATAGTATACATGATAAAACCACCTAAAGAATATCTTGCCTACTATATTTTATCTGTAAATGTCTCTAATTTGGCAATAATTAAACAATACTGCTCTTTTTCTCCTTTGGGGAAATACATTTTATGATTTGTCTTCATTCTGTCAATCCTATTTAGAAATAAATAGATAAAGCGAAAAACTGTGCTGACACTGAACCATTGTTTTTTACTTTTAATTTATCTTCATTATCCCACTCCCACTACAGTACCTATGAAAAAATGAAGATGATTTATGTTAATGAAAACCAACTATGTATTGTCAGGAGAGATACAAAAGAAATCTTTCTGGTGAAAACTTAACTCACTTTAGGGGAATTGAGCACTTTTTATTGACAGGAAGACAAATGATTTCTTAATAAAAAACATACAAACAAATCATTTTCAGGTAAATGGTAAATACGTTTATCCATGTGGTCAAATAATACACGAAAAAATGAATACTTCAAAGTAACTGATAAATCCTCATATGTCAGTTAGAATTAGATTCTATGTCTTTGTGCTTGTCTCTTTTGGAATTCACTCAGGTGTTACTCAGAATGTCAGTCAGACGTATTTTTCTCCTGTCTCTCCTATAATTCTTTCTCTTTAAATAATTCATTGTATCAGGATCTTTTTGATTCATCTGCAGAAGATACATTTGTAATAATAACTCCAGCTATTTTCTCTTTCACACACACATATTCTAACCATTCTTTCAGAGCTATTGCAACTGCATCAACTAGAGGGTTTCAAACTTTCAATATTTGGAAATAATAATTTTCCTCTTCAAATATAACATACATATCATTAGAGGTCTTACATGTTTGTTTGCTCTATCTTATATCATCATCTTTCTCCTTCATAGTTGGGCATTCATTTTATTAAATTTCATTTTAGTGCATTACATATATAAAAACATTAGATAGTGTCAACAGATTCTGAGCTTTGGCATGATTAATTATAGGTCTTCCATTTCTTTTGAGAATTCAAAATTTTGAATTCCTAGTTTCCAACTATTAAAAATAAGGCTCCTATGAACACAGTGGAGCGTGTGTCCTTGTCATATGGTGGAGCATCTTTTGTGTATTATATGCCTAGGCGTAGTAGAGCTGGGTCTTCAGGTAGACCTATGTCCAGTTTTCTGAGGAACTGCCAGATTGATTTCCAGAGTGGCTGTACTAGTTTGCAATACCACCAACAATGGAGGAGTATTCCTTTTCTTCACATCCTCTATAGCATGTGCTGTTGCTTGAGTTTTTCATTGTAGCCATTCTGATTGGTATAAAGTAGAATCTCAGGGTCATTTTGATTTTCATTTCCCTGATGACTAAGGATGGTGAACATTTCTATAAGTGCTTCTCCATCATTCATAATAACACCTGTTGAGAATTCTGTTTAGTTCTGTATTCCATTTCTTATTTGGGCTATTTGGTTTTTGGACTCTAACTTATTGAGTCCTTATGTATTTTGGATACTAGCCCTCTGTTGGATGTAGGGTTAGTGAAGATCGTTTCCCAGTCTGTATTAATAAACAAAAAGTACAGGATACCCATGATACAAACCACAGACTGTAAAAAGTTTAATAAGTAAAGCTCAAGTGAGGATGATTCAATCCCACTTAGAATAAAGAATCTAATGATGGGAAACAGAAGGAGGGGGGACCTGGGTCAGGAAATGGAGATAGTAGTGGAAAAGGGGGTCAAGATCAGATATGAGTAAGACATGAGAGGATCTCAAAGGACCAGGAGAATGACTAGAAATGTGGAGCTTTGTTAGAACCACTAGAAATTCCCAGAGAACTGGCATGTAAAAAGCTCCCAGGACTCCGTGACAATGACCTTAGCTGATATGCCCAACTGTGGAGAGATGGAGCCTGAAGAAACTGCTTCTAGTAGATAGACAGTGCTCCCCAGCAGAGGGATGGTGTCAGCACCCCACCTCCAAATTTTTGACCCAGATTTGTCCCTGTCTAAAACAAATGCAGGAGAAAAAAATTGGAGCAGAGACTGAAAGAAAGGCCAAGCAGTGACCAACTGAATTTGGGATCCATCCCATGGGAGTCATGAAACCCCGGCACTAGTGTTCATGTCTGCTGTGTTTGCAGACAGGAACCTAGCATGTCCTCTGTCCTCTGAGAGCCTCCACCATCATCTGACTGAGACAGATTTACATTCTTACAGACAACCATTGGACTGAGATCAGGGACACATTCAATTTTGATAAGTAACTTGGGTTGTGTTATTCATTTTGATTAAGTCACTAGAAGAACATGTGAAAACATCATGACATTACAAAAAGAAAGAAAAAATATTGTTCAGTAACTACCTTTTAAATAACATTGTATGTTATTATATCACTTACATAGAAAACTACAAGTAGAAATTAGTGTTACCTCTGTTATAGTTTGTTGTACTGAGCACCTCACTTTTCCGTAGTAGCAATGATTAGAGGATGATTAGAGGATTTACAGTTGAAACCATAATTGAACTGAAACTATTCTTAAATTCATGTACTCTAGAGACTGCCATACCCAGGGATCCATCCCATAATCAGCTTCCAAACGCTGACACCATTGCATACACTAGCAAGATTTTGCTGAAAGGACCCTGATATAGCTGTCTCTTGTGAGACTATGCCAGTGCCTAGCAAACACAGAAGTGGATGCTCACAGTCAGCTAGTGGATGAATCACAGGGCTCCCAATGGAGGAGCTGGAGAAAGTACCCAAGGAGCTAAAGGGACCTGCAACCCTATAGGTGGTAAAACATTATGAACTAACCAGTACCCCGGAGCTCTTGACTCTAGCTGCATATGTATCAAAAGATGGCCTAGTCGGCCATCACTGGATTGGATACACAAGCTTTATATGCCCCAGTGCAGGGGAACGCCAGGGACAAAAAAAAAAAAAAAAAAAAAAAAAAAAAAAAAAAAAATGGGAATGGGTGGGTAGGGAAATGGGGGAGAGGGGGGAGGGTATGGGGAACTTTTGGGATAGCATTGGAAATGTAATTGAGGAAATACATAATAAAATATATTTAAAAAAAGAGATATGATTCGTCTGATCAAGAAGCAATGAAGAAACTGTGTGTGTTAAAGTGGAATACCCCAGAACATAAGAATACTCTCTTTTTGCAAGAAGTCCAGCATGCATCTTAATTTTCTATATTTGCTTGCTCTCCATGAGAGCTAAATATATCATAGAAACTTAAGGGCTTTTAGATCCATTTGCTGCACGTATTTTCATGCATAAACATTTTAGTGTATTTTCAATGTCTCGGTTTGATTTTGTTGTTCACATGACTGAGCAAATAGCTCATTTGCCTTGAGAGTCTTAAATGTTTTTCTTGGCAAATATCTTCCTCTTGTGGGTTACTTCTTCTTCTTCTTCTTTTTTTCATTGCTTGTAATAGTGATCACCAGAAATGATGCATTCAAAATGAAACAGTACAGATGAAAAACATACTGCCTCAAAAGTATATATACGGCAAAATTGATCTCTCTCTAAAAATTAAATTCATGTATCTTAGGAGAATTTTACTTATATTTCAAAATACCTTAAAGTGTGAATCTAAATACATAAATAAAATATTTTTATGTTTTGATAATGAGTAGTTATAATTTTACCCATTCATAATCATTCCTGTTCTTAAATGTGATTTCTCTAAGAAAGGAAAATGTACTCACTACACTTTAAAAAAATGACATGAAGTCACTGCAGGACTTATGGGGGCTTCAATCTGGATGTAAAATGAAAGCGAAGTAATTTTCGGTAGGGGAGAGAGGGAGAGAGAGAAAAAGAGAGGGAGAAAGAGAGGGAGAGGGAGAGGGAGAGGGAGAGGGAGAGGGAGAGGGAGAGGGAGAGGGAGAGGGAGAGGGAGAGGGAGAGGGAGAGGGAGAGGGAGAGGGAGAGGGAGAGGGAGAGGGAGAGGGAGAGGGAGAGGGAGAGGGAGAGGGAGAGGGAGAGGGAGAGGGAGAGGGAGAGGGAGAGGGAGAGGGAGAGGGAGAGGGAGAGGGAGAGGGAGAGGGAGAGGGAGAGGGAGAGGGAGATCGATCAAAGACAGGGCACTAACTGGATCCACTAAGGTCCAACTGAGTGACGAAATGTGTCTATTGAGACTATTTATAAGATAAGGATATAACAAAAGCCTATCTATCACTGCAAAGCTTAGCCTATCATGAAGGCTTCAACCTCAGGCTTCACTGTACCATATACTTAGCAGCTGAACAGGTTGAAAAATCTTCACCAGGCACCGATCTGGCCAGAGACTTATGCTGCAGCTGTTTACTGCTTTGAAATATTTGGAAATATACTTTTTATTAATTTTTATTCTATTTAAAATGATTATAGAAAGTGTACACCTTTTCCTTTAGTTCCTCTAATCCTTCCCTAGTGTGCTCTCTTCAATTACTACCATTCTTCTTACTCCCTCTCAAGTTCATGCCATCTTTAATTTTGGATATCATTTTTGTTACCTATATAAATACATTAATATATGAATAGAATCTAATCAGTCTACATTGTGGGTCCTTCAAATGCATGGTATGTACTCACTAATAAGTGGACATTAAAATAATAAAGTGCAGAATACCCAAGACACATTCCACAGAAGTCAAAAAGTTCAACAAGCTAAAGTGCCCAAGTGAGGATGCCTCAGTCCCACTTGGGAGGGAGAAGAAAGCAATCACAAGTAGGGAGGGAGAAAGGGACCTGGTTGAAAAGTGGACTGGGGACTGGGAGGGAGGAAGTTGGGGTAAGAGAGGAACCTGATCTGGTATTGGGTGAAAGTAAAGGACTGAAGCCAGCAGAAAGAATGGAAACAGGCAACCACAGGAGGTAGGAGGTTGGGAGGACCCTCCAGAATGCAGAAGAGACCTGGGAGGTGAGAGACTCTCAGGACTGAAAGGGAGGGAAGCTGAGGAGAAGCTGACACTGTAGGAGGACCAGCAGTGTTAATTAATCTGGACCCTTGAGATATCTCAACACTGGAACACCAAACAGATAGCATACATCAGCTAATATGAGGCTCCCAACACACATACAGTAGAGAACTGCCTGGTCTGTGTTCAGAGTTGATGCACCTAACCCTCAAGCGATTGGAAGCCCCAGGGAGTTTATAGGTCAGGTGGCTGGGGAATGGGGACATCCACGTGGAGACAGGGGATGTGGAGGAGGTATGAGATGTGGAGAAGTCAGAGGATGGAAGGGGGGAATAAAATATGGAGTGTAAATAAATAAATAAGGTTTGTTTTTTTTTTTTTTTTTACAAATTCAAAATCAAAGTTCATCAAGCATTAATGGGTATAATTATTTCAGGAAAGGAACTTTGTTATTAAAAATAAATATTTATGTGAAATGAGAATTAGTTCACAAATTAGAAACTGTGTTCTTGATTAGACATTTTATTAGGGTTGATAAATTTAAAATAACAATAATAAATTGAGTATCATTCAATATCAAACATTCATGTTATAGCACTGGATATTATTTGTAGAGCTCCTGTTTTGTTTTGTTTTTTTAAATCAATCTTCATGTGCATGTGAAATAAATCACACACATTTTCCAATAGAAATTTCTCCTTGGGTTGGTGAGATGGCTCAGTGGGTAAGAGCACCCGACTGCTCTTCCAAAAGTCCGGAGTTCAAATCCGAGCAACCACATGGTGGCTCATAACCATCTGTAACGAGATCTGACTCCCTCTTCTGGAGTGTCTGAAGACAGCTACAGTGTACTTACATATAATCAATAAATAGATCTTTAAAAAAATAAATTTCTCCTTTTCTAAATATGTAATATTAATACTTTGTTAGGCTATCTATAAGTGAAAGAATATAATATGAACTTTTAAAATAAAGTAATAGAAAAATAAGAAGAAAGAACAATTAACAGACCACATTTAAGTAAAAAACATGGCTAGTAACTATAGCATTTAATCTAGTTTACTTTCAAGTTAAAATATGTACTCCACATGCTGTGTTCCCCTTCTAGATTTATCAGAATACCTAGTAACTGTCCTTTCAAATATACTCATCTATGGTGAGCCTGCTCTCAACACTAATATACTTGCGATTCTCAAAACAGAACTAGTAGGATTTAACATTGCATTTATGGTTTGTTTCTGTCCTTCAAAAGTAAACTTTTGTCCAGTCCATTAGATTAACTATATACATTGTTGTAAGGAAAATTACTGTTTCTTGGCCATCTTCCATGGCCAGCTTAACATGGAAATATCTTCAACATCAAAGCTTTCTTATCAGGCAAGTTTCTATAATTGTAATATATTAGTTTCTGCCTGATATCTTTTTTATTGTTTTGAGATTTTCTACATGGATAATTTTTATTTATTTATTTTCCAATATTTTATTAGATATTTTCTTCATTTATATTTCAAATGCTGTCCCAAAAGTCCCCTATACCCTCCCCCGGCCCTGCTCCCTGACCCACCCACTCCCACTTCTTGGCCCTGACATTCCCTGATAATTTTTCAAAATAGGTATATGTATACATTTTTAGATTATAAACCCAGGGGTAAGACTTTGAACACAAGAACTATATCTTCTAAACCATTTTCTTTCAAAATCAGAAAAAATAATTATCAAAAACTTTTTTTTCACAATGTAGAAATGCTAATACATTTTCATCATTGAAAAACAAGATACAGAAACAGAGACAGAGTGACAGAGAGAGATATCCCTTTCTTTTCACCATTAACACATTATTTTGGTGTTTATAGCACCACTGTCAAACATAGTTAAGACATTGTTATAATGAAAAAAATGCCTTGCTTTACAGACAGAAGGAGATCTCTCCTTTTACATCTTTAATATAGGTCATACATATATATCCGTAGTAAACAACCTTCACAATTAAGATGTAAAAAACATCTTTAATTTTTAGGAGGCTAAAATTTTCTTTCAACATTCTATTTTTACTATAATATTAAGATACTGCTTACCTTGACAAACTAAAAAAAAAAAAAAACATGAAATGTGTTTTAGTAATATTAACAAAAACAATATAATGCAAAATTTTGGTTCAAATTTTCAGATCATCTAAGTTTTCATTAATTTCTACTAATATTTTAAATATAATTTTATTTTTAATTTATTTTTTACACTCCATATTTCATTATGTTCTATACCCCGCCATCCACACTCCTTCTGCTCCACATCCCACACATCCCCACCACGCCATCCCCTGTCTCCATGTGGATGTAAGCACCCCCAATCCCACCTGACCTCTAAACTCCCTGGGGCCTCCAATCTTTTGAAGGTTTGGTGTATCATCTCTAAATGAACACAGACCTGGAAGTCCTCTACTGTATGTGTGTTGGGGGCCTCATATCTACTGGTGTATGCTATTTGTTGATCCAGTGTTTGAGAGATCTCAGGGGTCCAGATTATTTGAGACTGCTGGTCCTCATACATGATCTCCCTTTCCTCAGCTTCTTTCAGCCTTTCCTAATTCAACAACAGGGGTCAGCTGCTTCTGTCCATTGGTTGGGTGCAAATATGTGCATCTGACTCTTTCAGCTGCTTATTGCATCTTTGGGAGGAAAATCATGATATATCCCTTTTTGTGAGCACTCCATAGTCTCAGTAATAGTGTCAGGCCTTGGGAACACCCCTTGAGCTGGATCCCACTTTGAGCCTGTTGCTGGACCTTCTTTTCCTCAGGATCTTCTCCATTTCCATCCGTGTAAATCTTTCAGAAAGAACAATTATGCTTCAGAAAGGTGACTGTGGGATGGCAACACCATCCCTCACTTGATCCTGTCTTCCAGCTGGAGCTTGACTTTATAAGATTCCTCTTCCTACTGCCAGGAATTATATCAAAGGTCCTTTGAGTCCTGGGAGTCTCTCACCTACCAGGTCTCTGTGGCATTTTGGTGGGTCCCCCCAGCCTCCTATTTCCTGAGGTTTCCTATTTACATTCTTTCTGTTGGTCCTCAGGTATTCAGTCCTTTTCTCTCACCCAATACAAGATCAGCCCCCCCTCCCAATCTCCTCACCATCCATTTTCCCTCCCATGTTCCTCCCTTCCCTCCCCACTTACGATTGCTTACTTCTTTCACAAGTGGGACTGAGGCATCCTCTCTTGGGCACTTCAGATTGTTGACCTTTTTGAGTTCTGTGATATATATATAGTCTAATGTCCACTTATCAGTGAGTACATACCATGCATTTAATTTTGGGTCTGAATTACCTCACTCGGGATATTTTCATTCTTTTTTTTTTCCAGTTTTTTTTAATTAGGTATTTTCCTCATTTACATTTCCAATACTATCCAAAACATCCCCAATACACTCCCCCCCACTCCCCTACCCACCCACTCCCACTTTTTGGCCCTGGCATTCCCCTATACTGGGGCATATAAAGTTTGCAAGTCCAATGGGCCTCTCTTTCCAGTGATGGCCGACTAGGCCATCTTTTGATACATATGCAGCTAGAGTCAAGAGCTCTGGGGTACTGGTTAGTTCATAATGTTGTTCCACCTATAGGGTTGCAGATCTCTTTAGCTCCTTGGGTACTTTGTCTAGCTCCTCCATTGGGGGTCCTGTGATGCATCCAATAGCTGACTGTGAGCATCCACTTCTGTGTTTGCTAGGCCCCGGCCTTATCTCACAAGAGACAGCTATATCTGGGTCTTTTCAGCAAAATCTTGCTAGTGTATGCAATGGTGTCAGCGTTTGGAAGCTGATTTTGGGATGGATCCCTGGATATGGGAGTCTTTAGATGGTCCATTCTTTCGTCACAGCTCCAAACTTTATCTCTGTAACTCTTTTGATGGGTGTTTTGTTCCCAATTCTAAGAAGGGGCACAGTGTCCACACTTTGGTCTTCATTCTTCTTGAGATTCATGCATTTATAAAATTGTATCATATATCTTGGGTATCCTAAGATTTTGGGCTAATATTCACTTATCAGTGACTACAATTGTGTGAGTTCCGTTGTGATTGTGTTACCTCACTCAGGATGATGCCCTCCAGGTCTATCCATTTGCCTAGGAATTTCATTAATTCATTCCTTTTAATAGCTGAGTAGTACTCCATTGTGTAAATGTACAACATTTTCTGTATCCATTCCTCTGTTGAGGGGCATCTGGGTTCTTTCCAGCTTCTGGCTATTATAAATAAGGCTGCTATGAACATAGTGGAACATGTGTCCATCTTACCGGTTGGGACATCTTCTGGATATATGCCCAGGAGAGGTATTACTGGATCCTCTGGTAGTATTATGTCCAATTTTCTGAGGAACCGCCAAACTGATTTCCAGAGTGGTTGTGCAAGCTTTCAATCTCACCAACAATGAAGGAGTGTTCCTCTTTCTCCACATCCTCCCCACCATCTGCCATCACCTGAATTTTTGATCTTAGCCATTCTGACTGGTGTGGGGTGGAATCTCAGGGTTGTTTTGAGTTGCATTTCCCTGATGATTAAGGATGTTCAACATTTTTCAGGTGCTTCTCTGCCATTCGGTATTCCTCAGGTGAGAATTCTTTGTTCAGTTCTGAGGCCCATTTTTTAATGGGGTTATTTGATTTTCTGGAGTACACCTTCTTGAGTTCTATATATATATATATATATAGGGTATTAGGCCCCTATCTGATTTAGGATAGGTAAAGATCCTTTCCCAATCTGTTGGTGGTCTTTTTGTCTTATTGATGTTGTCTTTTGCCTTGCAGAAGCTTTGCAACTTTATGAGGTCCCATTTATCCATTCTGGATCTTACAGCACAAGCCTTTGCTGTTCTATTCAGGAATATTTCCCCTGTACCCATATCCTTGAGGCTTATCCCTACTTTCACCTCTATAAGTTTCAGTGTCTCTGGTTTTATGTGGAGTTCCTTAATCCACTTAGATTTGACCTTAGTACAAGGAGATAGGAATGGATCAATTCTCATTCTTCTACATGATAACTGCCAGTTTTGCCAGCACCATTTGTTGAAAATGCTGTCATTTTTCCACTGGATGGTTTTAGCTCCCTTGTCAAAGATCAAGTGACCATAGGTGTCTGGGTTCATCTCTGGGTCTTCAATTCTGTTCCATTGGTCTACTTGTCTGTCACTATACCAGTACTATGCAGTTTTTATCATAATTGCTCTGTAGTACAGCTTTAGGTCAGGCATGGTGATTCCACCAGAGGTTCTTTTATCCTTGAGAAGAGTTTTTGCTATCCTAGGTTTTTTGTTGTTCCAGATGAATTTGCAAATTGCCCCTTCTAATTCCTTGAAGAATTGAGTTGGAATTTTGATGGGGATTGCATTGAATCTGTAGATTGCTTTTGGTAAGATAGCCATTTTTACAATGTTGATACTGCCAATCCATGACCATGTGAGATCTTTCCATCTTCTGAGATCTTCTTTAATTACTTTCCTCAGAGACTTGAAGTTCTTGTCATACAGATCTTTCACTTCCTTAGTTAGAGTCACGCCAAGGTATTTTATATTGTTTGTGACAATTGAGAAGGGTGTTGTTTCCCTAATTTCTTTCTCAGCCTGTTTATCCTTTGTGTACAGAAAGGCCATTGACTTGCTTGAGTTAATTTTATATCCAGCTACTTCATTGAAGCTGTTTATCAGGCTTAGGAGTACTCTGGTGGAATTTTTAGGGTCACTTATATATACTATCAAATCATCTGCAAAGAGTGATATTTTGACTTCTTCTTTTCCAATTTGTATCCTCTTGATCTCCTTTTGTTGTCTATTCCTCTGGATAGGAATTCAAGTACAATGTTGAATATGTAGGGAGAGAATGGACAGCCTTGTCTAGTCCCTGATTTTAGTGGGATTGCTTCCAGCTTCTCACCATTTACTTTGATGTTGGCTACTGGTTTGCTGTAGATTGCTTTTATCATAGTTAGGTATGGGCCTTGAATTCCTGATTCAAGACTTTTATCATGAATGGGTGTTGGATTTTGTAAAAGGCTTTCTCAGCATCTAATGAGATGATCATGTGGTTTTTGTCTTTGAGTTTGTTTATATACTGGATTACGTTGATGGATTTCTGTATATTGAACCATCCTTGCATCCCTGGGATGAAACCTACTTGTTCAGGGTGGATGATTGTTTTGATATGTTCTTCGATTCGGTTAACGAAAATTTTATTGAGGATTTTTGCATGGATATAAATAAGGTAAATTGGTCTGAAGTTCTCTATTTTGTTGGGTCTTTTTGTGGTTTAGGTATCAGAGTAATAGTGGCTTCATAGAATGAGTTGGGTAGAGTACCTTCTGTTTCTATTTTGTGGAATAGTTTGTGAAGAACTGGGATTAGATCTTCTTTGAAGATCTAATAGAACTGATAGAACTCTGCACTAAACCCATCTGGTCCTGGGCTTTTTTTGTTTGGGAGACTATTAATGACTGCTTCTTTTTCTTTAGGGGATATGGGACTGTTTAGATCATTAATCTGATCTTTATTTAACTTTGGTACCTGATATCTGTCTAGAAACTTGTCCATTTCATCCAGGTTCTCCAGTTTTGTTGAGTATAGCCTTTTGTAGAAGGATCTGATGGTGTTTTGGATTTCTTCAGGATCTGTTGTCATGTCTCCATTTTTATTTCTGATTTTGTTAATTAGAATACTTTCCCTGTGCCCTATAGTGAGTCTGCCTAAGGGTTTATCTATCTTGTTGATTTTCTCAAAGAACCAGCTTCTCGATTGGTTGATTCTTTGAATAGTACTTCTTGTTTCCACTTGGTTGATTTCACCCCTGAATTTTATTGTTTCCTGTTGTCTATTCCTTGGATGAATTTGCTTCCTTTTGTTCTAGTGCTTTTAGGTGTGTTGTCAAGCTGCTAATGTGTGCTCTCTCTAGTATCTTTTTGGAGGCACTCAGAACTATGAGTTTTCCTCTTAGAAATGCTTTCATTGTTTCCCATAAGTTTCGGTATGTTGTGGCTTCATTTTCATTAAATTCCAAAAAGTCCTTAATTTCTTTCTTTATGCCTTCCTTGACCAAGGAATCATTGAGAAGAATGTTGTTTACTTTCCATGTGTGTGTTGGCTTTCTATTATTTATTTGTTATTGAAGATCAGTCTTAGTCCATGGTGATCTGATAGGATGCATGGGACAATTTCAAAATTTTTGTATATGTTGAGGCTTGTTTTGTGACCAATTATGTGGTCAATTTTGGAGAAGGTACCATGAGGTGCTGAGAAGAAGGTAAATCCTTTTGTTTTAGGATAAAATGTTCTGTAGATATCTGTCAGATCCATTTGTTTCATAACCTCTGTTAGTTTCACTGTGTCCATGTTTAGTTTCTGCTTCCATGATCTGTCCATTTGTGAAAGTGGTGTGTTGAAGTCTCCCACTATTATTGGGTGAGGTGCAATGTGTACTTTGAGCTTTACTAAAGTATCTTTAATGAATGTTGCTGCCCTTGTATTTGGAGCATAGATATTCAAAATTGATAGTTCCTCTTGGAGGATTTTACCTTTGATGAGTATGAAGTCCCCCTCCTTGTCTTTTTTGATGACTTTGGGTTGGAAGTCGATTTTATTAGATATTAGAATGGCTACTCAAGCATGTTTCTTCCTACCTACCATTTGCTTGGAAAATTGTTTTCCAGCCTTTCTTTCTGAGGTAGTATCTATCTTCCTGTAAGCAGCAAAATGTTGGGTCCTGTTTGTGTAGCCAGTCTGTTAGTCTATGTCTTTTTATTGGGGAATTGAGTCCATTGATATTAAGAGATATTAAGGAATAGTAATTGTTGCTTCCTTTTATTTTTGTTGTTAGAGTTGGCATCCTGTTCTTGTGGCAGTCTTCATTTAGGTTTGTTGAGGGATTACCTTCTTGCTTATTCTAGGATGTGGTTTCCATCCTTGTATTGTTTTTTTTTTGTTTGTTTTTTGTTTTTTTTTCTGTTATTATCCTTTGAAGGGCTGGATTCGTGGATATATAACGTGTGAATTTGGTTTTGTCGTGGAATACTTTGGTTTCTCCATCTATGGTAATTGAGAATTTGGCTGGATATAGTAGCCTGGGCTGGAATTTGTGTTCTCTTAGTGTCTGTATAACATCTGTCCAGGCCCTTCTGGCTTTCATAGTCTCTGGTGAAAAATCTGGTGTAATTCTGATAGGTTTGCCTTTATATGTTACTTGACCTTTTTCCCTTACTGCTTTTAGTATTCTATCTTTATTTAGTGCATTTGTTGTTCTGATTACTATGTCTCAGGAGGAATTTCTTTTCTGGTCCAGTCTATTTGTGGTTCTGTAGGATTCTTGTATGTTCATGGGCATCTCTTTCTTTAGGTTTGGGAAGTTTTCTTCTATAATTTTATTGAATATATTTGCCGGTCCTTTGAGTTGAAGATCTTCATTCTCATCTACTCCTATTATCCATAGGTTTGGTCTTCTCATTGTGTCCTGGATTTCCTAGATGTTTTGAGTTAGGATCTTTTTGGATTTTGTATTTTCTTTGATTGTTGTAGCGATATTCTCTATGGAGTCTTCTGCACCTGAGATTCTCTCTTCCATATCTTGTATTCTGTTGCTGATGCTCACATCTATGGTTCCGGATTTCTTTCCTAGGGTTTCTATCTCTAGCGTTGCCTCAATTTGGGTTTTCTTTATTGTGTCTACTTCTCTTTTTAGGTCTTGGATGGTTTTATTCAATTCCATTACCTGTTTGGTCTGGTTTTCCTGCAATACTTTAAGGGATTTTTGTGTTTCCTCTTTAATGTCTTCTACTTGTTTAGCAGTGTTCTCCTGTATTTCTTTAAGTGTGTTATTAAAGTCCTTCTTGATGTCCTCTACCATCATCATGAGATATGCTTTCATATCCGGGTCTAGCTTTTCTGGTGTGTTGGGGTGCCCTGGACTGGGCGAAGTGGGAGTGCTGGGTTCTGATGATGGTGAGTGGTCTTAGTTTCTGTTAGTAAGATTATTACGTTTACCTTTCGCCATCTGGTAATCTCTGGAGTTAGTTGTTATAGTTGTCCATTTAGAGATTGTTCTTCTGGTGATTCTGTTAGTCTCTATCAGCAGACCTGGGAGACAGGCTCTCTCCTCTGAGTTTCAGTGGTCTGAGCACTCTCTGCAGGCAAGCTCTCCTCTTACAGGGAAGGTGCAAAGATATCTGGTGTTTGGATCTCCTCCTGGCCGAAGATGAAGGCCCAAAACAGGACCTTTCCCAGAAGCTGTGTTGCTTTGGCAGGTCACAGAAGCTGTCAGCTTGTGTGGTGCACACTCTCACCTGTGCAGACTATGTTCGGTGGAGTCCTGGAACCAAGATGGCTACCGCCAATCTAGAGGCAAAAGCCTCTCGGGCCGGGTGGACACCTGTCCTCTGGCCAGGAAGGTGGCCGGATGTCTGGGGCCCGAAAAGGGTGCTGCCTCAGTAGCTCTGTGGCTCCCGCCTGTCCCAGAAGCTGTCAGCCTCTGTGGTGCACACTCTCACCTGTGCAGACTAAGATCAGCTGAGTCCCAGAACCAAGATGGCTCCCCCTGATCCTGAGGCAAAGGGCTCCCAGGCCGGGCGGGGACCTGTCCTCTGGCTGGGAGGGTGCCCAATCACCTGAGATCTTAAGATCCTGTGGCTGGTGTTGTGAGTAGCTGGCAGGTGTCAGCCGACTCTGCGCCTTAGCTACCCCTGTGCTGGTTGGACCAGAAGGGGCTTGTGCCCCTACTCAGGCCAGGTTTTCTGGTTCCCTAACTAATGCAGTCTCAGGTCCCACGAGATTGGATTGGAGCAGACGCTGTGTTCCACTCACCAGAAGTCTTAAGGTCCCATGGTGGGTGTCATGGGTAGCTGGCAGGTGTCAGCCAACTCTGTGCCCTAGCTACCCCGGTGCTGGTTGGACCGGAAGGAGGATGATATTTTCTAATTCAATCCATTTGCCTGAAAAACCCAGGATGTCCTCCTTAATAGTTGTGTAGTATTCCATTGGCTAACTGAACCACATTTTCTGTATCCATTCTTCTGTCATGGGACATCTGGTTTGTTTCCAGCTTCTGGCTCTCACAAATAAGGCCACTATGATCATAATGGATCATGTGCCCCTGTGGCATGGTGGGGCATCTTTAGGGTATATTCCTAAGAGTGGTATAGCTGGGTCTTCAGGTAGATCTATTTCCAATTTTCTGAGGAACCTCAAGATTGATATTCAGAATGGTTGTACCAGTTTGTAATCCCAACAGCAATGGAGGTGTGTTCCTCTTTCTCCACATCCTCTCCAACTTGTGTTTTCACCTGAGATTTTGATCTTAGCCATTCTGATTGGTGTAAGGTGGAATCTCAGTGTTGTTTTGATTTGCATTTCTTTGATCACTAAGGACATTGAACATTTCTATAGGTGATTCTTTGCCATTCAAAATTCTTCATTTGTGAATTCTTGGTTTAGTTCTATTCCCTGGGTTTCTTTGTTTGTTTGTTTGTTTATTTGTTTTTGTTTTTTGTTCTTTTTGATTAGATTGTTTGGTTTCCTGGTGATTAACTTCTTAAGTTCTTTATATATTTTGGATAATAGCCCTCTATTGAATGTGTGGTTAGTGAAGGTTTTTTTTTTTTTCCCCCAATCTGTAGGTTGCCAATTTGTCTTATTAGCTATGTCCTTTGACTTAGAGATGTTTTCTAGTTCCATGAGGTCCATTTATGTATTGTTGATCTTAGAGCATGAACCATTGGAATTCTGTTTAGGAAATTCCCTCCTGTGCCAATGAGTTGAAGGCTCTTCCCCACTTCCTCCTCTATTAGATTCAGTGTATCTGGTTTTATGATGAGGTCCTTGATTCACTTGGATGTGAGCTTTATAAAGGTGACAAATATGGGTCTATTTTCATTCTTCTACATACAGACTGTCAAGTAGACCAGCACCATTAATTGAAGATGTTTTCTTTTTCCCATTATGTATTTTTTAGTGTCTTTGTCAAAGATCAAGTGTACATAAGTGTGAGGCTTTATTTCTGGGTCTTCAATTCTATTCCTTTGATCAACATGTCTGTCTCTGTACCAATCCCATGCAAATGTTATCAATATTGCTCTGTAGTAAAGCTGTCAGGTGTGGTAATTCCCCCAGTGGTTGTTTTCTTGTTAAGAATTGATTTCACAACAAGCCACCTTCGGGGCCAGAGGACAGGTGTCCGCCCGGCCCTAGAGGCTTCTGCCTCAGGTTCTGCCTGGGAATCTGTGGCGGGCAGTCTGCAGGTGAGAATGTGGACTACAGAGGCTAGCAGCTTCTGGGACAGGTGAGAACCACAGAGCTCCTGAGGCAGCGCCATTTTCGGCTCCAGACAACCGGCCATCTTCCTGGCCAGAGGACAGGTGTACACCCAGCCTGGGAGGCCTTTGCCACAGGATCTGCGGGAGCCATCTTGGTTTCAGGACTCTGTGGAAAGTAGTTTACACAGGGGAGAGTGTGGACTACTGAAACAACGGCTTCTGTGACAGGCCAAAGCAACACAGCATCTCAGAAATATCCTGTTTTGGGCCTTCATCTTCGGCCAGGAGGAGGTCCAAATGCCAGATAACTGTGCACCTTTCCTGAAAGAGGAGAGCTTGCCTGCAGAGACTGCTCTGACCACTGAAACTCACAGGAGAGAGCTAGTCTCCCAGGTCTGCTGATAGAGGGTAACAAAATCACCAGAGGAAAAATCTCTAAACAGAGACAACTATAACAACTAACGCCAGAGATTACCAAATGGCAAAAGGTAAATATAAGAATCTTACTAACAGAAACCAGGACCACTCACCATCATCAGAACCCAGCACTCCCACTTAGCCCAGTCCAGGGCACCGCCACACACCCGAAAAGCTAGACCTGAATTTAAAAGCATATCTCATGATGATGGTAGAGGACATCAAGAAGGACTTTAATAACTCACTTAAAGAAATACAGGAGAACACTGCTAAAGAGTTACAAGTCTTTAAAGAAAAACAGGAAAACACATCCAAACAGGTGATGGAAATGAACAAAACCATACTAGACATAAAAAAGGGAAGGAGACACAATAAAGAAAACTCAAAGTGGGGCAACGCTGGAGATAGAAACCCTAGGAAAGAAATCTGGAACCATAGACGCTAGCATCAGCAACAGGATACAAAAGATGGAAGAGAGAATCTCAGGTGCAGAAGATTCCATAGAGAACATCGGCACAACAATCAAAGAAAATGGAAAATGCAAAAAGATCCTAACTCAAAACATCCAGGAAATCCAGGACACAATGAGAAGACCAAACCTATGAATAATAGGAGTGGATGAGAATGAAGATTTTCAACTCAAAGGACCAGCAAATATCTTCAACAAAATTATAGAAGAAAACTTCCCAAATCTAAAGAAAGAGATGCCCATGAACATACAAGAATCCTACAGAAACACAAATAGACTGGACCAGAAAAGAAATTCCTCCCGAGACATAATAATCAGAACAACAAATGCACTAAATAAAGATAGAATACTAAAAGCAGTAAGGGAAAAATGTCAAGTAACATATAAAGGCAAGCCTATCAGAATTACACCAGATTTTTCACCAGAGACTATGAAAGCCAGAAGATCCTGAACAGATGTTATACAGACACTAAGAGAACAAAAATTCCAGCCCAGGCTACTATACCCAGCTAAACTCTCAATTACCATAGATGGAGAAAGCAAAGTATTCCACGACAAAACCAAAGTCTCATATTATCATTCCACGAATCCAGCCTTTCAAAGGATAATAACAGAAAAAAAAAAAAAGTAAAAGGACGGAAACCACGCCCTAGAAAAAGCAAGAAGATAATCCTTCAACAAACCTAAAAGAAGAGAGCCACAAGAACAGAATGCCAACTTTAACAACAAAAATAATGGGAAGCAACAATTACTATTCCTTAATATCTCTTAATATCAATGCGCTCAACTCCCCAATAAAAAGATATAGACTAACAAACTGGCTACACAAACAAGACCCAACATTTTGCTGCCTACAGGAAACTCATATCTGGGAAAAAGACAGACACTACCTCAGAGTAAAAGGCTGGAAAACAATTTTCGAAGCAAATGGTGTGAAGAAAAAAGCTGGAGTAGCCGTTCTAATACCTAACAAAATCGACTTCCAACCCAAATAATCAAAAAAGACAAGGAGGGGCACTTCATACTCATCAAAGGTAAAATCTCCCAAGAGGAACTCTCAATTCTGAATATCTATGCTCCAAATACAAGGGCAGCCACATTCATTAACGACACTTTAGTAAAGCTCAAAGCACACATTGCACCTCACACAATAATAGTGGGAGAATTCATCACACCACTTTGACCAATGGACAGATCATGGAAACAGAAACTAAACAGGGACACAGTGAAACTAACAGAAGTGATGAAACAAATGGACTTAACAGATATCTAGAGAACATTTTATCCTAAAACAAAAGGATATATCTTCTTAGCACCTCATGGAACCTTCTCCAAAATTGACCACATAATTGGTCACAAAACAAGCATCAACATATACAAAAATATTGAAATAGTCCCATGCATCCTATCATATCACCATGGACTAAGGCTGATCTTCAATAACAAAATAAATAATAGAAAGCCAACATTCACGTGGAAACTGAACAACACTCTTCTCAATGATACCTTGGTCAAGGAAGGAATAAAGAAAGAAATTAAGGACTTTTTGGAATTTAATGAAAATGAAGCCACAACATACCGAAACTTATGGGACACAATGAAAGCATTTCTAAGAAAAAACCCTCATAGTTCTGAGTGCCTCCAAAAAGAAACTAGAGACAGCACATATTACCAGCCTGACAACACACCTAAAAGCTCTAGAACAAAAGGAAACAAATTCACCCAAGACTCACTAGAGGATACAGGGAAAGCATCCTAATTAACAAAATCAGAAATGAAAAGGGAAACATAACAACAGATCCTGAAGAAATCCATAACACCATCATATCCTTCTACAAAAGGCTATACTCGACAAAACTGGAAAACCTGGATGAAATGGACAAGTTTCTAGACAGATACCAGGTACCAAAGTTCAATAAAGATCAGGTTAATAATCTAAACAGTCCTATATCCCCTAAAGAAATAGAAGCAGTCATTAATAGTCTCCCAACCAAAAAAAGCCCAGGACCAGATGGGTTTAGTGCAGAGTTCTATAAGACCTTTAAAGAAGATCTAATCCCAGTTCTTCACAAACTATTCCACAAAATAGAAACAGAAGGTACTCTACCCAACTCATTCTATGAAACCACAATTACTCTGATACATAAACCACAAAAATACCCAACAAAGATAGAGATCTTCAGACCAATTTCCCTTATGAATATCGATGCAAAAATCCTTAATAATGTTCTTGCAAACCGAATCCAAGAACACATCAAAACAATCATCCATCCTGACCAAGTACATTTCATCCAAGGGATGCAGGGATTGTTCAATATATGGAAATCCATCAACGTAATCCAGTATATAACCAAACTCAAAGACAAAAACCACAAGATCATCTCCTTAGATGCAGAAAAAGCATTTGACAAAATCCAACACCCCTTCATGATAAAAGTCTTGGAAAGATCAGGAATTTAAGGCCCATACCTAACCATGATGAAAGCAATCTACAGCAAACCAGTAGCCAACATCAAAGTAAATGGTGAGAAGCTGGAAGCAATCCCACTAAAATCAGGGACTAGACAAGGCTGTCCACTCTCTCCCTACCTATTCAACATTGTCCTTCAAGTCCTAGCCAGAGCAGTTCGACAACAAAAGGAGATCAAGGGGATACAAATTAGAAAGGAAGAAGTCAAAATATCACTTTTTGCAGATGATATGATAGTATATATAAGTGACCCTAAAAATTCCACCAGAGAACTCCTAAGCCTGACAAACAGCTTCAATGAAGTAGGTGAATATAAAATTAACTCAAACAAGTCAATGGCTTTTCTCTATACAAAGGATAAACAGGCTGAGAAAGAACTTAGGGAAATAACACCATTCTCAATAGTTACAAATAATATAAAATACCTTGGCGTGACTCTAACTAAGGAAATGAAAGATCTGTATGATAAGAACTTCAAGTCTCTGAAGAAAGAAATTAAAGAAGATCTCAGAAGATGGAAAGGTATCCCACGCTCATGGATTGGGAGGATCAATATAGTAAAAATGGCTATCTTGCCAAAAGCAATCTACAGATTCAATGCAATCCCCATCAAAATTCCAACTCAATTCTTCAACAAATTAGAAAGGGTAATTGGCAGATTCATCTGGAATAACAAAAAACCTAGGATAGCAAAAACTCTTCTCAAGGATAAAAGAACCTATGGTGGAATCACCATGCCTGACCTAAAGCTTTACTACAGAGCAATTATGATAAAAACTGCATAGTACTGGTATAGTGACAGACAAGTAAACCAATGGAACAGAATTGAAGACCCAGAGATGAACCCAGACACCTATGGTCATTTGATCTTTGACAAGGGAGCTAAAACCATCCAGTGGAAAAATGACAGCATTTTCAACAACTGGTGGTTATCATGTAGAAGAATGAGAATTGATCCATTCCTATCTCCTTGTACTAAGGTCAAATCTAAGTGGATTAAGGAACTCCACATAAAACCAGAGACACTGAAACTTATAGAGGAGAAAGTAGGGAAAAGCCTCGAAGATATGGGTACAGGTGAAAAATTCCTGAATAGAACAGCAATGGCTTGTGCTGTAAGATCGAGAATCAATAAATGGGACCTCATAAAATTGCAAAGCTTCCACAAGGCAAAAGACACCGTCAATAAGACAAAAGACCACCAACAGATTGGGAAAGGATCTTTAGCTATCCCAAATCGGATAGGGGGCTAATATCCAATATATATAAAGAACTCAAGAAGGTGGTCTCCAGAAAATCGAATAACCCCATTAAAAAATGGGGCTGAGAGCTGAACAAAGAATTCTCACCTGAGGAATACCGAATGGCTGAGAAGCACCTGATAAAATGTTCAACATCCTTAATCATCAGGGAAATGCAAATCAAAACAACCCTGAGATTCCACTTCACACCAGTCAGAATGGCTAAGATCAAAAATTCAGGTGACAGCAGATGCTAGGGAGGATGTGGAGAAAGAGGAACACTCCTCGATTGTTGGTGGGATTGCAAGCTTGTACAACCACTCTTGAAATCAGTTTGGCAGTTCCTCAGAAAATTGGACATAGTACTACAGGAGGATCCCGCAATACCTCTCCTGGGCATATATCCAGAAGATGTTCCAACTGGTAAGAAGGACACATGCTCCACTATGTTCATGGCAGCCTTATTTATAATGCCAGATGCTGGAAAGAACCCAGATGCCCCTCAACAGAAGGAATGGATACAGAAAATGTGGTACATTTACACAATGTAGTACTACTCAGCCATTAAAAAGAATGAATTTATGGAATTCCTAGGCAATTGGATGGACCTGGAGGGCATCATCCTGAGTGAGGTAACCCAGTCACAAAGGAACTCGCACAATATGTACTCACTGATAAGTGGATATTAGCCCAGAAACTTAGGATACACAAGATATAAGATACAATTTGCTAAACGCATGAAACTCAAGAAGAACGAAGACCAAAATGTAGGCCCTTTGCCCCTTCCTAGAAATGGGAACAAAACACCCATGGAAGGAGTTACAGAGACAAAATTTGGAGCTGTGAAGAAAGGATGGACCATCTAGTGATTGCCATATCCAGGGATCCATCCCATAATCAGTTTCCAAACGCTGACACCATTGCATACACTAGCAAGATTTTGCTCTAAGGACCCAGATATAGCTGTCTCTTGTGAGACAATGCCGGGGGCTAGCAAACACAGAAGTGGATGCTCACAGTCAGCTATTGGATGTGTCACAGCGCCCCCAATGGAGGAGCTAGAGAAAGTACCCAAGGAGCTAAAGGGAACTGCAACCCTATATGTGGAACAACAATATGAAATAACCAGTACCCTGGAGCTCCGGTCTCTAGCTGCATATGTATCAAAACATGGCCTAGTCAGCCATCGCTGGAAAGAGAGGCCCATTGGACTTGCAAACTTTATATGCGCCAGTACAGGGGAACGCCAGGGCCAAAAAGGGGGAGAGGGTGGGTAGGGGATTGGGGGGGTGGGTATTGGGGACTTTTGGGATAGCATTGGAAATGTAAACAAGGAAAATACCTAATTAAAAAAAATAGCTCACCCATCTGAACTAAAAACATAAGCAGAAGCTGACATTCACCATTTTCCTAGACTTGCCCTTCTCCAGCCTGCTTCTATAGCACAATTTGACAGCACAGTACAAAATAAAAACTCTCTGATTTTCTAGAGTATATGGAAATTATATTCTTGAAAACTTTGTTTAGGAAGCATGAAATAAAATTTTGGAATGTTGCAATCAAAAAAAAAAAAAAAGAATTGATTTCAGTATTCCGGGTTTTTTTCCTTTCTAGATGAATTTGAAAATTGCTCTTTCCATGTCTTTAAAGCACTGTGTTGGTATTTTGATGGGGATTGCATTGAATCTATATATTGCCTTTGGTAAGATGGCCATTTTTCCTATCTTAATTCTGTCAATCCATGAACATGGGAGATCTCTCTATTTTCTGAGATCGTCTTTGATTTCTTTCTTAAGAGACTTGAAGTTATTATCATACAGGCCTTTCACTTGTTTGGCTAGAGTTACTCCAAGATATTTTATACTATTTGTGGCTATTGTGAAGGAAATTCTTTCCCTAATTTCTTTTGCAGCGTGTTTATCCCTTACATAAAGGAAAGCTACTGATTTATTTGAGTTAGTTTTATATCTAGCCACTTTGCCGAAGCTGTTTATCAGCTGGAGAAGTTCTCTGGTAGAATTTTTGGGGTTGCTTATGTATATGATCATATCATCTACAAATAGTGATACCTTTATTTCTTCTTTACCAATTTGTATCCCCTTGATCTCTTTTTGTTGTCTTACTGTTCTAGCTAACACTTCATATATTATATTGAATAGATATGGGAAGAATGGGCATCCTTGTCTTGTCCCTGATTTCAGTCGGGTTGCTTCATGTATGTCTCCATTTAATTTGATATTGGCTGTTGGTTTGCAATAAATTGCTTTTATTATGTTTAGGTATGGGAATTGAATTTCTGATCTTTCCAATACTTTAAACATGGTGAATTGTTGTATTTTGCTAAACACTTTTTCTCCATATGATGAGATGATCATGTGAATTTTTTTCTTTGAGTTTGTTTATATAGTAGATTATGTTAATAGATTTTCATACATTAAACCAACCTTGGTTTCTTGGGATGAAGCCTACTTAATATTGGTGAATGATGATTTTCATGTTTTCTTGGATTCGGTTTGCAAGAATTTTATTAAGTATTTTTGCATCGATATTCATAAGTGTGTTATGTCTTTCTTTTCATTTCTTATTTTCTTAAATTGGATACTGCCTCTTGGCCCTTAAGTTAGTTTGGCTAGGGATATATCTATCTTGTTGATTCTTTCAACTAACCAGCTTTTGGTTTTCCTGATTCTTTTTATTGTTTTCTTTGTTTCTATGTGGTCGATTTCAGCATTGAGTTTGACTATATCCTACCTTCTACTCCTCTTGGGTGAGTTTACTTTTTGTTCTAGAGTTCTCAGGTATGCTGTTAATTTGTTAGTGTAATGTCTCTCCCGTTTCTTTTGAAGGCATTCAGATATAGCTCTGAGTTTTCATCTTAGCACTGTTTTCATTGTGTCCCATAAGTTTGTGTATTATGTGGCAACCTTTTCACTAAATTCCACAAAATCTTTAATTTCTTTCTTTATGTCTTCCCTGATCAAGTTATCACTGAGGAAAGAGTTCTTCACTTTCGATGTGTATGTAGGATTTCTGTTGTTTTTGCTGTTATTGACGGTCAGCCTAAGGCCATGGTGATCTGGTAGTATGCATGGTATTATTTCAATTTTCCTGTATCTGTTGAGGGTTTGTTCTTGTTGTTGTTTTGTTTTGTTTTTTGTTTTTTGTGATCAGTTATATGGTAGATTTTGGAGAAGGTACCATGAGGTGCTGATAAGAAGGTGTATTCTTTTCTGAGAAGAGGTATATGAAATGTTTTGTAGATATCTGTTAATTCCATTTGGTTCATAACCTCTCTTAGTTTCAATGTGTTTCTGTTTAGTTTCCATTTCAATGACCTGTCCATTGGTGAGAGTAGGGTGTTGAAATCTCCCATTATTATTGTGTGGGATCCAATGTATGTTTTGAGTTTTATTAAAGTGTCTTTTATGAATTTGGTTGCTAGATGTTCAGAATTGAGACTTTCTCTTGGTAGATTTTCCCCTTGAGGAATATTAAGTGCTTGATAAGTTTTGGTTGAAAGTATGTTTTATTGGATATTAGGATGGCAACTCCTGTTGTTTCTTGGGACCATTTGCTTGGGAGACATTTTTCCATCCTTTTACTCTGAGATAGTGCCTGTCTTTGTTGTGGTGGTGTGTTTCTTGTGTGCAGCAAAATGATGGATCTTGTTTGTGTACCCAGTCTCTTAGCTTATGTCTTTTTATAGGTGAGTTGAGTCCATTAATATTGAGACATGTGACTGTGGGCTCCTGATATGTTTGTTTTGTAGGTGGCTTTATGTGCTTGTGGCTCCTGTGTTTGAGGTTGTTGTGAGATGATTAATATCTTGTCCTTTCTTTGGTGTTGGTACCCTACTTGTGTTGGAGTTTTCCTTCTAGAATCCTCTGTAAGGCTGTTTTGGTAGATAGATATTGTTTGTATTTGGTTTTGTCCTGGAATATTTTGGTTTATCCATCTAAGTTGATTAGGGTTTTGCTGGGTATGGAATTTGTGCTCTCTTAGGCTCTGCATGACCTCTGACCAGGCTCTTCTAGCTTTCACATTCTCTGTTGAGAAGTCTGGTGTAATTCTGATAGGTCTACCTTTGTATGTTACTTGATCTTTTCCCCTTGCTTTTTAAAAATGTTCTTTCTTTGCTCTGTGCATTTAGTGTTTTGATAATTATGTGATGAAAAGATTTTCTTTTCTGGTCCCATTTATTGGTGTTCTGTAGGATTCTTGTACCTTTATTTTCATCACTTTCTTCAGGTTGGGAAAGTTTTCTTCTATGATTTTGTTGAAGACATTTTCAGGTCCTTTGAGCTGGGATTCCTTGTTTTCCTCTATTCAGATTATCCTTAGATTTGGTCTTTTCATTGTGTCTTGAATTTCCTGGATGCTTTGGATTAGGAGTTTTTTATGATTTGAATTTTCTTTGAGGGTTGTGTCAATCTCTTCTACTGTATCTTCTACACCTGAGATTCTCTCTTCTATTTCTTGTATTCTCTTGGTAATACTTACATCTGTTATTCCTGACCACTTTCCTAGGTTTTCCATTTCCTGGATATTTTTTTGCCTCCATCTGTGTTTTCTTTATTGTTTCTACTTCCACTTTTAGGTCTTGGATCTCTTTATTCAGTTCCTTCACCTATTTACCTGTGTTTGCCTGTATTTCCTTCAGTGAGTTTTTGATATCCTCCTTAAAGGACTTTATTAACTTCATGAGATAGGATTTTAGTACAGATTACTAATTTTCAGGTGTATTGGTGTATTCAGGGCTTGCTGTGGTAGGAAAACTGGGTTCTGATGATGCCGATGTATTTTGGCTTCTGTTGCTTATGGTCTTGTGCTTGCCTTTCATCATCTGGATATCCCTAGTGGTTTTGAACTGGGTGACTGTATGGAGTCTGTCTCTTTTGTCCCTGGTCTGCTTCAGTTCTCCTCATAGGCTTGCTGCTCTGGCTGTATCAGACCACTTGAGGGGTGTTCCAATTGGGGACTCTTCACAGGGTCAGAGATGCTGCTGATCTTTTGCTCTGGCTGCAGTAGATCTCCTGGGAGGTCTTCAGAGTGTTGGGTCTTCAGTGGAGCAGTCAAGCTGTTGTCCAACTGCCGTGAGGGCAACTAATCTTCAACTGCTCTGAGTGCAGATGGTCCTCCACTGCTCAACTGCTCTGAGTGCAGTGGGTCTTCTAGGATGTATCAGGATGTGGTGTCTTCATAGGAGCAGACCAACTATGAGTTGCCCCAGCAGCAAGAACAAGGCAGAAGGCATGCAAGGGACAGAAGGAAGGAGAGTGGTATTTGGGATGGGGGGCTGGTGGGTGGTGGGTGATGGGTCCTGATTCCACCAGGCTCCCAGCAGTTGCTCTGGGGCTGGGGATGTGGTGATTGAAGGGATTTCTTACCAACTGCTCTGTGTGCAGCAGGTCCTCTAGGATGAATTGGGAAATGGAGTCTTCACAGCAGTAGACCAACTATGGGTCTGCCCCAGCAGCAAGAACCAGATGCAATTTCTACTAATATTTTAAAGATAAGTTTGAACTAGTCACAAATGACTGTCAGAAAAAATGGTAGCATTAAACAAGAATAATAGTCATAATTGAAAAATCAGTAATTCTAAGATTAAAATGCAAACAATTAAAAAAAAAACAGAAAGCATGAAGATTTTCTTTCTACTACTTCTAGTGTAGCCCTTTAGTATACAACATGCATATATATTACACCGTAAATTACCTCATTGTTTACCTTTCATTACATTATAGTTTTCAGTACTGTTTTTCAGAGTCTCACTTTATAACTCAAAATGTCTTTAGTTCTATGATCCTCTGGCTTCACCTTCCCTTTTACTAAAGTTATAGATACATACTACCAATGAATTGATGATAGATAGATAGATAGATAGATAGATAGATAGATAGATAGATAATGAAAAATGAAGTCTATTTTAAATTTTCTTTTAGAATTTCTTTTACTTAATGTGTTTATCTGTCCCTTTGGTGACTGAAGAAGATGATGTGTAAAACCTCTTTATTGAACAGAATATTTTTTGCATTTCAGTACCATCATCACTAAAGTCTTCACATTACAGAATATACATTGCAAAATATAAAACAAATTAATATGTTAATTATATAAAAATCATTTGTCATATATTATGGACTCAAAATTGCATTAATTCCTGAACAAACTTTGCAAATTTTATCTAAATTAAATTGATAGCATACGACTATCAGACTTAAAGGATCTTTCACAACATCTATTCGCAATGATCTTGTTAACTAAATATTAGTGAAGCTTTTTATATTAGCCTGTTCAGGATTAGCTGTTGAAAATTTATATCATGAGAATATATGACTTTATATAATTAAATTGGTAATTTTTAAACTGAACAGTTGAAAGAAAAGTATTCACATGTATATTTTGGCTCTTGTGTGTCATTTACAGCACTGTACTGAATTGAAATTATATCTGCAGAAACATGTAAGGCTTAGGTTACTCTACTCTGCCCTATTATCTGAAGCTATTCTCTTAGACTTTTAGATTTTGAATAGTTAGACTTATTTTTTCTCTACTATGAATACTGAATATAGTTTTTACTTACATACAGTTTTTCTTCAGTTTGAACATTGTACTCAGCCCAGGCCTTTGCTTTCAAAGACAGAGTGAATGAGCATTGCAAAGATGAAATGGTAGCTGCATAATAGAGCTGGCTGGATATGAAAAGACTGAAGAAAAGTCAAAAGTAACTATCAGAAAAAATATAATTTGCAGGCTAAGTCATGTTGTATTCACACCGTGTTAAACCTGGGTTAAACTCAGAATGAAAACACATTCTGACAGTTGACAGCCCTTGTAGTTATCGAAAATGCCATTGGATAAGCCATACTTTTAAGAGATCTGCCTGAACCAAAGTTACAGGTATACACTGGTCATGTGTAATTATTCCAACTATTCACAAGGCAACTGAATTCCAGAAAGTTTGGCAAGTACACTAACCTTAATTTATATTCCCAATATGAGAATTCCCAAAAGAGTGAGGGTAAGCAGTACACGAAATGTGTGAGTTTTCTCAGATAAATTACAGATTTAATCAAAGTGTTTTGTTAATATTATTAAAAGAAGGAGTAACTCCTACTTCAATTAAACAATTCATCATTGCTTATTTTTGCCAAATATAGTTATACTTCAAATGTCCATACCTGTATTTATATATATATAAATATATATAAATAAATTATATTTATATATATATAAATATATTTAATATAAAATATATTTATATATATATATTTATATTTATATATATATAAATATATATAAATAAATTATATATATAATGATTTAGAGAAAATACTCAGAAAAACTCAACTATGCAATACACAATTCATTCTGCTTTACTATACAGACACAAATATATATACATACACACTCATGTATGTGAAACTAAATAATGCAGTTCTGTTCATACATTTCCATTTACATGCTTTACATAGATTAATAAAACAACATTTTCTTTTGTAATAAACTTTCTTCAGTTTTTTTGCATGCATGGAATCTTGGTTCAATCTTATTTGCATGGTGACAGTAAGAAGAAAAATATCATTGCTAATCCCTTCTAATCTTTTTTTAAGATTTGAGATTTGAGAACATTTTAGTTATTAAAATTTGTCACTCAAGTTTTATATATAGCTAACTTAACATTTACATAATCTTCTATGTCTGGGATATTTAGATGGCAAAACTCACTTAAAAAATAAAGTAGTGTTTTAGTTATCTCTTCAAATGAAAGTTGAACCAAGGTTAGTGATGATTTGAAACTATTATAACTTTAATAGTCAAAAAAGTTTATGTCTAATGTTTAAGGTCACAGTGACTAGATCTTTAGGAAATAAGTGATTAGGTCATGAGAGTTCTATCCAGAGTGATTATTTCTCTTACCCCATGGGGTAGATATTGTAAAAGTGGAAATATATATGAGAAGTGCATGTCAGGGATTCTGATTGTGAAATATGTATTAGGTCCAAAAGCTTCCTTTGAAATCTAAGTTCTACAACAATCCAGGAACCTGAGAATTTGGTTCACCTTCAAAGTCAGCATCCAATAGACAGCAGAAGTTGTACTACCAGTTTGAACAGTAGTTGAGTAATACCAATGACCAGATCAAGTCTGCACTGAGCTCTGAATGTGTGGATGACTAAATAGTGGGGAAAATACTTTCTGGCATGCAAGCAAACAACCTCAAAGGCCACTTCACAAAAATAAATATATAAAGAGATAAATAAATACTAAAATAATAAAAGAGAAAAAAGAAAAAAGTCCTTTCAAATGAGTTGCAATTTTTTTCTACCCTAGAGTCTGTCATCAGTGGTATTTGGCCATTTCCAGTGATTTGTTAAGGCAATGTACTTATTGCTTAATTGATACCATTAGTTCTGTAGATCCAACTTTTAGCAGGCCTTTCTGATGAAGCCTCTTTGCTATGAGAAATTTGGAGAAAGTATCTAATAACAACTAGCCTAAAGGAATTATGTCTTCAAGAATTATTCAATCCCTTTACTCTCTTCTGTACCCCAAATCTTAGGACATAGACAATACATAAACAAGTTCTTTAACAGCTTTTACTCCACTTCCTTAGATATTTTTTCCTTTCATTCTTCATGAGCATTATTTTCTGTTCACATTTCAATCTCCATATTGATCCACTGCACTCTTGCATGTCATTGAATTTAAATTTGCTTGTGACATCTCAAACTTGTCTAGTTCACATTGTCAAATACATTCAAGTTTCACATGCATACTAGTTTCTGTGTCCTCAGAAACACATCGTCAAGTTTACTCCCAAAAGATCAATTACACACGTATCACTAACTTCTGTTCAACTTTTTAAATCTATGACAAAATATCTGAAAGAATATCTATACATACGGAAATTATATTTGACTTATATTTTCAGAGGTTTAAGCACACTGCAGGATGATGCCATGTCCTGGATCCTAGTATCATCTGAAAAACGGTTGCATTAGCAAAGGAATTAAACTCATTAGAGCTAGGAAGTAATAAGAATGTAAGAGGTTATTCAGGATACAAGATAATGCCATCATGGGCATGCTCTCTAATGACACAATTTTTCCAAATGCTAAGTTTTCTAAAATCGTTCAAACCAATACATTGTAGTTTAAATATGCTTGGCCTATGAGAAGTGCTACTTTAAAGAGGTGTGGCCTTGTAGGCATAGTTGTAGTCTTTTTGGAAGAAGGGCATCCCTGTTGGGGTGGATTTTGAGCTCCTATGCTGAAGCTCTGCCCAGTTGGGAAGAGACCACTCCTGGCTGTCTGAGAATGAAGTTTCCTCCTCTCTCTTCAGATCACTTTAGGTCAAGATGTAGAGTTCTTTTTCCAGTACCATGTCTACCTACATGCTGCAGTGCTTCACACCATGATAATAATAGACTAAACCTCAGGAACTGTAAGCCAACCCCAACTAAATATTGTCCTTTATTAAAGTTGCTGTGGTGGCTTGAATATGCTTGGTGCATAGGGAGTGGTACCAGTAGGAGGTGTGGCCTTTTGGAGGAAGTGTGTCATTGTGAATGTGGGCTTTGAAGCTCCACACAGTGTGGAAGAGTTTGTTTTCTCCTGGCTACAGTAAGATCAAGATCCAGAACTTATCCTGTATTGTGCCTGCCTGGAACCTGCCATGCTCCTTGCCTTGGCATGCCTTAATGCTAATGGAGTGAACCTCTGAACCTGTATGCCAACCTGCATAGAATATTGTTCTTTATCAGAATTGCCTTGGTATGTTGTCTCTTCACAGAAATGGCAATCCTAACTAAGACAGGTACTTTGCTCATGCTGTCTTTTCACAGCAATAAAACCCTAACTAATACACAATACTGTCAGCTATAGATTACATCATTAACTATAGGCAATGTGTATGATTTTATGTTCAAACAAGAGGAGATATATTGGGTACTATTTAATAATATATGGAGCTATAGTTACTATTGTGCATGGTTATGTAAATTCATTCTAATCATTTGAACTTGTACATATTCCACCATTCATGTATACAAATTATGTTGGACAAATATTATCTAATAGGAAAACTGCACTTACCTTTTAAGTAGAGAATGCTAGTATATGTAAGGGTAAGTAATTATATTAATATTAACGTCTTAATATTAGGTAAGATTTAATAAATGCTCTGAATGACTATGATGTGAAAATTTTATTCTTTGGTCCTATATAGACAGAGATATGCTGTAGTTTGTACATTGTGCTGAGATAGTGGTAAAGCCACTACAAGCAAATCGTAAATCCAACTAAATGAGAATGGTGTTTCACTTACTTCATCATTTACTAACTGTCACCCAGAAAATGTATCTAAGCTGTCATTTAAAAATTTTTTTAAATTATTTATTTATTTATTGTTTTTTATTAGATATTTTCTTTATTTACATTTCAAATGCTATCCCAAAAGTTCCCTGTACCCTTCCCCTGCCCTGCTCCCTTACCCACCCACTCCTACTTCTTGGCCCTGGCATTCTCCTGTACTGGGGCATATGAAGTTTGCAAGACCAAGGGGCCTCTCTTCCCAATGATGGCCAAGTAGGCCCTCTTCTGCTACATATGCAGCTAGAGACATGAGCTCAGGGGGTGAGAACTATAGCCTAGTTATAATTTGAGGTCACTGAAAGCTGAAAAATTATGCATACCTGATATAAACTAGAAAACTACCAAACATCCAAACAAAATAAGATAAATTTCAATTTTTGGTTAAACAGAATTAGCACATTTAGTATAATATAAACATTCACTGCATAAATTACTAATATCTCAATATAATATAAATTTTATTATCAATATGATAGCAAGTTCTTTTTTGAAGTTATAACATAGTGAACAAAAAGAAACCAATTTTTTGTTACAAATTACATCTTCCCACTTTAAAAAATATTCTGAATGGTATAAACTTTTTGGAGGATAATTATCAGCAAATAGATCCAGACAATAATTAATACACTGATTTAGCAGAAATTATAGGTTAAGACCATCATTAATGCAAGATATTTGACAATTGAAATGAGACAAATTATGAATAAATATATTTGATTACTGTGAAAGACCTTAAAAAGCATTTTAGAACTTCATCCATATAGAAATATCAATAAGTTGAAAAGGAAATGAACAGAAGCAAATTATACTCTTCATCATTTCATCGGAATTCCCATGATACAACTCACAGACTATATGAAGCTCAAGAAGAAGAAAGAGCAAAGTGTGCATGCTTCAGTCCTTCTTATAAATACTCACAGGAAGTAGAGGGTGGGAGCGACTTGGAAGGAAGAGAGGATGGGGAAGGCAAAATGGGGGCTGAATCAAATATGGGAGGAGACAGGGATGACATACAAAGGTTCAGGAAAATAAACAGAGGTATGTAGCAATGGAGGATGAGGAACTGGGGATAGCCACAAGAAAGTTCCAGATGCCAGGAAAGCAAGAGGCTCTCAGGACCCAATGAGCATTAGATTAGCTAACATGCACAACATATAGGAAAAAAAACCTATAAAGACCATATCCAGAGGTTAGGGAAGGCCCCCGGTTGGGGGATGGAGTCACCCACTCATCTCCAAATTTTTAACCCAGAATTGCTCCTGTCTAAAGAAATATAGGGGCAAAGTGTGGAGCAGAGGCTGAAGGAAAGTTCATCCAGAGACTGTTCCACCTGGAGATCCATCCCATATACAGACATTAAACCCAGACACTATTGCTAATGTCCAGAAGTGACAGGAGCCTGATATAGCTGTCTCCTGAGAGGCTTGGCCAGAACCTGACAAATACAGAGGCAGATGCTTGCAGCTAACCATTGGACTAAACATGGGACCCCAATGAAGGAGTTAGAGAAAGGACTGAAGGAGCTGAAGGGGTTTGCAACATCGTAGGAAGAACAACAATCTCAAACAACCAGAAGTCCCCTCTCCACCCTAGAATTCCCAAGGACTACCAACCAAAGAGTACACATGGAAGGACCCATTGCTCCAGCTGCAAATGTAGCAGAAGATGCCCTTGTCTGTCATTAGTGGGAGGAGAGGAAGAACACATGCTCCAGTTTGTTCATAGCAGCTTTATTTATAGTAGCCACAAGCTGTAAACAATCCAGATGTCCCTTAGCAGAGGAATAGATACAGAAAATGTATTATATTTACACAACGAAGTACTACTAAGTTATGAAAAACAGTGACTTCTTGAAATTTGCAGGCAAATGGATGGAACTAGAAACTATCATCCTGAATAATGTAACCCAATCACAAAAGAACACACATGGTAGGTACTCACTGATACGTGGATATTAGGCAAAAAGTGCAGAATGCCTATGATACAACTCACAGACCATATGAAGCTCAAGAAGGAAGAGCAAAGTGTAGATGATTCAGTCCTACTTAGAAGGGAGAATAAAACAATCATGGGATATAGAGGTTAGTAGTGACTTGGGAGGAAGAAAGGAGAAGGGGGAAAAGTGAGGCAGGATTAGGTATGGAAGAAGACAGGGGTGACATTCAGAGGGCCAGGAAATTGAACAGAGGTGTGTAGTAATGGGGGATAGGAACCTGTGGGTAGCTACTAGAAAGTCTCAGATGCCAGGAAAGCAAGAGACTCCTAGGACTCAACAGAGAGGACAATAGATGAAATACCCAACAAAGGGGAGGGAGACTTTTTAGAGACCATAACTACAGGTTAGGCAAGGCCCCCAGTTGCTGGATTGAGCCACACATTGATCACCAAAATTTTAACCTTGAATTGCTCCTGTCTAAAGGAAAAATGGGAAAGAAGAGTGAAACAGGGACTGAAAGAAAGGCCATCCAAAAACTGCCCCACTTGGGGATCCATTCCATATACAGACACCAAACCCAGACACTATTTCTGATGCCAGAAAGTGCTTGCTGAGAGGAGCCTGATATAGCTGTCTCCTGAGAGACTCTGCAACAGTTTGATAAATACAGAGGTAGATGCTTACAGCCAACCATCTGACTAAGCACTGGGACTGCAATGGAGGAGATAGAGGAAGGACTGAAGGAGCTGAATTGGTTACCAACACCACAGGTAGAACAACAATATAAACCTGCCACCCCCCCCCCCCGCACCCCAGAGCTCCCAGGGACTAAGCCACCAAACAAAGAGGATACATGAAGGGACCCATGGCTCTAGCTTCATATGTAGCAGGGGATGACCTTATCTGGCATCAATGGGACGGGAACCCCTTGGTCCTGTGGTGGTCAGATGTCTCAGTCTACACTAGGAAATGCTAGGTTCCTGAGCTGGGTGGAAGTAGGTGATTGGAGAAACACCCTCATAGAAGCAGGGTGGATGGGGAAGGGGATAGGAGGCTTAACTGGGAAGGCGGGCAACATTTGAAATGTAAATAAATACAATAACCATTAAAATTTTTACATTTTAAAATGTAGCATTGTCATGCTTGTATATCTGATGTACATTGATTAGAAATAAAGAACACACAGAGATATAAAATTACCATGGCATTATTGAAATTCTTTTGCAGACATGGTCTTGAGGGAAATAAATCCAGAAGTATAGGACAGATAGGAAACTTTTCAGGGAGTTCAGTAAAAACTTGCTAGTACAAATACTTTTAACTTTTTCACAATGTTCCATTTTAACTGCATTGTGAACCTTAAGGTCAGGGAGGTTTTATGAGTTCCATGACAAAAGAGGGAGATCAAAAACATAGCTACTTTGTTCTTTCATTACTTCATTCTAAGAAATGCCTCAGTGTATTTCTCATAGATGGGGAAGGGCCTTTTCTAGAGAACATTGGTTTTGTTCCAGTACTCAGTATAGGCAGTCATCCAGAAAGCTCCTATTAGATCATTATGGGGATACATTTTTATTTGTGCTTCCCTTGATTTGCCAAGATCTTGATAATGAAAAGTTGTACTTCTGTATATTGTAGAGAATCTTCTAATTTTCTCAATGACCATGCAGCTTAGTAAGAGTCCTTTGTGCATTTTTATTACTTTAGCCAATGTAGTTGTTGAGCATTTTCTAGCATCATTTGAAAGAAAAAGCACAACCTAGGATCAGAAATTTACTCACCCTAGAAAGTTATTAAATATGGAAAAATATTTATAGTTTGTCCTCTGATGAGACTTTTTGAGGTGTTAGAAGAATGGCACAGTAGTTAATGGCATTTGCTGGTCTTTTGGAGCCAACAAATTTATTTCTAACCATCCACATCAGATAGTCTTGATGAACTCTAATTCTGCTTCTAGAGAATAATTTGCTCTCCTAATGGCCCCATGAACACCGTATTCATATGATATGTATATCTGTACTCAGACACATCACATACATATAACTAAATTAAAAACTAAATCCTTAAAAAATTAAATAGCATTTGGACTCAATGGGCCCCATCATTCATATTTGTATGTATAAATATATTTTTTATCTCCTCAGATGATGGGATGACATGAGAGCCATACCCAAGCTGTTCAAAAACAAGGCTTGGTCTGAGTCAACAATGTTTCCTTATCTGTTCTATCTGTCCCTAGGCCTAGTCATGAAAGCTAGCCTTCATACAAAATAGTGTTTCAAGCTGACTGATTCAAACAGGCTTCTCTCAGTTTCTCATGGAATCGCTGTGCTTGGAAAAAAAATGTCTCTGAATTCCATGAACTATCCCTGCTACACTACTTGAACAAACTGAATGGAACTGTAGAAATTCAACTGAATTAAACTGCATTCAAATGAAGTGCACAAAACTGCACTGCTCTGAACTCAGGTGAATTCCTCTGCACTGCCTGAACTCTCTACCTTATCTGAGGAGCTGTAACCCCCACAGTCTCTCCAGAATCTTAAACTTCAGCCAGTGAAATTTTATTCTAAGTAGAAGCCCTTCCTATTTTCCAAGGTTTATATAGTCCTTTCTCACCCTGAGTAAAGTGCACACAGTATTTCATTAAATATTGTTTAAGTCAGCTGTTTCATTAAATGCTACCTAATAAAGCTGTAACACAAAAGAGCTAAAACACTGAAATATTCAAAGAATATCTTGTCTACTAGGTCCAATTACCACAAGGGAAGATGCAGACCATGGAACTCAGGTCTACTCTCTTCTTCCCCACTTGGTAAGTCATGCTTAGTAGTATGAAGTAGCTCCTGCAGAACAGAGGTCAAGGGAGGAAGGGGAAAAATAAAAAAAGGAAGCACAAACGTCACTGCACTCACTAGACTTTACTCCTCTGTGACTTTCACTTTCTCTGATGCTCTTATCTAGCCTACCTCTTTTTCTTGTATTTTTCTCATTTGAATTGAGTTTCTACTATCTCTGACTCATTTTATCAAAACCTCTGATCGGTGATTTTGTCTTCCCTCAATTAGATATCACTTTCAAACACAGTTGCTTTCTTTTACAAACTAAATTTACCTTCAATGTGTAGGATTAAAAGTATATGCTATGGGCATGTAAAATTATTTTACAACTATGGATGAATTATACTCAATTCATAGTTCTATCTCCCCTGAACTCCATTGTCTATCTACTTTCTATCTGTCTTTCCCATGCCTACAGAGCCCAGAACACACTGATTAATACCCTTACCGTGCTCCCATCTGCTGTCCTCCATATCCCCAAGAGAGCACCCAGCTGCTGGGAAATTTAGGTGTACCAGAAAAATCCAGGTAAGGTCCTCCTTGCCAATACACAATTAATCAAGAACATCCTGGGACTCCAAAATAGCTAAAGACCAGAATAACAAGACAGTAAACAAAAGCCAGAGCAATATAGCACCTTCAGAGCACAGTTGGCTTGCTACACCAAACCCGGTATAATCTTACAAAACTGAAACACAAGAAAATAAACTTAAATCCAGCCTTACAAAGACGATAGGTGCTTTTAAAAAGGGGAATAAATAAATCCCTTGAAGAATTACAGGAAAATGCAATTAAACAGTTGAAGAAAATTAATAAAAGTGTTCAAGACTTAAAAGTGAAAATAGAAGAAATAAAGAAAATACAAACTGATGGAATGATACACACGGAAAATCTATGGAAGAGAACAGAAAAAGGAGAAACACGGGTCACCATCAGATTATAAGGGACAAAAGAGAGAAGCCCAAGTATAGAAGACATGATAGAAGAAATTGATAGGTCAGTCAAGGAATGTTAAATCTACAAACATTTTCTGACAGAAAGTATCCAGGAAATCTGGAATACTGTGAAAAGTTGTGACCTAAGACTGATAGAAATAGAAGAAGATGAAGATTCCCCACTCCAAGGACCAAACATATTTTCAACCAAATTATAGAAGAAAATTGTAACAAGATATCTACAAAAACACAAGAAGCATATAGCAGGCCATTTAGTTTGGACCAGCAAAGAAAAGCCTATTGCCACATAATAAATAAAATATTAAATTTACAGAACAAACAAAGAATAATAAAATTTTCAAGGAAAAAAAAACAAAGCACCTTACAAAGAAGACTTATCAGAATTACACCTAAATTAATAATGCAAACTTTAAAAGCTAGAAAGGCCTGATCAAAGGTCTTGCAGTGTCTAAGAAACCAAATATGCCAACCTAGACTACTCTACCCAGGAAAACATCAATCACCATAGATAAAACGCGATATTCCAATACAAAATCAAATTAGAAATATCTGATAGTCCATGCTGCAAATAATACTAGAAGGTAATTTTCAACCTATGAAGGGTAAATACAAACAATAAAACACAGAAAAAATAATTCCATACCAGCAAAATCAAACTAAAAGAAGCATATCCATACAAGCATACACAAATACTAATATTACCAACATAAAAATAAAACCGGGTGTTAACAATCATTAGTGATTAACACCTCTCTGCATCAATTGATTAAATTCCCCCAATAAAAAGACACAGGCTAATAGAAAAGATGCAAAACAAGATCCATCACTCTGCTGCATACAAGAAACATATGTCAGCAATAAAGAGAGACATTACTTTAAAGGGTTGGAAAAAGAGTTTTCCAAGCAAACAAAAATAGGAAGCAATCTGGAGTAGATATTCTAATATTCAATAAATTATATTTTAAAATAAAATTAACTAAAAGCAATAGAGAACATGATATGTTCATCAAAGCAATAATCCATCAAGATGATATCTCAATTCAGAATATTTTTGCCCCAATCATAAAGACACCCACACATATAAAAGAAACATTGCTCATATTTTAAACACGATACTGAATCCCACGCTTTATTTTTGGGAGACTTCAACACCCCACACTCACCAATGGATAGTTCATCAAGACAGAAAACTAAGCTGAAAAAAAATAATGAAATTAACAATATTATAAAGCATATGGGCCTAAAAAATATCTATAGAACATTTCACTCCAAAACAAAATAATATACTTTACTGTTTTCACTTTATGTAACCTTCTCTAAAATGGATCATATAGTCACAAAACAAGCCTCTACAGATGTAAGAAAAGTAAAATAACTCCATATATGTTATCAGATCACCATGGAATAAAGACGTAAGAACAATAGAAACAACAGAAATCTTACACTCTCATGAAAACTGAACAAATTTCTATTTAATGAACACTGGAGCAGGAATGAAATAAAGTTTTCCTAGAACAAGGCACAATACATTCAAACTTGTGGAAAACAATGAAATCAGTTTTAAGAGAAAAGTTCATAACACGAAATGACTTCTTGAAGAAACTGTAGAGATCTTACACTAGTAAATTAAAAGTACACATGAAAGCTCTAGAAAGAAAATGAGAAGAAGAAGGAGGAGGAGCCGGAAGCGGAAGCAGAAGCAGCAGAAGCAAACATACCCAAGAGGAGTAGACAACAGGAAGTAATCAAACTCGGGGCAGAAATCAATAAATAAGAAGCAAAGAGAAGAATATAAAGTAAAAGATAGAGAGACAATATCCAAATTAACAAAATCAGAGATTAACGTGCAGACATAGCAACAGAAACTGAAGTAACTCCAAAATTTTTCAAATCTTACTATAAAAGTCTATACTCCATAAAATTCAAAAATCTAAATAAAATGGATAATTTCCTAGATAGAGGCCACTTTCCAAAGTTCAGTCTAGATCAAGTAAACAATCTAGCTGTCCTATTACCTTTAAATAAATAGAAGCAGCCATTAAAATTTCTCAACAATAATCAAACAAAAACAGGCTTATATAGTTTTAGTGCAGAATTCAACAAGACTTTCAAAGAAGAAGAGCTAATACCAATACACATCAAATGAATCCATAAATTGAAAGAAAAGTGTCATCTTACTAGGAGAAAAAGCCTTTGGCAAAACACAATACTCCATCATATTAAAAGTCGTAGAGCAGGCTGGGCAGTGGTGGTGCATGTCTTTAATCCCAGCACTTGCGAGGAAGGGGCAAGCAGATTTCTGAGTTTCAGGCCAACCTGGTCTACAAAGTGAGTTCCAGGACAGTCAGGGCTACACAGAGAAACCCTGTCTCAAAAAAAAAAAAATGACATAGAGCTCTGAGCATCCACTTCTATATTTGTCAGGCATTGGCAGAGTCTCTCAAGAGACAGCTATATCAGGCTCCTGTCAGCAGGGTCTCCAATGAGGGAGCTAGAGAAAAAGCTGAAGGGAGGTTTGCAGCCCCATAGGAAAAACAACAATATGAACTAAGCAGTAGTCCTAGAGCTTCCTGGGACTAAACCACCAACCAAAGAAAACACATGGTAGAACTCATGGCTCTAGCTGCAGAGGATGGCAGAGGATGGCCTACTTGGTCATCAATGGAAGGAGAGGCCTTTGGTCCTGTGAAGGTTCTATGTCTCAGAATAGGGGAATGCCAGGTCCAGGAAACAGGAGTGGGTGGGTTAGTGAGCAGGGGTAGGGAGAAGGGCTTAGGGTGAGTTTCAGGAGGGAAACTAGGAGAGGGGATAACATTTGAAATGTAAATAAAGTGGGGTCACTATACCCCTTCTTAGATTGGAAACAAAACATCCATGGAAGGAGTTACAGAAACAAAGATTGGAGCTGTGACGAAAGGATGGACCATATAGAGACTGCCAAACCCAGAGATCCATCCCATAATCAGCTTCCAAACGCTGACAGCATTGCATACACTAGCAAGATTTTGCTGAAAGGACCCTGATATAGCTGTCTCTTGTGAGACTATGCCAGGGCCTAGCAAACACAGAAGTGGATGCTCACAGTCAGCTATTGGATGGATCACAGGGCTCCCAATGGAGGAGCTGGAGAAAGTACCCAAGGAGCTAAAGGGACCTGCAAACCTATAGGTGGTACAACAATATGAACTAACCAGTACCCCGGAGCTCTTGACTCTAGCTGCATATGTATCAAAAGATGGCCTAGTCGGCCTTCACTGGAAAGAGAGGCCCATTGGACACACAAACTTTATATGCCCCAGTACAGGGGAACACCAGGGCCAAAAAAAAAAAAAAAAAAAAAAAAAAAATGGGAATGGGTGGGTAGGGAAATGGGGGAGAGGGGGGAGGGTATGGCGGACTTTTGGGATAGCATTGGAAATGTAATTGAGGAAAATACGTAATAAAATATATTTAAAAAAAAGAAATGTAAATAAGAAAATATTTATTAAAAAAAGAAAACAACAACAACAAAAAGTCGTAGAGAGTTCAGGGATACAAAGTAAATACCTAAGTACAATAAACACAGTTAGCAACAAGCCAGTAGCCAAGATCAAAATATTTGGAGATAATCTTAAAACAGTCCACTAAAATCAGGGAAAAGAAAAAGTTACACCAACTCTCTGCATATTTGTTCAATATAATTCTTAATGTTCTAACTAAAGCAAGAAGACAACTAAAGATCAAAAGGATATAAATTAGAAAGGAGGACATAAAATATTGCTATTTTCAGAAAATATAATAGTATACATGGTGATCCCAAAATTATACCAGAGAATTACTATATCAAATAAACACCTTCACCCTAGTTCCTGGATACAAAATTAACTAACAAATAAGTAAATACATGAATAAATAAAATCAGTAATCATCCTTCATACAAATGATAAACAAGATAAGAAAAAATTAGAGAAATAACACCCTTTATAATACCCACAAATAATATAAAATATCTTGGTTTAATGCAGCATTTAGAGATTAACCTCTTCTAATCTCCCTAATGGCCATGGCAACAGCTCCTTACTACAGCCTCAATGCTCTAGATTCTCAAGTGAAAGAAACATGTACACAGCCTTATATCTAATATTCCTTAATTAGCTTAATGGGTGGGCTACTCTCAAACCCCCAGTTTCCTAACACCTCCCCCTCGATACTCCTGGAGTATTACTTTCTAAAATCTATATTCCATCTTTGCTAACCCAGATCCAATTGGAGTAGACACCTGGGTCCCTTCTTCCCTGTCTTTTACACAATTAAAACACCTTTCTTTCTGTAGCTCTCAAGCCTTGTTTTTATTTCTCTTTTCACTTGGCCATTCTGCTTCTTTTTCCTGTGCTTCTTTCCTGATAATCCTAAAAGTCCTGCCTCTGTCTTCTTGCCCAGCCATTGGCTGCTGAAAACTTTATTTACTAATCAAAGCCAACTGGGGACAGGGATCCTAAGCATCTTCCATGCACAAATATCCATATAATTTTGTAAATCCAATTAAAATAAAACAAACAATAAACTAAATCTTCAACAGTGTAACACTAACCAAGCAAGTAAAAGACTTAGATGACAAGCTCATCAAGACTCTGAAGAAAAAAGTTGAGGAAGATATCAAAAAATGGAAAGTTATCTCATGTTCATGGATTGGAAGTATTAACATAGTGAAAATGGCCATCTTACCAAAAGCAATCAACAGATTCAGTGGCATTTCCATCAAAATTTCAACACCTTTCTTATAGACCTTGAAAACAAGATTTTCAATTTTATATGGAAAAACAAAAAAAAACTAGGATAGCTACTTCAATCTTGTAAAATAAAAACAAACAAACAAACAAATAAGCAAACTTCTGGAGGTTTCACCATACTAGATTTGAATCTATAATAAAGAGCAATGTGGTAGTAAAGACCACATAGTATTGGCATAATAATAGAAAGGTTGATGTAATGGAATAAAATCAAAGACCTAGAAATAAACCTACACACCTATGGACACTTGATATTGGACAAAGAATACAAAATTATACAATTGACAAATGAAATCATCTTCAGCAATTATCTGTATTTGTTCTAATGTGCTATCTGCATTAGAAGAATACAAATAGTCTCATATCTATTAGCTTGCACAAAACTCATGTCAAAGTAGGTCAAATACATGAACATAAAATCGGACACACTAAGTCTAATAGAAGAAAAAATGAACTGTCTTGATCTCATTGGCACAGGAGACAAATTCATGAATGGAGAACCAATAGTTAAAGTACTAAGATCAACAACTCGCAGATCAGACCTCATGAATCTGAAAAGATTTTTCAAAACTAATAACACCACCAACAGGAAAAAACTGCAGCCTACAGAATGGGATAATATATTCATCAACATGACATCTGACTGAGGGAGGACTAATATAGGAAGAACTGCAGGCCTCACTGACAAGGCATAGGGGAGGGAGGCCACACAGCTCTAGAGACAACTTCCAGAGGAGGCCCAAATTGAAGCCTGCTTGAGAGCCTAGAGATTTTTGACACAGACAATGTCAGCCAGTCAGGAACTGCCACTTGGAAGACACACTTACTTAGGACCAAAGGAATGAGGGTGACGGATATAAATGTCTCCCCAAGAAATAATCTTTGAGCTTGCTGCAGTATTCTCATATACTTCTGTAGTCTGAGCCATTGATTCTGTGCCACTTCATCACCAGAACCCAAAGGCAATCATGGTCTGGCATGAGGAGGGCCAGGGCACAAAGCAGCAGACTAATATACAAAATATTTAATGAACTCAGGAATTAGACATCAAGAACAAAATAAGCCAATTAAAAATAGAGTACAGAGCTAAACAGAATTCTTAACAGAGAAATTTCTAATGGCTGAGAAGCACTTAAAGATATATTTAACACTTTTAGTAATCAAGTAAATGTAAATCAAAATGATTCCAAAATTCTATCTTTCACCTGACAGAAAAAATTCAAGATACAGCATACCTGGTGAGGATGTGGAACAAGAGGAGTACACTTCTATTGGTCATGAGAGTGCAAACTACTTGTACAACCACTTTGGAAATAAATTTGGTGGTTTCTTAGAAAGTAAAGTGGTAATAGTTCTATTCAGAATACAGCTATATCACTTCTTGGCATATACCCAAAAGATGACCACTCTACCCCAGATATACCTGCTCAACTATGTTCATAACATCCTTATTCATAATATCCAGAAACTGGAAACAATCTAGATATCTCTCAACTGAAGAATGGATAAAGAAAATATGGTTTGCTAGGCCCCAGCATAGTCTCACAAGAGATAGCTATATCTGGGTCCTTTCAGCAAAATCTTGCTAGTGTATGCAATGGTGTCAGCATTTGGAAGCTGATTATGGGGTGGATCCCTGGATATGGCAGTCTCTAGATGGTCCATCCTTTCATCACAGCTCCAAACTTTGTCTCTGTAACTCCTTCCATGGGTGTTTTGTTCCCAATTCTAAGAAGGGGCACAGTGTCCACACTTTGGTCTTCATTCTTCTTGAGTTTCATCCGTTTAGCAAATTGTATCTTATATCTCAGATATTGAATGGATCACAGGGCTCCCAATGGAGGAGCTAGAGAAAGTACCCAAGGAGCTAAAGGGATCTGCAACCCTATAGGTGGAACAACATTATGAACTAACCAGTACCCCGGAGCTCTTGACTCTAGCTGCATATGTATCAAAAGATGGCCTAGTCGGCCATCACTGGAAAGAGAGGCCCATTGGACATGCAAACTTTATATGCCCCAATACAGGGGAACGCCAGGGCCAAACAAATCGGAATGGGTGGGTAGGGAAGTGGGGGGGAGGGTATGGGGGACTTTTGGGATAGCATTGAAAATGTAATTGAGGAAAATACGTAATAAAAAATTTTAAAAAAAGAAAAAAGAAAATATGGTACATCTACATAAATAAATACTATTCTGCTTTTGAAAACAAAGAATGAAATCATGGGTTTTTTCAAACAAGTTGATGAATCTTGAAAATATTATTCTGAATAAGGTAATCCAGACCTCAAAAGATATGTGTTGTATGTACTAACTTATTACTGGGTATTAACTGTAAAGTGCATGATAACCATGCTACCATCAACAGATCTAAAGAAACTGGGTAATAAAGAGGGCCCTAGAAAGGATGTATGAATCTCACTCAGAAAGGGAAACAAAATAGCCATTGGTGGTGGATGTGGAGAGGTAACTGGGTAGGAGATGAGGTAAGGAGGGGAAGTGGATACTGATCAGTATGGGAAGGGGTGCAGTTGAGGGCATTGAGTGAGAATGGAAATTATTGGAACTAGCTGGAGACCTAGGATGGACCAGGCTACGGTTATCTATTGGAGTGACCCTAGCTGAGATTCCTAAAGTGGGGTTTATAGATACTGAAGTGACCAGATCCTGTAGACAGGACCAGTGGACAAAGGGGGACATTAACCCACCTACAAAACCTTTATCCCAAAATTTGTCCTGCCTATAATATGTGCAAAGATAAAGATGTCAGAGAGACTAAGGGAACAGCCAACCAATGATTGTGCCAACTTGAGAGCTATTCCATGCAAAACAGACAACTCTTGACATAATAACACTCCTTTATACTTACAGACAGGAAACTAGCATAACTCTCTCCTCAGAGGCCTTATCAAGCAGTAGATAAAGGCATACGCAAAGATCCACAGTCAAACATCAGGAGGAGTTCAGGGAGTCTTTTTGAAGAGTTGGGCATAGAATTGATAGAGCTGAAGGGTTCAAGGACTCCAAGGAAGACTTGCAGCACCAACTAACCTTGTACCATCAGGACTCAGAGACGGAACAACCAACCAAAGATCATGTAGGGGCTGTAACTAGACCTCAACACATTTGTAGCAGATATGCAGCTCTGTCTTCCTGTGGGTCCCATACAAATTAGAATAGATGCTTTTTTGGACTCTGTTGCCTGCCATTGAACCTCTTTCCCCTAGATGAACTGCCTAGTTGTATCTCAGGAGAAAAGGATGTACCTAGTCTTGCTGGGACTAGATGTTCCAAATTGGGGTGGTACCAAAGGGGAGCTACCCTTCCTCTGAAGATAAATGGAGTATTAATGTAGGGAAGGACTTGTAAGGGCAGGATTGGGTGGAGAGTTGGAATAGGTGTAATCAAGATATAAAGTTAAATAAATATATTTCTTTCATGATTTTAGAGCTTTATCGTAGAAAGGCAGACAGAGGGAGAAGAGTAGGGAAGTAGAAGCAGGCCATGGCCACATGGAGAGAGGGAAGAAAGGAGAGGAAGAGGTAGAGCTAGAGATGAGAATAAGAGAGGTAAGAGCTTAAAAGCAGTAAATATAATTTTTAAAAGAATTAAAATAATAACAACAAAACCAAATTATACTAAATTCTGTGACCACATAAATTATAAAGTTAGTATATTTGGATTACCAAATAAAAATCTTTTCATAATTGCCTCATGTTATAGAAAATCCAAATACTATTTACAGAAATCATATTTTTGGTAATTTCACGTTGTGAATAGGTTCAATACATATGGCATGAGTATGTCATACACAGACTGCTACAGCTCCCCTACTCACTTCCTCAGGAAGGCATGCTGCAGAGTGAGAGTACAAAGGTACAGGTGGCAATGTGCTCCAGCCAAGTTGATGTGTGTGTGTGTATGTGTGTGTGTGTGTGTGTGTGTGTGTGTGTGTGTGTGTAAATAAATACTGTTTATGAATTGTCATATTAGAGAAGTAATTTATTATTAAAAATACTGCTTAATGATCAGAGGAGAAAAACAAGTAGGTCAACGTTTTGCCATAAAGCTTAGAAAACAAAAGGTAGATATTAGAGCTCACTTCAGAATTAAGCTGCTACACATATCAGTAATCATTATCTCCTATCTTGGCATATGCTAGGAGAATTAGTGTTCTTATCAATCACATAGCAAATTGTGAGATGTCATTTAGCTGGATTATGTAATCATTCCCATGCAAACAAACGCACCAAGATTCTATGCCCTGTACCAAATATACAAGTAATTTATATGCACATTAAGTTTCAGGAAAGCTTGGGAAGAAGAAAGCACCAACATACACCATTCAAAAATCTCTGTTAGGTTGTTGCTGAATTTGTCTTAGAGCTCTGCAAAACTGCTTCCTTTTTGCAAACGTTTTTTGTTAAGAGGACTTGTGGGAAAGTTCTAATATCCCTAGTACCACTAGCTGCATATTATGAGAAAGCTTTGTTACTGCTCAGTCTATTTACCTACTATCATAATCTCTTGATTTTGGAGGTAGTCTTTTGTTGTATCTTATACAATATGCTTTGGTAAAAGTAAGTGACTGTGGCAGTTTTCAGGGCTCAGGACAGAAGCCTTCAAACTGTCTCTTTCCTTCCTCAGGAGATTCTTCCCTAAGAAGAATATCTGAGCGAGGCCCCATGCCCAACAGTAAATAGCTAACACAAAACAGGCAGATATTTGTAGTTTGATTTTTTCTCTTCATGACCTTTGTTTGAGCATTTTTATCTTACTGGTCTTTTGTTTATATATCATGGTTTCTCATTTTGTGTTTTTATGGGTTTCATGTGTGTGCATACATCTGTACCACTGTCTGTGTATGGCTATACATTCCTCATGCTTTTTCATTCACTCTATTCTGTGCCTCATTTTATTCTGCCTTTTTAAAAATTTTTCCATTTGTTTTGTTTGTTTCAAATGAAAGATGGAAAGAAAGTATGGAATTAAAGTGGATTAGTGAGAATCTGGTAAGAGAAGATGGAGGGAAAATCATGATCAGAATGTAGCACATAAAACAAGTATTTTCAATAAAATAAAAGAAGCCCATGCTGAGGAAGGCAATCTTTTGATGAGATGCCTTAAGCCTCCTAAAGGACTAGGCTCTTCCAGTAGACACCTACCACCAGAGATGAAGTGTGCATATGATACTGCCATGGGGTGTCACTTCCAGCTGAGCCTTTAACCTCAGGTGAATTTCAATGTGAAATAGTGTCACCCATGGTAAAACCATCAATGGAACTCCTTAGATAACCTGAAAGATCCTGATAGCTTATTAATGATGGTTGCTTTGCAAGTAAGTATCGGTTGAATTGTTTCAAGGTAGAGGCAATGTCACCTAAATTTTGGATGGCTAGTGGTAACCCGAACATAACTTTGCAAACTTTGAAACCTAAAAGAATATGAGAACAGGGAAGAAAAATGAAAGCTGTGGGTAGGTAGTCCAAATAAATAAATAAATAAATAAATAAATAAATAAATAAATAAATAAATAAATAAATGTAAAGAAATGAGGATGGATACAGAAACCAGGAATGGAGAAACTAACTGATCTTGTGGTGGAAATAATGTATTCTTACAGGAAATACATAGGAAGCTGGAGCCTACTCTGACTCTGGCTGTAAAATTTTTTTAGGAAAAAAGTAGAGAGAACATTTTCTTTTCTTTTTTTTTTTTTCTTTTTTTTTTCTTTTTGGTTTTTTGAGGCAGGGTTACTCTGTATAGCCCTGGCTGTCCTGGAACTCACCCTGTAGACCAGGCTGGCCTCGAACTCAAAAATCCGCCTGCCTCTGCCTCCCGAGTGCTGGGATTAAAGGCGTGTGCCACCATGCCCAGTCTGAGAGAACATTTTCTTATGTGCTTATTTTTCTGCTTAAACTTTATATTATAAACTCAAGAACATCAAGGGAACCTGAAGAAAGGACAAACCAATTCAATCTATAATCAGAATTTAAAGGAAATAGACAATGTTCCATTATTAAAGATAATAAATCAGTATTTCATACTGATGCCTTTCCAGCCAAGAAGTGTTTAAGGGAAAATTGAATGTAGGTGAGCCCCATAGATGTATACATTCTAAGGAAATTTATTTAGATCTCAGAGATACTACAAAGGACTCCTCACAGTATCACAGTATCAGATGGAATCATAGCTGCATAGAGTAAAATCATTCCTACTTAGACACTGTTGATTGCTATGTAATAAAAAAGGACTATATTTGCAGATATCTAAGATAATATTTGGGTGTGGCTTTACAAATATCTCACATTGGAGAAATAAGATTTTCAGAAAAGGGGTACACTCTCTTAGGTTGTGAAAGGGTCAAATACTCATTCTTCTTTTACTATTCACACTCTTCTTCAAAATGTCCCTTACTTTCAGGATTGTGAGATTGTTTTCAACTCCCTGGAGTTCACACAGAGCTCTGAATACTTTTCTTTACTTTTCTCTTTTTCTTTCTTTCTTTCTTTCTTTCTTTCTTTCTTTCTTTCTTTCTTTCTTTCTTTCTTTCTTTCTTTCTTTCTTTCTTTCTTTCTTTCTCTCTTTCTCTCTTTCTCTCTTTCTCTCTTTCTCTCTTTCTCTCTTTCTCTCTTTCTTTCTTTCTCTTTCTTTCTTTATTTTATTTGTTTATTTATTTATTATTTAATATTTACTTCTTTGGGGTTTCTGTTTTTATTAGGTATTTATTTCATTTACATTTCCAATGCTATCCCAAAAGTCCCCCACACCATTCCCCACCCACTCCCCCACCCATCCACTACCACTTCTTGGCCCTGGCATTCCCCTGTACTGAGGCATATAAAGTTTGCACAACCAATGGGCCTCTCTTTCCACTGATGGTTGACTAGGCCATCTTCTGCTACAAATGCAGCTAGAGACAGGAGTTCTGGGGGGTACTGGTTACTTCATAATGTTGTTCCTCCTATAGGGTTGCAGATACTCCCAGCTCCTCTGGTACTTTCTCTATCTCCTCCATTAGGGACCCTGTGATCCATCCAATAGCTGACGGTGAGCATCCACTTCTGTGTTTGCTAGGCCCCGGCATAGCCTCACAAGAGACAGTTATATCAGTGTCCTTTCAGCAAAATCTTGCTAGTGTATGCAATGGTGTCAGCATTTGAAGGCTGATTATGGGATGGATCCCCGGGTATGGCAGTCTCTAGATGCCAAAACTATGTCTCTGTAACTCCTTCCATTGGTGTTTTGTTCCCAATTCTAAGAAGGGGCAAAGTGTCCATACTTTGGTCTTTTCAATAGTATGTCTAAAGTTGGGCTTTCAACAAACACTAGCATCATGCACTAGTATGACATGTAGAGGTTTACCATGAAGATAAGGAGGTTTCTCAATGTTGCAGAAATAACTGCAATAAATTCTCAAAGCAGCATACAATTGGTATATATTTAATTGAGAGATCATTCATATTGGCCAAAAAGCTTGGATTGAAAATGAGAGAAGCTAGATTTTTCTATCTTTAAACTTTTTCTTTTTCAGGATGTTACTGAAGGATTTCAGTTGAACACCTACACTGCTTGAACATTTACTTTTTAATCATAAATTGAGAACAGTACATATATTGGAGTTCTTCAAGTAGTATTTACAAAAATCATACCAAATCACTGCACACATACCAGAAATACATAGCAAAACAGCAAGTATGTTTGGGGAGAAAATTATACAGTACCTAAAATGCTTAGAAATGGAAAATGGCAAGTCCTGCTAATTGGCTGAGTATTAGTTGAACAATAGTTACTGCATTTAATTTATTCAGATTATTTGATTCATTTGGCTTCCTAGATTGCAATGCAAAGAGATTAGAATAATCAAGCAAAGCGCCTGGCCAAGAAAATTGAAAGCTTCCTAAGAGCCTGAAAAAAAACATTTTTGCCAAATTTGTTTCAATTTTTTTACTTTCTTGATACTGGAATAATTCTCCGGACTGATACTTCTATCTTGTTTATTGACATTTGTTTTCTATGTCCTTATATAATGGTAAGATTATCCATATGGAACTGGCTGTTCTTCAGTATGGAAGAAAAGTTATATTATGTAATTTATTGTAGAAAATTGGCTTCCCTATTGAGAAACAAGCATTTGCTCATTAGTGGAATGAGACCACAGCATAGATTTTGCTGCCAAATGCTGCATATGTAAACCCAACCCTATCTTATCACAGGTTTTACATTTTCCAACAATATGGGGAAATTATATATGGTGTTGGGCCTCTAGGACATCACAAAATCATGAAACAATTTGATGTTGAGTATCACAAACTCTGGTTGATCCATAACTACCACCATCTCCTCCCCCCTTTTTTTTTGAGGTGGGGTCTGACTGCGTGTGTGTGTGTGTGTGTGTGTGCATGTACACAAGTATATAGAAAAGTCCTGTACTTGCTAAAATTCTTACATAATTTTATTTCCTAAATTTATGATTCTGATTTTAAAGTAACCTGAAATTTTTGAAAAGTGGAAAAACATGTTCTTTACAAAGACAACTGGGGAACAAAACTAGAAAAGGACATTTGGGGCCGGGCGGGATGGCACACGCCTTTAATCCCAGCACTCGGGAGGCAGAGGTAGGTGGATTTCTGAGTTCGAGGCCAGCCTGGTCTACAAAGTGAATTCCAGAACAGCCAGGGCTATACAGAGATACCCTGTCTCGAACCACCACCCTCCCCCCCAAAAATAAAGAGAAAAGAAAAAAAAGAAAAGGAAATTTGTCTCTGCATCATCAACTCTGTATTTGATGTAGTGAGTTTGCAGCCAGAATCTTATATCTGACAAGAAAACACACTGCATCATCCCACTCTCCGCAATGATTTTTTGATATGGAGTTCTAAGTAGAAAATTCTGAATTTAATGTTGATTTTGTGTTTGTGGACCTGTATTTATCAAGATTGTAGCAAACCTATGAAGCTAACAGATTTTATTTTTTCAACTTGTGTCATGATTTATAAACCATCATGTATCTGATATGCATGTATCTTTTGTTAAAATTACCTTTACTGATGGTTAATGATGGAGTACACATTCTTATACTAAAAATCTCAACAGAGGGGTTTTTCATATCCACTGGAGGTATGCACATTCCAGTTCATGGGGCAAATAGAGACTCATTCTGATTTTCCAGTGCCATTTTAATGAACTCAGCTAACATATTTATGCATTTGTGTATGACTGGGTCCATGCCTTTCTGAGAGTGAGATGAATAATTACAACCCAGGTGGTATGACTCAAAGCCTAAAGTGTCCATTATCTGTTATACAAGGTATGATTTGCAGATATTTCATATAATATAGCAGAACTGAGGAAAGGAATTCAATGAGAAAATAAGAAGAGTTTTAAAAGAACACCCTGTAGTGATGAGACTCAATAAAAGGAAATAAGAAAAAATGGATTAAGACTAGTATATGGGGCTGGAGAGATGTCTCAGCACTTAAGAGCACTTACTGGTCCTGAGTTCAATTCTCAGCACCACATGGTGAATCATCTGTAATGCAGTCCAATGCCCTATTCTGGTGCATCTGGAGACAGCTACTATGTACTCATATAAATAAAATAAATACATCTTTACAAAACCAAGACTCCTATATGCACTTAGATAAAGGAAAATCCTTCTCAATGGTCTGTAGAGAACATATGCACATACAATTAATATCATCAGGTAGGGATTTGGAGTGTTTAGATCATGAGAACACTATAGTTCTCAGTGATTCAGGTGTTTCCAGTCAACACGTCTCATTGTTCCTGAAATTGCTAATTGTATTACATTCATCTTTGAAATTATTAATACATCTTAGACTGTCAATAACTATCCTTAGAATTTGATGTGTTTACTTATCCTGGCGAGATAGAAACAGAAATTTCCTCACTCCAGAATGGACCAGTGACTGCAGAATGAAACGATTCCCTTCCAGTAAAGCTTGATGAAGCCATGCCTTCACTTGTAGTATTTAACATGGTTGAGGGGCATTGGTGACCTAAATAAGCATGAGTAACTTACAGAAAACAGATGAAGTACATGTGTCCTTGTGTTCTGCAACTTTTAAACACATAAATCCTGTGAAAGAGGAACGTTCTGTTTTACCACCTCTGTCATCCTCTCTCGAGTTGTCTCAAATGTTTGCTAGGCCTTTGCTGAGCCATGGGAGGTGACATCAACGGTAAGAATCTGTTGAATTAGGGGACCCATGTTCAATACAATAGATGACTGTGAGTATCCACTTCTGTATTTGCCAGGCACTGGCATAGCCTCACAAGAGAGAGCTATGTCAGGGTCCTGTCAGCAAAATCTCTCTGGCATATGCAATGGTGTCTGGGTTTGGTGCCTGATTATGGGATGGACCCCCCAGAGTTGTGTCTCTAGTTGTTTATGTAGCAGAGGATGGCCTAGTAAATATTTACTTTCCATAGAAACATTTTGAAAGGTTATTTAAATGGTAAATAATACTATTTTAATGTCTAGTTTTTGTCTTAAAAATTTGACTAATTGTTTGAGATTTTCATGCAATGTATCATGAACATATCCACCCCCCTGTTAACTCCACCCTTAGGTAAACTCTGACCCTTTATTCTGTCCCACCAAAGTTTGCAAAATTTTTCTTTCTACTGGTTTTTTCACGTTCTTTCTATTGTTTCTCTTTTCATGGTGAGTCTAATTTTTGTTGTCTTACTATTTGTGAAAGCAAGGTCTTACCCTGTTAGGATATTACCCTAACGGGGTCATGTTCTTTATTTCTATTAAATTATATATATACCTATCTATCTATTTCACATCCCAGTCAATGCCCCCCTTTATGCCCCACCACACACAGCCCCTCTCCATCCTCCTCCCCTTCTCATCTGAGAGGTTAGAGGTCTCTTCTGGGTATCCACCCAACAACATATCATTCATGCCTTTGCAGGCTAGGTGCATTTTCTCCAGGCCAGAAATGGCAGCCTGGCCAGAGAAATAGTTATTAACAGCTTTATGGAAAGAACAGATCCTGCTCTAGTTGCTGGTGGACCCACATGAAGACTGCTACATAACTGCTACATATGTGAAAATGGGAACTAGGTACAGCATGTGTATGTTCTTTGGTTGGTCATTCAGTCTCTGAAATTCCCCAGGGTCCAGGATAGATTGCTATGTTGGCCTTCCCATGGAGTTCCAATGTCGTTCAGGTCTCCCCATTGTTTACCCAACTCTTCCATAAGGGTCCTTGAACTCCATCTAATGTTTGGATGTGGGACTCTGTATCTGTTTAATTGAGCTACAGCATGGAGTCTCTCAGAAGACAGTCATGCCAGGCTCCTGCATGTAAGCATAACAAAATATCATTAATAGTGTCATGGATTGGTGGTTGCCCATGATATGGTCACTCCCTCAGTCTCTACATCCTAAAGAAAACTGACCCAAAATCTTTCAGTATCTATCAAATGTAAATAGCTCCTCAACTAATGATGGGATTTAGTGTCTCCCTATACTTTCTATCCTGGGACCTTGTCTAGCAGAAGCTGTCAGAGGCCTTATGCATACCGACAAAATCACTGTGCAGAAGTGTGTAGATGCAGTTTTATGTCTTAAAAACACAGTTTAAGTAATGTTATCAACTATATCAACTACTTCAGGTTTGTACAATCTTGACAACCCTCTTACACTTAGATCATTGAGCATTGGCTGTGTGTGTGTGTGTGTGTGTGTGTGTGTGTCTGCGTGTATGTTTGTAAAGTATGGCATGCATGTCCAATGTTCCAATGTTGATCTCAACATTCCAAATTATTATCTTCTTTGCATGTTCATCAGTTTCTAGGGGCTCTTTTGTGATAATTACCTTCTGCTACAAGCAACATAATCAGTCTCCAAACGATGACACCATTGCATACACTAGCAAGATTTTGCTGAAAGGACCCAGATATAGCTGTCTCTTGTGAGGCTATGCCAGGGCCTAGCAAACACAGAAGTGGATACCTACAGTCAGCTATTGGATGGATCACAGGGGCCCCAATGGAGGAGCTAGAGAAAGTACCCAAGGAGCTAAAGGGGTCTACAACCTTATAGGTGGAACAACATTATAAACTAACCAGTACCCCCCAGAGCTCGTGTCTCTAGCTGCATATGTATCAGAAGATGACCTAGTCGGCCATCATTGGAAAGAGAGGCCCATTGGTCTTGCAAACTTTATATGCCCCAGTACAGGGGAATGCCAGGGCCAAGAAGTGGAAGTGGGTGGGTAGGGGAGTAGGGGGGAGGGTCTGGGGGACTTTTGGGATAGCATTGGAAATGTAAATGAAGAAAATATCAAATTAAAAAATTGTTAAAAATAAAAAGTACTTGTTTGATGATGACTGAGAGAGATTCTGCACTGTTTATAAAATAGTAAGTACTTAGAAATTATTTTAATATTATTTGCATTTAGCATAATAATAGCATTAGCTCTTCATTTGGGCCTCTGGCATATCTATCCATAGGATCTTGGCCACTTGAATATTTGCTGCTAGGAGCTCTATATCATGGAAAATGTCTTAGATACAATCGGAATGTGGTTGCTTACTCCTATAACATCTGTGCCATTATTATACAAGTGGACATAATGTGTTAAGCCACGAGTTGTTTCTGATAGGTGGGTGAAACTGGGGATTTCTCTTTTCCCTCTTACAATATGTATAATACTTCACTGCACAGTGACAATTTGAAAATAGGAAGGAAGATTCCACCTATTTTTCTCGTTATAGCGTGTACTGAGACTCAAATATGTGATGTCCTCTGTAATACAGTCATACTTTCAAATCTAAAGAGTGCTTAAGGAGACTGATAGTCTTAGTTTTCTCTCATTTTCCGGATGTGAGCTTTAAATCTTAAGATATGACTATTTCATTTCAAAGACTCACAGAGGTTAGTGGGTTAAGTTGCCAACAAAGCAAGCCTTTTTGAAGGATATGTGACAGAATATAGTGGTACAAAGAGGTAATAATGTATTAAATTGGAATGGCACATGTGAGGGCCAGTGATATAGCTGGGTCTTCAGGATCATTCAGTAAATTCTTCATTGGCTCTCTATTGTGACTAAAACCATAGATCTCTATATTTCCCTCCTCAAAGGCAGAACTATACATAACGTAAAAAGAAAATGAGAGTGGAATGAGTACAGATCGGAAAACTACACTTCTACATCAGTCTGTGGTTCTATCCTTTTAGCCAGAAGATTTTAGACGCCCCTGGGACACTATATCTCCTTGATTACTTACTTTGAAATGTTGTCTCCTATCTTTCTGCTTTCTCATTCTTATCTAGCAATACAGATTTCCTAGACTTTATCTTACTCTAACAGCATCACACAATCTCTCTAAGAACTACATTGTTATCTGCTTAAATTTCCTTTTTTGCCTAGTCATCAAGTATATCTGGAATGTTAACTCTCCAAGACCCTAGGCGTAACTGTACATCTGCTCTGATTGAGTATAGATACAATATAGCAAATTTATAGGGTGCTTCTTCTTGTATCCTGATCGAATCTTAGTTGATGCGTCAGTTTTGTGACAAAATATCTTACATGATCAATTTACAAAGAGGAAAGATTCTTTTTCTCAGGGTTTCAAGTGCTTAAACTCATACACACTTTATACTATTGGCTTTGGTCCTGTGGTAAGGAAGTACATATGTCTCTGAGCATAGTGGATGATTCTGCTCATGTAATGGCTACCGGGGAGCAAAAAGAGACACAAAGAAGTAAGATTAGGCTTCCAAAATATTCCACAATGTTGTATACTCACTGACCTAACTCCTTTCATTTAGATCCCATAATCCCCAACACTCCATAATCTAGCTTTCAGGCTTGGGACTAAGCTGTAAATACCTGATCTTCTTAGAGACATTCAGAATCCCAATTTCAGCAGTTAACATTGCAGTAATATTTACTGAGTAGATGTTTTCGGGCACAATATAATTGTAATATAATCAGTAATTGTAATATAAATATGTTATCTTCAAGAATAGAGGTAGAAGGAATTATACTTTGTATGTCTTCAAAAGTCAAAGATAAAAGAGAGTTTGAATGACCCAGATTTCTTCTACCAATGGGGATTTTTACACTCTCAGCAAATAATTATGATCACAGTGAGAAATCCTCTGGGCACTGCTAGTCTAAAATTATTAAATAAAAATTCTTTGAAAAAATTTTGTATTTAACTAAGTTGACAAAAATTCACATCCTCTTTCCTTCAGAGTATTTATAATTTCATTTTAATATTACATTTTAAGTGATCATACTGCAGAACATTAAAGAAACTTAAAGGAGTAAATTTTTGCTGGTTTGCATTTGTGAAATCACAGGTTTCCAAATATTTCAGACAACAGAAGTTTTGTCACATGACCTACAGTTCTCTCCAGTACAAAGTGGAAAATTGTGTATGTGATAATGATAAAGAGTCTAGGCATCTATGCAATTGCCACACCATGTTCATTCAAGTAATACATAAAATGAACCCACATTTGTCAAATATCTTGTTTAAAAGTAGATTATACTGTGTAAAATACTCATTGTCTCACAATTATTTTCCTTTTTTCTGTAATTTCTTTATCAGATTTTTCACACATCTCCATTTCAGTTTTCTGAAAATTCAAACAGTAAATGTACTTAGTGAGACTTTATAGCCCTATATAAATGTACACAGTCCTAATCATCTTGAAATTCTGAGATTATAAGTACATGTGAATAATTTGAAAATAAATTACTAGATATTACAGATTATCCATTGGTAGTAAAATAATCACTGCCCACTGAATAGTCATCATTTAAGTGATAATGAAAAACATACTGTAGGTATACATACAAATAACTGTAGTTGTAAGTAGAAATACAGTGTGATTATACAATACTCAAAACTATACAACATGAAAATAAAGCTAGAGAGATGATAATAAATTGTTAGCATTCAAGAAATAGGCAAGAATATAAATTTATGTAAAATTTTATAGGATCAAAATTATGGTAGTTCTCTGGATTATAATTACAGTGGTTGACTGGAAAAATCACAATTTAATGTGGTTAACTTGTGCTAAAATTGATGGCCATTCTTTTTGATGCTCAGTAATTACACACTAATTCCTATAGTCAACCTATCTGTACCTGACATTCAGTGGAGGAGGATAAAGGCCAATTGGCACTGCAATGAGTAAACATTTTAATATTTCAAACAAACTCCATTCAAATCTTCAAGAGTTCTAAGACACATGATGTGGTCTATTTAAAACAAAACATCACATAAGAAACCGTGGGAATAAAAACAATTAGAAAATTAGAAGTGATCATAAAAACCCTTTTAGAAAGGTTGTTGTGCCCATGGGCTTATAGCAGCTCTCATCACAAGAATAAGACTTAACCAAGATAGACCCATCAATATTCATCACAGGAGGGGTAGAACATTTACTTCCTTTAGTAAATAATAAATCTAGCCCATGCTTCTATATACCATCAATGTTAGATGTAATATACCACAAATCAAAGAAAAGGAAAAGAAATAAACTATAGAAAAGTGATTTCTTGAAAAGAATATCTCCTAGAAAGAGCTTAAGAGAGGACAATATGATCAAACTAAAATTTATATAGAATATAAAGAAATCATGAAATAATAATAATCAAATTTAGGTCTACACTTGAAGACTGGTGGCACTCTACTATTTAGATTGTTTAGAAATAATACTTCTAAAATTCCTGCTGAGATTGTATATTTGTGTATAGATGACATGCTGTTCTTTTCTTTGGCTAACATGAAATATGTTCATCTCATTTATAGGAAGCAATTAAATGATTTTATCTTTTTCTTATGAGAATACATTACTGAAGTCAAATTTAAACAGATTCCTTGATAAATAAGTACTTTATTTCTAATCCTTTAAGTACTTTTAATTAAAGTGAAAAATCAATGCATTGCGTATTGTCATGGAACATAGGTAAATGTAATTGAGTATCATATATTTCTACAAGAAGTTCTCATTATTGCCCTTAAAGACAGAACTTTCTTAATGTAATCTTAAGAAATTATTACATGAACATTATCAACAAATTTCTACAAATATTTCAAAGAAAAATATGTTGTCATTAAACTTATCCTAACACATTAGATCCAATTGATCTGTTTATTTAACTTTCTTTTATTAATGAATATTTTATTTATTTACCTTTCAAATGTTATCTTCATTCCTGGTTTCCCCTCCACAAGTAACCTATCCCATCCCTCCTCACCCTGTTTCTATGAGGGTGCTCACCCACCCACCCATGAACTCCCACCTCATCACCCTGGTATTGACCTATACTGGGGCATTGAGCCTTCACAGGATGAAGGAACTGTCCTCCTATTGATGCCAGATAAGGCCATCCTCTGCTACAAATGCAGCTAGAGCCATGGGCCCCTCCATATGTATTCTCTTGCTGGTAGTTTAGCCCTTGGGAGCTCTGGCGCATCTGCTTGGTTGATATTGTTGTTCTTCCTATGGGCTTGCAAACCCCTTCAGCTCCTTCAGTCCTTTCCCCAGCTCCTCCACTGTGGTCATTTAACTTTCTAGACATGGAAGCTTGTTGAGACAACCACTACCCAACAGAGTAAGTCACCATTTTATATTTTTTCCTTCATATTTTCTAGGAATGCCTTCTTTACTATGAATCTCGATATTACTTCAGTCACATACATTTTATAGTTATAGTGACTATATGATGCTTTAGTATATTATAGCTTCCTAATGACTTTCAAACCCATTGCCAAGCCTCTGAGTCTCAGAGTATTCAGGTTTCTTGATGTCTTAGGTTTTTGTTTGTTAGTTTGTTGTTTCTGTTGTGATGCAATGTTCTGACAAGAAATTATGGGAAGGCTGTTTTTTTCTAACTGTTCACATTACATTTCAGCTTTGTCGTACAAAAACATCTCCAAGAACATTAAGAATTCTGTTACATAGCATCTCACGTCAAGAAGAAGCAAGTGCCTCGGCATCTGTTTCCATTTGCGTGCTAGGTGTAGCCTTTTCAGAGTTATGCGAGGAACATGTCTACAAGCTTAACAGAGTATCATTAATAGTGTTAGGGATTTGTTCTTAGCCATTGGATAAGTCTCAGTTTTTTTGTGCCAGTCATTGGTTGGCCATTCCCTCAGTCTCTGCTCCATCTTTATGCCCCACATCTTGTAGGCAAGATACATTTTAGGTCAAAGGCATTGTGAGTGGTTGCTGTTATTATCCCTCCACTGGGAGTTATAGATGATGAAAATAGATGCAGAGACCCACAACCAAACATTATGTGGAGTTCAGAGAGCTTTTTGGAGGAGTTGGGGAAAGGATTGAGGGACCCAAAAGGATTGGGACTGCTAAGGAATACCAACAAAGTTAACTAACCTGTACATTTAGGGGCTCCCAGAGACCGAACTGCCAACAAAAGACTGAGCATGAGCTGGGAATATGCCACCAGCACATTTGTAGAAGCTGTGCAGCTTGGTCTTCATATGGGTCCCCAAACATATGGAGTGGTGGGTTTGCCTACATCTGTTGTCTGCCTATGGATCCTGTTCCTGTAACTAGGATGCCTTGTCTGTCTTTAGTGGGAATGGATGTGCCTAGTCCTGGAGTGACTTGATATGCCTGGGTGGGGTGACACCCAAGGTGCCCCCCTCCTTTTCAGAAGAGAAGAGAAGGGGCGATGGAGGAAGGAGATGTGTGAAGGGAAACTAGGTGATAGCAAGGGGCTGATACTGGGATATAAATTGAATAAATAAATAATTAACAGGAAAAATGAAGTAAGTGACAGATACCTACCATCTCCTTAGTTCCCTGTCTTCATTTATACTGTCTATGATCTCAGCCTTGGAATGGCATCATTCATTGTAGATAGATATTTTGACTTTAATTAATATAATCACGGTAGTTCACCACAGGATCAGCCAGAGGCACAGGTTATTTTAGAGTTTGTCCAGTTGAAAATTAACATTAACCTACTTATTATACTCTCAGCCATATTTCACATTACCCTCTACATGACACATTTATTTTCCCTTTACAATCTTCATCTGGCTTCTTGAACTTGCTTCCCTGATTCATAATGAATGTATTAAACAGTCTACATATTCAGGAAATACATTGTAGACAATAGATTAAAGAAACAGTTAAATAATAAACAGAAATACAAAGGGTTGTGATACTATTATGTTAGCCAGGGATCTTTAGAGTCAGAGAACTTATGGAATGAAACTCTGTCACTGTCTTAGTCTATATATGTATGTATGTATGTATGTATGTATGTATGTATGTATGTATGTATGTCTCTCTCTGTCTGTCTGTGTATTGGAATGTCTTAGGCTGCACAGAAGTCAAGCCAACAATGGCTAGATGTGAACAGAAAGTTCAAGAATCTAGTAGTTGCTCAGTCCCCAAGGATGGAATTCTCAGCTGATTTTTCTGTATATGTTTGAATCTTAGAATTAGGCTTTAATGCCAGTGAAGAAATTAATGTTCTAGCAACAAGAGGGCAACCAGACAAAGAGTAAACATTTTCTTCTTCTGGATCATTCTATAGACTTCTTGTAAAAGGTATGGCATATATTACAAATGTCTTCCTGCCTCAAGACTTGTATTGAAAGTATGTGTCTTCCCACATCCAGATCAGAACTAAAGGACTGTGTCTTTTAGCTTTAATATCCAGATCAAAGGTGCATGTCTTCCAGGCTCAAGATCTGGGTCACAGATGTTTTCCTACATTAAAGGTCTGGACTGTAAGTAGATTTATCCATTTCAAACCAATCAGAAAATCCCTCACAGGTGTGCCTTCCCTTTCTTGATTATAGTTCATTTCAGATATAGTCGTGCTGACAATGAAGAAGTTGAATAATCACAGGTATCATCAATATATGGTAACTAGAACAATTACAAGCTATACAAACAGCTAGGTAACTTTGTAACAGGTAACACTGATTCATGAATACAGCTCATTCTCAGAATCAGAGATGTGATGCTGGAGGAAGCTAGCAGAATCCAAATGAGTAATCCATGGAATAGAGCAGAACTGACAGAGATAAAAATAGGTAGAGTCTAGGAAAGGATCAGTTGATGGCAATAAGGAGCTTATGAAGAGATGTTTGGAATAGACTGTTTTCCCTCAGTTAGGAACAGAGTTGCAACAGTGATGAAAAAAGCTGAGTGCTAACCTTCTGGAAATTAAATTTTAATATCTGAAAGCTGAAGGAATAATAATATTCGTCGACCAAAATTCCAGTCTAAATCAAGTGAATATAATTCTCTAGAATATACCTTGTACTTCAAATGTGTGAGAAGAAATGAGACCATCAAACCAATGATTTTTATATATAAAGCTAGTTATATGAAGATGTTCTATTGGAACAAAAAGCATGGCAGATATACCTGAGGGTATAGAAGACAGATATCAGGCAACAAAGTTGGTTGTGTATGATAGAAAGATGGTAAGCAGAATATTGTGTGTGTGTGTCAATGTGGTTCCAACTTATCTTTTTGCTTACGTGCATCTTAGCAAGTTTAGTATGTAATAGGTCAATTTAGTCATCTCATGCATATCTCAAACAATATTTTATTTAACTTAATATCCTCTTCTTACTATCAAAACACCCTGATATAGCTGTCTCTTGTGAGACTATGCTGGGACCTAGCAAACACAGAAGTGGATGCTCACAGTCAGCTATTGGATGGATCACAGGGCTCCCAAAGGAGGAGATAGAGAAAGTACCCAAGGAGCTAAAGGGATCTGCAAGCCTATAGGTGGAACAACATTATGAATTAATCAGTACCCCGGAGCTCTTGACTCTAGCTGCATATGTATCAAAAGATGGCCTAGTCGGCCAGCACTGGAAAGAGAGGCCCATTGGACATGCAAACTTTATATGCCCCAGTACAGGGGAACGCCAGGGCCAAAAAAATGGGAATGGGTGGGTAGGGAGTGGGGGTGAGGGTATGGGGGAACTTTTGGGATAGCAATGGAAATGTAAATGAGGAAAATACTTAATAAATATATTTTTTAAAAAAAGGAGAAAAAAACCCAAAAACAAAACAAAATACTCTCTACTTTAAATTCAATGTTATGCAAAAGAAATTTTAAAAATGGCTCCATGTATCCTCACACATGGCCTCACACATCTAGTTACTCTGTGAGCCCTCAATATAAACCATATTCCTCTCATTACTAATTGTTTTATTATGCAACCAAATCTACAGCCAAAAAATAAATCTGCTAAAATGTAAATCATAACATTGTACTTTTAAAGTTATATATGTATTATGATCCATATATATTCAATTATTAATATATGCTTAAATATGAATATGTAATCCTTTCAATAACTACTTATTTGAGTAACTGGTAAAATTCAATTTTTTTGGAAATAATTATCCTTGGTTCTCATGTTTGCATACAAATTGTTCTTGGAAGCTAGATACTATGATTTCTTCTAGAACAAAGGAGAAATTTATTTTGTGAAAAAGATATCAATTGATGATTGTAATGGTTATATGGGAGACAACTTCACAGAGCCCGGGATAACTGCTACGGTCTAAATATCATTTATAGATGCACATGAAAAGATGTTCTATGATGAAATTATTTTTGAATAAATGAGCTGAGAAAACCACATTAATTTATATACTGTTAATTAGCCTATTAAGACTATAGAATATCTTAGTTGAAAGCAATGATAGAAAAAGCGTGAACTTACTCTTTGCCTGACACATGATTTAGTTGTTTAACTTCTGTTCTTAAGTTGTGGCCATTCCTTAAGCCTTGGACTCAATCTAAGCAGCACAATGGGATATTTTTAGGTTTGTAGCTTATGAATTTTAAGTATTCATGATGGCTACAGTCACCTGTGCCTATTCCTCATAAATAAGTAAAAATGCACAAATACCAATAAAACCGATATGTTTGGATGAGTATGTGCCATAATTTGGATCTACTTTAAAATTATTTATTGATTGACCATGATTAATTGATGTAATATATATGCAGGTTTTGCTTGAATCACCTGTATGTATGTACACCATTTGAATGTATACCATTTGCATGGAGGCTAGAAGGGTCTGCCAAATATCTTAGAACTGCAGTTATGTGTGGGAATCACTATGAGAGGGAGTAGAACAGTCCTCTAAGAGAAGCAGCACTCCTGTTGATGAACTGTTTTCTGTGCCCATGATTTGAATATTAAATGAGCCAAAGTATCCATAAGTTTGAAGAGATTTTTCCCAGCTAATAGCAGTTTAAGGCAGTAATAAAGCTGGATGCCTGGACTTGAGCCACTGAGTTTAGTCTTTTGGTACTTATAGCCCAGGCCTGTATATTAGTTATGTTTCTGTTGCTGTGACAAAAATGCCCTGACCAAGGCAATTCCTAGACAAAGGTGTTAATTTTATCATACTGTTGAGTAATGATGAGTCAAGTTTAGCAGTCAAGAATGGCAGCAGTGCTCTGAGCAGGAATTCAAGAATCTGAATGAGTGAAAGATACAGAGTGGAGGCAAGGACCAGAACTCTCAAAGCTACTCTCCAGGATCTGCTACTTCCAGGTAGGATCTAGGATCTAAAGGTTCTATAATATCCAAGATGGGAGGTGAAGTATTCTCCATTAAAATTGCATAACAAATGAAAGCATCTATTACAGCAGCCGTGAAAATGCACTATGCTCATTTGTTAAATTCATAACACATAAAATTACCAAATAGTACTTACAATTTTTGCAACTCTATATAAGATGTTCCATTGACTGTGTCCTCTTGATCTACTGTATTACCATATTACCACTTTCCTTTTCCTAGAAACTCACAGCTAAATCTGGAGATCTTTGTAGTGGTCATTGTTCCATCTCAAAGTTCTTTATTCACCTATATACAGTCCGTTTTGAGTGAATTAAAAACAGTACCAAAATATTACAAAAAACTCAGATTATGAGCATTTTGAATACAAGATTATGATTAATCTCATTAACATTGCAACATTTTCTTGTATTTGATTTGGATTTTTTTCTCAGTTGGGATCATATTTTTAAGCAAAAACTACTATTTTTGACATAATTTACCCTAGGTCATGAAAAAAAAATCCTTCAGGAGAAAGGAAGGAAAGAAAGAAAGACTAAATGTGAGGAAGTAGGAGAAATGTCTACCAAATATCAAAACAATATAATTATGAAACACTTTTATAATATTTCAGAATTTATCATCAAATTAAAACGGAAATTCCCAAACAGAAGTTAATAATACAGTCTTGTTATTTAGCATAACAGAATTTATAAAGCTATAATCTTTAACTTGTTTTAAAAGACCTCTCTTTAAATACATTAATTTTCTCAACATTCTTTGATTATTTTTTGTTTGTATCCAAAGAAAGTCTTTTTTTTTTTTTTTTTTTTTTTTTTAATTTTTTTATTACATAATTTCCTCAATTACATTTCCAATACTATCCCAAAAGTCCCCCATAGCGCCCCCCACTTCCCTACCCACCCATTCCCATTCTTTTGGCCCTGGCATTCCCCTATATTGGGGCATATAAAGTTTGCAAGTCCAATGGGCCTCTCTTTCCATTGATGGCCGACTAGGCCATCTTTCGATACATATGCAGCTAGAGACAAGAGCTCCAGGGTTCCGGTTAGTACATCATGTTGTTCCAAGAATAGGGTTGCAGATCCCTTTAGCTCCTTGGGTACTTTCTCTAGCTTCTCCATTGGGAGCCCTGTGATACATCCAATAGCTGACTGTGAACATCCACTCCTGTGTTTGCTAGGCCCCGGCATCGTCTCACAAGAGACAGCTATATTTGGGTCCTTTCAGCAAGATCTTGCTAGTGTATGCAATGGTGTCAGCGTTTAGAAGCTGATTATGGGACGGATCCCTGGATACAGCAGTCTCTAAATGGTCCATCCTTTCATCACAGCTACGAACTTTGTCTCTGTAGCTCCTTCCCTGGGTGTTTTGTTCCCAATTCTAAGAAGGTGCACAGTGTCCACACTTTGGTCTTCATTCTTCTTGAGTTTCATGCGTTTAGCGAATTGTATCTTATATCTTGGGTATCCTAAGTTTTGGGCTAATATCCACTTATCAATGAATACATATTGTGTGAGTTCTTTTGTGATTGTGTTACTTCACTCAAGATGATGCCCTCCAGGTCCATCCATTTGGCTAGGAATTTCATAAATTCATTCTTTTTAATAGCTGAGTAGTACTCCATTGTGTAAATGTACCATAATTTCTGTATCCATTCCTCTGTTGAGGGACATCTGGGTTCTTTCCAGCTTCTGGCTATTATAAATAGGGCTGCTATGAACATAGTGGAGCATGTGTCCTTTTTACCGGTTGGGACATCTTCTGGATATATGCCCAGGAGAGGTATTGCTGGATCCTCCGGTAGTACTATGTCCAATTTTCTGAGGAACCGCCAGACTGATTTCCAGAGTGGTTGTACAAGCTTGCAATCCCACCAACAATGGAGGAGTGTTCCTCTTTCTCCACATCCTCGCCAGCATCTGCTGTCACCTGAATTTTTGATCTTAGCCATTCTGACTGGTGTGAGGTGGAATCTCAGGGTTGTTTTGATTTGCATTTCCCTGATGATTAAGGATGTTGAACATTTTTTCAGGTGCTTCTCTGCCATTCGGTATTCCTCAGGTGAGAATTCTTTGTTCAGTTCTGAGCCCCATTTTTTAATGGGGTTATTTGACTTTCTGGAGTCCACCTTCTTGAGTTCTTTATATATATTGGATATTAGTCCCTTATCTGATTTAGGATAGGTGAAGATCCTTTCCCAATCTGTTGGTGGTTTTTTTGTCTTATTGATGGTGTCTTTAGCCTTGCAGAAGCTTTGTAGTTTCATGAGGTCCCACTTGTCAATTCTCGATCTTACAGCACAAGCCATTACTGTTCTATTCAGGAATTTTTCCCCTGTGCCCATATCTTCAAGGCTTTTCCCCACTTTCTCCTCTATAAGTTTCAGTGTCTCTGGTTTTATGTGAAGTTCCTTGATCCACTTAGACTTGACCTTAGTACAAGGAGATAGGAATGGATCGATTCGCATTCTTCTACATGTTAACAACCAGTTGTGCCAGCACCATTTGTTGAAAATGCTGTCTTTCTTCCACTGGATGTTTTTAGCTCCCTTGTCGAAGATCAAGTGACCATAGGTGTGTGGGTTCATTTCTGGGTCTTCAATTCTATTCCATTGGTCTATTTGTCTGTCACTATACCAGTACCATGCAGTTTTTATCACAATTGCTCTGTAGTAGAGCTTTAGGTCCGGCATGGTGATTCCACCAGAGGTTCTTTTATCCTTGAGAAGAGTTTTTGCTATCCTAGGTTTTTTGTTATTCCAGATGAATTTGCAGATTGCACTTTCTAATTCGTTGAAGAATTGATTTGGAATTTTGATGGGGATTGCATTGAATCTGTAGATTGCTTTTGGCAAGATAGCCATTTTTACAATGTTGATCCTGCCAATCCATGAGCATGGGAGATCTTCCCATCTTCTGAGATCTTCTATAATTTCTTTCTTCAGAGACTTGAAGTTTTTATTATACAGATCTTTCACTTCCTTAGTTAGAGTCACGCCAAGATATTTTATATTATTTGTGACTATTGAGAAGGGTGTTGTTTCCCTAATTTCTTTCTCAGCCTGTTTATTCTTTGTGTAGAGAAAGGCCATTGATTTGTTTGAGTTAATTTTATATCCAGCTACTTCACCGAAGCTGTTTATCAGGCTTAGGAGTTCTCTGGTGGAATTTTTAGGGTCACTTATATATACTATCATATCATCTGCAAAAAGTGATATTTTGACTTCATCTTTTCCAATTTGTATCCCTTTGATCTCCTTTTGTTGTCGAATTGCTCTGGCTAGGACTTCAAGTACAATGTTGAATAGGTATGGAGAAAGTGGACAGCCTTGTCTAGTCCCTGATTTTAGAGGGATTGCTTCAAGCTTCTCACCATTTACTTTGATGTTGGCTACTGGTTTGCTGTAGATTGCTTTTATCATGTTTAGGTATGGGCCTTGAATTCCTGATCTTTCCAAGACTTTTATCATGAATGGGTGTTGGATCTTGTCAAATGCTTTTTCCGCATCTAAGGAGATGACCATGTGGTTTTTATCTTTGAGTTTGTTTATATACTGGATTACGTTGATGGATTTCCGTATATTGAACCATCCCTGCATCCCTGGGATGAAACCTACTTGGTCAGGATGGATGATTGTTTTGATGTGTTCTTGGATTCGGTTAGCAAGAACTTTATTGAGGATTTTTGCATCAATATTCATAAGGGATATTGGTCTGAAGTTTTCTATCTTTGTTGGGTCTTTTTGTGGTTTAGGTATCAGAGTAATTGTGGCTTCATAGAATGAGTTGGGTAGAGTACCTTCTGTTTCTATTTTGTGGAATAGTTTGTGAAGAACTGGGATTAGATCTTCTTTGAAGGTCTGATAGAACTCTGCACTAAACCCATCTGGTCCTGGGCTTTTTTTAGTTGGGAGACTATTAATGACTGCTTCTATTTCTTTGGGGGATATAGGGCTGTTTAGATCATTAACCTGGTCTTGATTCAACTTTGGTACCTGGTATCTGTCTAGGAACTTGTCCATTTCATCCAGGTTCTCCAGTTTTGTTGAGTATAGCCTTTGGTAGAAGGATCTGATGGTGTTTTGGATGTCTTCAGGATCTGTTGTTATGTCTCCTTTTTCATTTCTGATTTTGTTAATTAGGATGCTTTCCCTGTGCCCTCTAGTGAGTCTGGCTAAGGGTTTATCTATCTTGTTGATTTTCTCAAAGAACCAGCTCCTTGATTGGTTGATTCTTTGAATAGTTTTTCTTGTTTCCACTTGGTTGATTTCACCCCTGAGTTTGATTATTTCCTGCCGTCTACTCCTCTTGGGTGAATTTGCTTCCTTTTGTTCTAGTGCTTTTAGGTGTGTTGTCAAGCTGCTAATGTGTGCTCTCTCTAGTTTCCTTTTGGAGGCACTCAGAGCTATGAGTTTTCCTCTTAAAAATGCTTTCATTGCGTCCCATAAGTTTGGGTATGTTGTGGCTTCATTTTCATTGAACTCTAAAAAGTCCTTAATTTCTTTCTTTATTCCTTCCTTGACCAAGGTATCATTGAGAAGAGTGTTGTTCAGTTTCCACGTGAAGGTTGGCTTTCTATTATTTATTTTGTTATTGAAGATCAGCCTTAGTCCATGGTGATCTGATAGGATGCATGGGACAATTTCAATATTTTTATATCTGTTGAGGCCTGTTTTGTGACCAATTATGTGGTCAATTTTGGAGAAGGTACCATGAGGTGCTGAGAAGAAGGTATATCCTTTTGTTTTAGGATAGAATGTTCTGTAGATATCTGCCAGATCCATTTGATTCATAATTTCTCTTAGTTTCACTGTGTCCCTGTTTAGTTTCTGTTTCCATGATCTGTCCATTGGTGAAAGTGGTGTGTTGAAGTCTCCCACTATTATTGTATGAGGTGCAATGTGTGCTTTGAGATTTACTAAAGTTTCTTTAATGAATGTGGCTGCCTTTGTATTTGGAGCATAGATATTCAGGATTGATAGTTCCTCTTGGAGGATTTTACCTTTGATGAGTATGAAGTGTCCCTCCCTGTCTTTTTTAATGACTTTGGGTTGGAAGTCAATCTTATCAGATATTAGAATGGCTACTCCAGCTTGTTTCTTCATGCCATTTGCTTGGAGAATTGTTTTCCAGCCTTTCATTCTGAGGTAGTGTCTATCCTTTTCTCTGAGATGAGTTTCCTGTAAGCAGCAAAATGTTGGGTCTTGTTTGTGTAGCCAGTTTGTTAGTCTATGTCTTTTTATCGGGGAGTTGAGTCCATTGATATTAAGAGATATTAAGGAAAAGAAATTGGTGTTTCCTATTATTTTTGATGTTAAAGTTGGCATTTTGTTCTTGTGGCTGTCTTCTTTTAGGTTTGTTGAGGGATTACCTTCTTGTTGATTCTAGGGCGTGGTTCCTGTCCTTGTATTGGTTTTTTTCTGTTATTATCCTTTGAAGGGCTGGATTCGTGGAGAGATAATGTGTGAATTTGGTTTTGTCGTGGAATACTTTGGTTTCTCCATCTATGTTAATTGAGAGTTTGGCTGGGTATAGTAGCCTGGGCTGGAATTTGTGTTCTTTTAGTGTCTGTATAACATCTGTCCAGGATCTTCTGGCTTTCATAGTCTCTGGTGAAAAATCTGGTGTAATTCTGATAGGCTTGCCTTTATATGTTACTTGGCCTTTTTCTCTTACTGCTTTTAGTATTCTATCTTTATTTAGAGCATTTGTTGCTCTGATTATTATGTGTCGGGAGGTATTTCTTTTCTGATCCAGTCTATTTGGAGTTCTGTAGGCTTCTTGTATGTTCATGGGCATCTCTTTCTTTAGATTTGGGAAGTTTTCTTCTATAATTTTGTTGAAGATGTTTGCTGGTCCTTTGAGTTGAAAATCTTCATTCTCATCCACTCCTATTATCCGTAGGTTTGGTCTTCTCATTATGTCCTGTATTTCTTGGATGTTTTGAGTTAGGATCTTTTTGCATTTTCCATTTTCCTTAATTGTTGTGCCGATGTTCTCTATGGAATCTTCTGCACCTGAGATTCTCTCTTCCATCTCTTGTATTCTGTTGCTGATGCTTGCATCTATGGTTCCAGATTTCTTTCCTAGGGTTTCTATCTCCAGTGTTGCCTCATTTTGGGTTTTCTTTATTGTGTCTACTTCCCTTTTTAGGTCTAGTATGGTTTTGTTCATTTCCATCATCTGTTTGGATGTGTTTTCCTGTTTTTCTGTAAGGACTTCTACCTGTTTGATTATGTTATCATGTTTTTCTTTAAGGATTTGTAACTCTTTAGCAGTGTTCTCCTGCAATTCTTTAAGGGATTTTTGTGCTTTCTCTTTATTGTCTTCTTCCTTTTTAGCAGTGTTCTCCTGCATTTCTTTAAGTGTGTTATTAACGTCCTTCTTGAAGTCCTCTATCATCATCAGGAGATATGCTTTTAAATCCGTGTCTAGCTTTTCCGGTGTGTTGGGGTGCCCTGGACTGGGTGAAGTGGGGGTGCTGGGTTCTGATGATGGTGACTGGTCTTGGTTTCTGTTAGTAAGATTATTACGTTTACCTTTCGCCATCTGGTAATCTCTGGGGTTAGTTGTTATCGTTGTCACTATTTAAAGATTGGAGCAGAAGCTGTGTTCCACTCACCAGCAGTCCCAAAATCCTGCGGCGGGGGTCGTGGGTAGCTGGCGGGTGTCAGGCAACCCTGCGCTCCCGCTACCCTGGCGCTGATCCGGCCGGGTGAGGCCTGTGGCCCTACTCAGGCTGGTTTCTGCTTCCCTAACTAATGCAGTCTCAGGTCCCGCGCAATTGGATTGGAGCAGAAGCTGTGCTCCCCTCACCAGAAGTCTTAAGATCCTGTGGCGGGTGTTGTGGGCAGTTGGCGAGTGTCAGCAGACCCTGCGCCCCAGCTGCTCAGGTGCTTTTCTGGCCGGAAGAGGCTTGTGGCCCTGTGTGGGCCGGATTTCTCTCTCCCCAACCAGAGCAGTCTCAGGTCCCGCGTGATTGGACTGGAGCAGAAGCTGTGTTCCACTCACCAGCAGTCCCAAAATCCTGCGGCGGGGGTCGTGGGTAGCTGGCGGGTGTCAGGCAACCCTGCGCTCCCGCTACCCTGGCGCTGATCCGGCCGGGTGAGGCCTGTGGCCCTACTCAGGCCGGTTTCTGCTTCCCTAACTAATGCAGTCTCAGGTCCCGCGCAATTGGATTGGAGCAGAGGCTGTGTTCCACTCACCAGCAGTCCCAAAATCCTGCGGCGGGGGTCGTGGGTAGCTGGCGGGTGTCAGGCAACCCTGCGCTCCCGCTACCCTGGCGCTGATCCGGCCGGGTGAGGCCTGTGGCCCTACTCAGGCCGGTTTCTGCTTCCCTAACTAATGCAGTCTCAGGTCCCGCGCAATTGGATTGGAGCAGAGGCTGTGTTCCACTCACCAGCAGTCCCAAAATCCTGCGGCGGGGGTCGTGGGTAGCTGGCGGGTGTCAGGCAACCCTGCGCTCCCGCTACCCCGGCGTTGATCCAGCCGGATGAGGCCTGTGGTCCTACTCAGGCCGGTTTCTGCTTCCCTAACTAATGCAGTCTCAGGTCCCGCGCAATTGGATTGGAGCAGAAGCTGTGCTCCCCTCACCAGAAGTCTTAAGATCCTGTGGCGGGTGTTGTGGGCAGTTGGCGAGTGTCAGCAGACCCTGCGCCCCAGCTGCTCAGGTGCTTTTCTGACCGGAAGAGGCTTGTGGCCCTGTGTGGGCCGGATTTCTCTCTCCCCAACCAGAGCAGTCTCAGGTCCCGCGTGATTGGACTGGAGCAGAAGCTGTGTTCCACTCACCAGCAGTCCCAAAATCCTGCGGCGGGGGTCGTGGGTAGCTGGCGGGTGTCAGGCAACTCTGCGCTCCCGCTACCCTGGCACTGATCCGGCCGGGTGAGGCCTGTGGCCCTACTCAGGCCGGTTTCTGCTTCCCTAACTAATGCAGTCTCAGGTCCCGCGCAATTGGATTGGAGCAGAAGCTGTGTTCCACTCACCAGCAGTCCCAAAATCCTGCGGCGGGTGTCGTGGGTAGCTGGCGGGTGTCAGGCAACCCTGCGCTCCCGCTACCCCGGCGCTGATCCAGCCGGATGAGGCCTGTGGTCCTACTCAGGCCGGTTTCTGCTTCCCTAACTAATGCAGTCTCAGGTCCCGCGCAATTGGATTGGAGCAGAAGCTGTGCTCCCCTCACCAGAAGTCTTAAGATCCTGTGGCGGGTGTTGTGGGCAGTTGGCGAGTGTCAGCAGACCCTGCGCCCCAGCTGCTCAGGTGCTTTTCTGACCGGAAGAGAAGAAAGTCTTTTTAAATTAACTTTTAAGACCTTAAGACCTGTAATATAAGTCTTCTTTTGAACTTGATGAGTTCTTTGTGGACAATATGTCAATGAGCTGACAGCAACTTTGAGGGAGATATTTTTAAACTGCAGCGTACTTATTAGATGTCTGCATATTAACCAACATTAAAGCAACAGCAGAAAATCTCTGTCATGCTCATGTATTCTGTAAGAAATAATGAAAAGTACTACAATTAGACTCCAAAATGCCAATTAGTAAGGAAAAAAGAGAGAGAGAGAAAAATCAAACCGACTTTTCAGAAAAGAGCTGCAAAAGCAGAATCTATTATAGGAAAACTCTTTGGAATAGAAACCATGACAGAGAGAATTGTGGGGAATAGTAATCAGGGAGAGAAATTAAGGGAATCAGAATTTGTCTAAGAAACATAGAATAAGTTTCCAATGCCAATATTTGAAGAAATACTGTGAAATCCTCAATATGTGGAAAACCTTTTAACTTTCTTTACTTCCTCTCTCTCATTGATGAATCATGCATGCATGGGCAGAAACTTCAAGGAGACTGACGATTGTAATGACTAGAAATATGTAGCAGTTGGGAGCAGGGAACATGGGGAACCAAAGGAAGTCCCTGAATCCAGGGATGTGAAAGACTCCAAGGACCCAATCGGTATAACATAAGCCAAAATTCCCAAAAGTGGGGAGACAATCTGAAAAGACTATGTCCAGTAGATAGACATGACCCCCAATTGAGATATGGTGATACCCATACATCACAAAATTTTTAACCCAGACTTGTTCCTGTCTAAAGGTACTGCAGGGAGAAAAAATGGAGTAGAGACTGAAAAAAGTGGCCATCCAGAGACTGCCCCAATTTGCATTCCATGCCATCAGCAGACCCCAAACCCTATTTACTATTGCTGATGCAACGATGTGTTTGCAGACAAGAGCTTGATATGGCTGTCCTCTAAGAGTCTCTGCCAGCACCTAAGACAGATGCAGATACTCATAGCCAATAATTGGACTGAGCCTGGGGACCTCAATGGAAGAGTTAGGGGAAGGACCTAAGGAGCTGAAGGGGATTGCAACCCCATAGGAAGAACAACATTATAAACTATCCTGACACCTCACACACAGCTCACCGGGACTAGAGGGAACTAAACCACCAACTAAAGAGTATACCTGGGCCAGTCCATAGCTCCTGCTACATATGTAGCAGAGGATTGCCTTATGTGACTTCAGTGGGAGGATAGGTACTTGGTCCGGTGGAGGCTCGATGCCTCACAAAAGGCAATGCTAGTGAGGCAGGAGTGGGTGGGTGAGTGGATTGGTGGGGAGCAGTTTATCAGAGGCAAATGGCATAGTTATGGGATGAGGAAGTTCGTGGAGGGGAGGTCAGGAAGGAGAAATTTGAAATGTAAACAAATAAAATAATTACAAATAATTAAAAAGTGTATTTAAGGCTGCACTCAACAAAAATTTTACTAATAACATAATTGTAGAATTGTTTGTAAGATATGCAACATAGCTGAAATAGTCCATGTCTCTTGATGGAAGAGATTTTTATATACATACATACATGCATACATACACACATACATACATGCATACATACATGCATATATGCATACATAAATTCATATATGCATATTTATATATACATATATATGTATATATGAGTATGTGTATATATATGTATATATATATAATATGTCTATTTCTTTAAGCTCTGTAAATGATAATGCATTATCAAAATGGTATTAAGGGTTGTTTTTTTTTTTTTTTGTCTAGTACTTGTGAACACATGATCTGTCACAATTAACACTATGGTAGACATATGCCACCATCTTTTACAGGAAAAACATATGACCAGATTTTTGCCTTGAAATGGGAGGACAGTTTTGGACTGGCAGCACTTTCAGGATTTTCTCAGCAGTGGAAAGATATCATGCTCAAGCATAATTTTTGTTTGTAACTATTCAGTTAGACAAGAGGATGACGGGAGGAGTAAAAACGCCTTATAAAGGGACCTATAGGAAAGTTTAAGATGGCAAATGCAGTATCTCTCTCACATTGATGCCGCTCCGTTCTTTGTAACACAGATATAAATATAATGATTAGTGTGGATGTGACCACTCAAATTCAACTTATTTTAACACCATTTAATTTTAATATGTCAAAAAATGCAAGTCTTTCTCTGGCTTCGTTCCAACCACTCCAATACAAGACATATTCTTAGCACAAATGCTGCATGCACAAATGTGACAGACAGACTAAAGCCTGAACACTGAACTCAGACATCTTTTATCACAATTGTTGTGGAAAAAGCCAATTGCTGATTCCTGCTTCAGACATCTTCCCAATTTACATGGAGGGCTTTCTAGTCTATATAAAGTTTGTTTTCTCCCTCTAAACAATCCCTATTACCCCAACCTTACAGATGTTGGTTGCTACCTAGCATCATGCATTCAAAACACAGGTATAGAATCTGATTCTCTAAGACCCAGCAGGAAGTACACAGAAATTCATATATCTGAAACTTTCTCCCCTAAAGAAAATATTAAATTATTATCTTCCTAACTACCACTGATCAAGGAAAATAAGCACAGTGAGATTAGGTTTCCTCTAGCCACGGCACAGGGTCAGTGCATATAAAAGTCTAAGAGAGCATGACAAAAGGAATGACAGACAAAGGGGCAGTTTGTAATTACTAACTCTTTGACTTTATTTTATGTATTGACATTCATTTGTATCAGTATAATATATTTGTATTTTGTTTCTTTCCTTCTTATGGAACTAAAAGCATTGGATTCCTTTAACAGTTATGTGGCTCCTTATGGTGTCCTTTACTTTCGGATCCCCTTTTATCATATGAGGTGACCTTAGTTACTTTCAGCTATCCAATTTATTTTCTATATATAAAACTCCTTAACATTTCCATTATGTGCATTTATGCTGTTAGGTCCTTATGCCTTCCTGTATGTCTGTGCCAGTCCACCTTTGGTGTCATATTGAATCACGTCTGGCTCTTTCTACACCTTGTCTATCTCATCTGCTATAAAATTCATTCCAAGTTGGTAATTGCACTTGGCTTGTAGCCACTTGGAAAGTTCCTAATATGTTTTAATTGTGTATTAAGTAAGAACAGTAGTTTTATCTCTGCTCTCTTTTCCATGAACACTTCCTTTCATAAGCAAGAATGCCTATAGAATTTGGGGTTATCTGGCACCCACTGAGAATGATAAAATTGCCTGTTGACTGCATACACTTCCCAACAGGAAAGCACAGCTCCCAGAACACACATATCTTGGTCACATATTATTTGACTCTTGAACTTTGGATATGGTACTAGCTTTATTAATGTCCATAAATCAGGCAAATATTTGAAAGTGTAGACAAATATTGTGTTCTCTCTCAGAATTTCAAATTCATTGAAATCTAATAAGGAAGGAGACTGTTAGTCATGGTATTGCTACTGGGACTTTTAATTTCTCATGTGAGATAATGTGCATAAATAATACCCAACTTGTCCTTTACTTTAGTTATCACCATAAATCTACAGTATAAAATTCTCATGCATCCTGTGATATGTGGTATCTTTTGAGTAAGTTTGTTTTCAATGATTCTGTAGTTTCTATGAAGTGATTTCTCATCCTTCAATCAGATTTAGTATATAAAATAATACATTCCAATTAGAGCCAGAATGCCAAAGTACTCAGCATCATTTTCCTTCTTGATTTCTGTGCAAAAACAAAAACAAAAACAAAAAGACTCACTTTAGGTAAGCAATATCACATGGAGAGAGTTTGGCCAGCAAGTAAGCTTGGAAGCCATTTTCACGGTCAATTAGAGAAGACAAAATGTGAATATCTCTCCATCTATTCAACAACTATTGCTCTCAGCAGCATTGTTGGGGCAGATGAAGAACACTCTTGAATCCTTACATTTAAACGTTAAGGTATTCTGTGAAATTCTGCCTGCATACCAATATAACAACAGACAACATCAAATTCATAACAGTCTCAAAGTTGAAACCTGTGAGAAACACTTTTCAATATATTATAAAATTATTTAGGAATTCATTAGCATGACTTTATGTGATTAAAATGTTAAACCTATTTATTGCATATATTTCCTAAATTCATATTAAAGTGCAAAGAAGATGAAGAATTTACTAATTCTACATAAAACTCATGATTTTGTGCTAATAAATGCACTAATAAGCATGAATATTCATATTAAAATATATCCATACACATATATGTAAATCACTCAGAGCATTCACTACTTAGGTGAACATCTGGTCTATGAAAAAAAAAAGATAGTTCACCTATGTGTTTATCTTGTGGCTGTGCTGATTTCATTGGCAATTATTTTAAAAAGAACTTATTTGGTGGACAAAAAAGTATTATTAAAATAATTTATTATTGTCTCTAGGTAGTTCCAATCTGCCTCTGTCTCTTAAGTGCTGTAAATACAGGTATGCATTAATACTCCTGTGTTGTATGCTATAATGAGAATATTGAACACTATGTTGCACAAGTTAGGCATGACATTTTTCTCATGTCCAAGATTTGCACTAGATTGTGGTGAAAGTTTATAACACTCACATTTTATGTATTCAAATATCCTTTAGTTTAGTTGAGATGGAAAAAATTGGGTTCTGATTTTCTGTTTAACAAAGATTATTAAAAAAAATCAAGTATTAACATATCATTCCTAAGCAATATCTTATATTCAGGATATCTAAAATGCAATCTCTATGAGGCTCATGACTTACAGGTTGAGAACTGCTGCGCCAGACAAAGAACTACAAGCAACTTATGACGGCTGAAAGAAAGAAAATTAACTTATCCCATGGATGAACCCATTAGCTGGCTGTCTAGTGCAGTGTTCAGGCTTGAAAGCATTGTCATATCCAGAACAGAAACTGATTCTGTAGGTTGTATTTGTATATTTTGCACACAAATAGATATAACTTATATATATATATATATATATGTGTGTGTGTGTGTGTGTGTGTGTGTGTGTGTGTATGTGTGTGTGTGTGTGTGTGCATATGTATGTATAATGATAAAGAATTGACTATCTACTTGGGAGTAAAGGACGGCAGGAAGGCTTTGAGGAAGAGTTTTGAGAGGAAATGGAGGAAGAAAAGAGATGGGAGAAAGTTGTGTGATTATATTTCAATTAAAGTATTAAAATAAATTTGGAAGAAAAGGTTTATATATACATACTCACACACATATATAATAAGTATCATTTTAAGAAATAAATAACATGAAAATAATTATTTAACCTGCTCATTTTTTTTCTTTTAAAACTTACTATTTTCCTGTTAGTGTTTGTATTTTAATACTGCACAGGAGTAAGTTTGTTTTGAAGAACATTATTCTCATATTCTATATTGTGATTGCATTCAGCAATGCAAGAGGATCAGCAACTCCCAGATACTCCTCCACCTTTCGACCTACCCAATTCATGCTCTCTTTCTATTTCCCTTTAGAAATGAAACAAACATGAAAATGAACAAACCTAAACACAGAACTTTAAAAAAAAAGAAGATAAGAAAATGCAAAACACACACATACTCACGAAAAAATTCAACAATTGAAAGTGTAATACACAAGCAAAAGACAAACAAGATGAAAAATGTCTGGAAAAAGGAATATGATACACGAAGTCTCCAAATACAGTAATAAATTTGTTTTGTTTTAGCCATCTAATTCTGGGCATGGAGCCTACTCTTAAATAACATTTTTATCACAATAATTTTAAATAAGAGTTACCTAGATTTAAGAGTTAGTTAATTTGATTAGCATTTATGATAATATGGTTTGGAAATCCATCCGACAATTATTTTGTGCATATGTTTATTCAGTTTACTTTCAAATTGTGTAATATTCATTTGGAGTTGGTGCTCATTAAAATGACATTCACATTTACACCCCTGACCGTATTTACTGTCTTAGTTAGGGTTTGTATTCCTGCACAAAACATCACGACCAAGAAGCAAGTTGGGGAGGAAAGGGTTTATTCAGCATACACATCCACACTGCTGTTCATCACCAAAGGAAATCAGGACAGGAACTCAAACAAGGCAGGAACTTGGAGGCAAGAGTTCATGTGGAGGCCATGGAGGGATGCTGCTTACTAGCTTGCTTCCCCTGGCTTACTCAGCTTGCTTTCTTATAAAACCCAGGACTTCCAGCCCATGAATGATACTACCCTCAATGGGCCTTCTCACTGTTGATCACTAATTGAGAAAATGCCTTACAAGTGAATCTCATGGAGGCATTTCCTCAATGTAGGGTCCTTTCTTCTTGGCAACTCCAGCTTATGTTAAGTTGACAAATAAATCCAGCCAGTATATTTACCAAGTATCAAATCCTTCTTCATATTTGATTTTATACCATAGTATAATCACCTAGTAATATATATTATTTATAGTATATATGATATTTAATCATATAATATATGCATGCAGCCATATAGATGTGTGTTCATATTCATATGTATTATAAAATAAGCAACAATAACTTAAGTGCTTCTCATTTTAGCCATAAATGATTATAGGCTGTGGAAAGACTTCTGGGGTACACCTTGGCAGGAATCTGACATTGACCAAGGACAAGGAAGTAAGCTCAGGCAGGAATCTGACATTAGGGCATGATAAGGAAGTAAGTTTTGGCAAGAATCTAACTTTTGGCTGTGATAGGAAAGTAGGATAAGGCAGGAGTTTTAGACTTAGGGTGGAACTAGGCCTCAGGCAAGATTTTTGGACTTGGACAAGGAAGTGGGTTCAAGTATTTGATTGTCATTATGACAATCCCTTTTAAACAACTGCCTTGGGAGTAATCACGGGACTTGCTGCTTTGTTAGTAGTTCTTTATTGTGCTGCTTGCCCAAAATACTTGCATGTAATTAAAATGGTATGAAAAGTGGATTGGCTGCACTGGAGAACCTGTTGACTGACTGAGCGGGCTTGGACAGTAGGCCTCACAGTCTTCAAGAAAATTTCCCTTTGCCACAAAAGAAGACCAATACAATATAACATAATCAATAAATACTCAGAACTATGAAGCCTAGTTTCAATGGGTAAGTTATAAAATACTCTCAAATGGAAATCTTTACTTTCTTTGGAGGCTCAGTTGTTTCATATGATGTAGTTTTTGAAACTGTCTTAGGCAAGGATGTTTTTGCTGAAACAGACAAGTGGAAGGAAGTTTTTCTAAGAACAGACACATGGTGTTTTTATGGAAACAACCTGGAAAGAGGGCATGTGGAGTTATTCTATAGTGTATGCTTGAGAGAAGACGTGATGTTTGGAAAGGATATAGATATAGTCCAACAAACAATACTAGATGATATTAGTATGACTTGACAATTTGTACACTGGTCTTCACTAAAGATGCTTGGTGGTATTGGTATGTCTTACCATTCTTTGTTGATTCAGCATTTGCTGATTCACCAATGGTGTTTGTGATTGAGTTTCCAGTGCAAATTCCTGTGAAATAAACTACTGATATTTAACAAGGCAGACTGGATTTGCTTCAAAGAAATATTTGTTTTAGTTTTTCGAGACAGGGTTTCTCTGTAAAGCCCTGGCTGTCCTGGAACTCACTTTGCAGACCAGGCTGGCCTCAAACTCAGAAATCTGCCTGCCTCTGCCTCCTGAGTGCTGGGATTAAAGGCATGCATGGTCCATATCCTCCTTTGCCCTAATTACTTTTCCTTTTCACTGCCTCTGGTGGGTGGTAAGCTAGAAGGAATGTTAAAGCATTTAAGAACCCTTATTAAAGTAGGTTTTGAAAAATCTAAGCCTAAAACACTCCTTTATCTAAGTCTCAGATAGCATGAGAAGAAGAATAGAAAGTCTGTAAGAGAGATAGGGCCAGAGATTTTTATGTGAGAGTATCTACCAGTAAGACCAGAAGCTCTTCCCATAAACTCTCAGCAACATGACTACCCAATCATGAACTGAATGAGAGTGAATCCAGTGGACATTCCAGAATGGATGTGGGAAGTCCACGATATCCCAATACACAGAATACTAAAAAGAACTGAAAGCAGGAGGGGTGATCTTAATTAGGGAAGACCACACCAATTGCTGGTCTAGTGCCAAACATTCAGTCCCCAAACCATTTATGGAACTATCAAATCATTAATATCAAATTTCAGAACATTGAGGAGTACTTAGAAATTTGAGTAAGAAATAAAATATTGGAAAGTAGACTAAAGGAATCAAAAAGAAGAAAATAGAAGTCTGAATAAAACATCTAAAAGCGATCTGAAGCCTAAAACTGGGAAAGTGAAAATTAATCAGATTCCATGTTCAGGTCAAGATTCCACTTAGAGTTACTTATCTTTTGGAAAGAGCTCATTCCTCCTTCCAGTTTCAGAGGATTCCTGCTGCCATCTTTTATCACTTCAGTTTTACAAAGCAATGAGCTGACAATTGCCACAGCTGCTTTACTACAGCCTGTTTGATGCCATTTCTCTTATTCTTGGTTGATAGCTAGACCGCTGATGAATTCTGTTTCTTTCTGTTGCTACTATTAAAACAAGAATGCCTTGTTCAGCTTGTTAAACAGGCATTTACTCTCATCACAAAGATTAAAGCTATTCTTGGTGACTGCTCTTCCTCAGGTAACTAGAGGCAGAGTGTGCTTGTGTCAAACTGTCAGCCACATTTTTACATGGTGGTCAGGCCAAAAAGTTCTCTCTCTGAAGAATTACAAAATGGTATTTTTACATCACTGATTGCCTCTTTGTACCTTAAAGTTGCATCTCACCTGTGTTTTCAGCAGAGAACTTTCACCAGTTTGTGTAATAACAACTTCCCGTCTTTTAACAGAATGGTATAGAAACACTTAATGGCATTTGGACATTAATCTATGTTAAGCTCTGAAGAAATTCTTTGGAACTGAAAATTACAGCCGTATTAATACCTTTCTCTTGCACTTTGAACAATAAATGCCAAAAGGCTTTTCCCCTTCGTGATTAACTGCATTTTAGAAAGTGCTGCCATTTACCACATGCAAAGTTCTTGCCTTGCAGATCAGACATGAGTATGAACACTGGGTGGTTGGCTCTAGTGAATAGAGTTAGAAAGTACTAATTATAAGACTAACATACCACAATCATACTTGATTTGTGAAACTCCCTTAGTGCAAGATAAGCGTTCCCTGGGATGCAAATCTAAGCAGGAACAATGGGATCATGACTTTTGTCCATAGCTTTCTCTGGCGATGGGACTACAAGCAGGAAACCAGAAGTCTTTGTACAAGCTAAAAATGCTTACTTGCTACAGTCCTACAAAGCTGTTAAATTGAATCCAGCTATTCAGTGTATCTAACATTAAAATGGATTTTTAATTTAATATTCTATTGTGACAACATTGTAGAATACTGAGAATGAACAACTAGGACTGTAATATTTTTAAAATTGAGATCCATTTTTAAAAATCCATTTTTAGAAAAAAATATGATATAAAGAAACATATATTATATTATAATCAATCATAAACATGCTGGAAATTAAATACTTCTTAAAATAACATAAGATGAAATGTTAAACATTTTTATTAGAATACTACTAACATTCACTAATTTTTTTCAGATAGGATATAAAACATAGCATAATTAATTTTAAAAATGTTACAATAAAAATAATAGCCAAGTCATTTATTTCTACCCAAAACAATAAACAAAACAAAATATCAATTAAGCTAATACTTTTAATATAAAATTATAAATGTGAGTAGAAATGCAATAGGAAATAAAATATGTTTTATTTCTGGAGAATAAAGGCATATATTTTTATGTTTTTTCAAATTTAAACAAGGATATGGAACTGCGGATGAATATTTCCACAAAACTTAAGCTCTGAGTGTGGTTACATGCCAAACAGGCATTTAAACGCAATAAAAAAGAAATCTGAGCAGTTGGCCAAACCAAACATAGGATTCAAAGATACCACAACTTACATAAAAATTAACATATATATGCAGATGACTTTTAGTGAGTTCCAAACAAGAAATTGCTCAATATAACATTTAAGCACAGTCATATATTTCTTTGTACAAACAGTATACCCACATATGCATATGTATGCATATGTTTTGATAGTATGTTTTCCTTTTGAAATGTTATTTTTTGGGGAACCAGCAGCTATGCAATTCTTTTAGTGTGAACCAAGGACATAAAGGTACAATATGCCATGATAATATTGCATAGTCAAAACTGAAATAATTAAAAATAATTTTGTTAAAGACAGTCAGGAGTTCATATTGCAAGAATATGTCACAAAAATAACATTTTTAGGAAGACATAGTAAACTAGATATATCTGATAAAGAAAAATTTTCAAATACACATCCATTTATTCTGTATACATTAAACATGTATCTATTTTTATAAGACATTATACTAATTATACTGAGTTTCAGAAACAAAGGCATAATCAAATTTGTAGTATAAATAATTAAGCACTGAATATATGCCAACTGTGGTATTCAGACTTTCATACATCTATACAAATAATTATTTATATATTTTCAATACTTGTTTGTATACTAGACACAATTGTATTCACATCCCAGATGAGGGCTAGTACCCCCAAACAACAAGCTATCTCAGCATAATGGAGCTTTTCCTTTGGTTACCTAAGGGACATTATTCCAATTTCTAGAGAATAATTAATGCCAAGTATCTTCAGTTCTGCAGAAGTTGAGTGCAAAAGTTCAACGCTTTTCCCATCTGGTCTATAGTTGGAAAATGATGGAAGACAAAGGATGTCACTTTTGGATTACATAAAAGGATGGTGCAAACATAGATCTGTCTTTGCTCACTGGATCTCCAAGCTGTCTTCTTATAGAATCATTGTGTTGCAACTAACCTGCAGACCTTTCATGCTTTAAACATACAGGAATATGAGATATAATGCAAGAACGTACTGTCATTGTATCTTCCAAGGCACAGAGTGTCAATCTTTTATTTCCAACTGACCTGGCACTTCCAGTTGTAGAACACATTTCATTGCAATTTAGAACAAATACAGAGACATTTATTTTCTACATAGTAAGATTAACATAGGCACATGTTTGCAGATGGAAGAAAATTTACACCAATAAGCTTTTACTCATCATTATAGATTATATATCAAATTTATCATGCATTATTTATTTTTACCACTTTATACTTCAACAAATGGAAAAGGATTGCTTAAAGTACTGTATTTTGTCATAAAAATCTATGATTCTTGTTCATGAATTGAAGATTTATGTCCCCCTATTACTTAATATAAAATTTATTAAAACGTGTCATTACAGAATACAGGAAAACTCAGAGCACAAATGCTAATAGTTGTATTATATTAGGTTTATGCAACACATATATTATATATCACATATATGTAATACATCACATGTCTATATGATAAGATGACACTACCACATTAAAGTTTTAATTGTAAAATTTGAAAACAATATACATTTTTTATGCTTAATCTCAATTGTACATAAGTATTACTTAGTCATTTATAAGAAGTGAAGAGCTTTGGAAGATTCCAAAGATGAACTCCAAGTATTGTTGAATATAATGAAGAGTTACACTCTTTCATTTTTCATAATATTAATAATAATGATGGCAAAAACTTCTGATAAGAGGTTATTTCATTCATAATAATATGTAGTATACCTTGACTTTTATTTTGAAACTGAATGTATAAAATACTCCTGCATGCTAGTATATGCAAATAATATAACAAATTCCCATATTTTTCCCGTTTGGTGTCATTGTTATTATATTCCATTTATATCAAAAAAGAAATATTTTACACTAAATTAAGTTCATACTTAACATAGTGTCATCATATAACGTTCTGCATAGCCGGGCGGTAGTGGCGCACTCCTTTAATCCCAGTGCTCAGGAGGCAGAGTCTGGCAGATTTCTGAGTTCGAGGCCAGCCTGGTCTACAAAGTGTGTTCCAGGACAGCCAGAGCTATACAGAGAAACCCTGTCTCGAAACACCAAAAATAAATAAATAAACAATAAAAAATAAAGCTCTGCATATTTTCATACATGTACATATGAATTTGTGTGTGTAGTTATGTGTATATATGTGTGGTCAATAGAGGACAACATTGGGTCTCAGGAAAAGCATCAATATTTTTCAGCAGGTCCTAGAGTTCACTGATTTGATGAAAATACTAGGTCAGGTATCCTGTATCTCTATCTCATTCAGTACTTACTTAGTACTGTTTTTTTTTTCTTTCAATTTTTTAATAGATATTTTCTTCATTTACATTTCAAATGCTATCCCAAAAGTCCCCTATACCCTCCCTCCATGCCCTGCTCCCCTACCCACCCACTCCCACTTCTTGGCCCTGGAGTTCCCCTGTACTGGGGCATATAAAGTTTGCAAGACCAAGGGGCCTCTCTTCCCAATGATGGCCTATAGGCCATCTTCTGTACATATGCAGCTAGAGACACGAGCTCTGGGGGTACTGGTTAGTTCATATTGTTTTTCCCCCTATAGGGTTGCAGACCCCTTCAGCTCCTTGGGTGCTTTCTCTAGCTCCTCCATTAGGGACCCTATGTTCCATCCAATAGCTGACTGTGAGCATCCACTTCTGTGTTTGCCAGGCATTGGCATGGCCTCACCAGAGACAGCTATATCAGCATCCTTTCAGCAAAATCTTGCTGGCATGTGCAATGGTGTCTGCGTTTGATGGCTAATTATGGGATGGATTTCCGGGTGGGGTAGTCTCTGGATGGTCCATCCTTTTGTCTTAGCTCAGAACTTTGTCTCTGTAACTCCTTCCATGGATATTTTGTTCCCTATTCTAAGGAGGAATGAAGTATCCACACGTTGGTTTTATAAGAATATGCTGCTAACCCTGGCCTGTTTACATGTGTTCTGAGGATCCATCTAAATCCTAGATACCTGTTACAGAACAAGTTTACGTTTACCTGCTAAATAATCTCTCTCTCTCTCTCTCTCTCTCTCTCTCTCTCTGTATGTATGTATGCATGTGTCATGTGTGCACTCACGTGTGTGTGTTTCTCCCTTCCTTCCTTCCTTCCTTCCTTCCTTCCTTCCTTCCTTCCTTCCTTCCTTCCTTCCTTCCTTCCTTCCTTCCTTCCCCTTTCTCTATCTCTCTTTAATTCATCAAAACATTTAGGGTTGTTCATCACAACACTTTAATCATATTCATAAAAAAGGACAGCAAATGACAAGATTGTGATTTATTCATGAAAATGAGACTTAAAATAATGATAGTTGGTATGGTACAGGCATGTACATTCTAGATCCCTGTGTTTTGGACTTACAACAGGAGGGAGTTGGCTTTCTGAACTCAATAAATCTTTAAATGATATTGTCAATTATAGGTAAGAGAGAGAAAAGAACAAAGGTAGATATAATACTTTGAATGAAAATATTCAACAGATGCTTATAGACACACAAAATTTTTAGTTAGCTTTCTGAACCATATAAACGTTAACATCTCAAACCACTTTAATTGAAGTGCTTAATATCCTCAGATCATTCACTAATTTGATGCATCCTTGATCACTTCTATTATGCATCTGCATGTGTTGCAGCTAATAATATAGGCTACATATATGTGTATATGTATATATACATATTTATATGTGAATGTATTTTTTACAGAATAAAGTATGAGCTATGTGTCAGAGATGATTATGTTAACATTAACCACTTTTTATAGATTCAATTATAGAACAACACAAACAACATAGTTTGTTGCATAATAAAAAGTACGTTTTTATTCTGTAAGTTGAAAAAAAAAATCATGAATTGGTTTTAGAAGCCTGACAGCATTGGGTGACTTAAAGACACAGTGTTTTAATTAACTATTATTGGTGGTCTGAATTTGTGCCCATTTAATTTTTCGTTACTCAATTTACAATTGTTTTCTCTTCCTTATTTTTTCTTTCCTTTTTTTCAAATTTTCCATTTTGCTTCTAAATTTCCTATTATCTTGACAAATAGAGCTAGCTTTTGTACCCATCAGTGTCTCACGTTTAACTTATAAGCTTATGTTTTACACTTATTTTTCAAAATAGTTTTTAGATTTTCAAAGTTGTGGTCCATTTACATCATGACTAGCCAGCCCACTTTCTATTGCTCCAAGTCCTACATGAAATTGCAACTCTCATGAGTGCAATTTAACTTCTCTAATAGTGGATTAATGTTAAGTGCATGTGTGTGTATGTGCGTACAAGATTTGTGTGTATGTGTGTGTGTGTGTGTGTGTGTGTGTACCTGTATGCATAATTAGAGATGACCATTTAGGTTTGAAAAACCTATCAGGGTCTTTACCTGTAAAGAGGTTTGATTATTTAAACAATGTATTAAACAAATATTTTCCTGTCCTCCTTGGAGTTATTACACAAGATTTGAAAGAGGTTTGCTCTTCCTTTCTGGAGATCAAACTCCTTTCTCTACTCTATGACACCAAGCCAAGCTCTTTACCACATCTACCCAGCCTACCTTTATAGATTCACTATAAGAATGTGGGTCCACATTACTTTTCTAAGGTAAATGGACATTTGGATAGTCATTTTTCATAAAAATAAAGTAAAATAGGAAACTTCAAAAAAAAATGAAGCCATTTTGTCTTAAGAATGCAGTTTTCAAGTAGTAATCCTGAATATACCAACAATAGCTTTTTCTGATGTTGCCAGCTGGAAAGCTACATAGTACTTTTTTATGTTATTTTATAACATTGTTTTATTCACAATATTTCAGACTCAGAAAAAGAATGGAGGGGAAAAAAGAATTTTCAAATGTTCTGAGTGAACATTCAATTTTGATTCATAGAGAAAAGAGACAGGTAATCTAAATTTATGAATAACTTATTTAAGACAAAATTTATATAGTATAGGTTTCAACACCCAGGATCTACTTCCAACAATATATCTTGCTATACTGAGGAGAATTTATTTAAATTATATTTATTCCTTTTGAAAATAGATAATAAACTCAATCTTATTTTCTTTTTACTTTAAGTATCTCACATATGAGTACCATATTTATATCACTGTCTCAACTTTCACCTCCCTTCAGTCTCTCAAATTCATGGCATATTATTATTTAATTTATTTATAAATAAGTGCAGCCTGTTGGTTTCATTTACTGTCTCTTGGAATTAGATGTGTAGCAGAAGACAACAATTGCAGAAAGTCACATTTGGTCAAAATTCAGAGAAAAACTGACTGTGAAATACCAAACTCCAGTTAATAATTATGTAACACATTCCTTTTTAATATTTATCTAATTTTTTATTAGATATTCTCTTTACATTTCAGATGCTGTCCTCTTTCCCAGATTCTTCTCCAAAAGTTCCCTATACACTATGTCCACTCTGCTCCCCAAGCCACCCACTCCCCCTTCCTGGCCCTGGCATTCCCCTGTACTGGGGCATATAATCTTAGCAAGACCAAAGGCCTGTCCTCCCATTGATGGACGACTAGGCCATTCTCTGCTACATATGCAACTAGAGACACACGCTCTGGAGGTACTGGTTAGTTCATATTGTTGTTCCTCTTATAGGGTTGCAGATCCCTTTAGCTCCTTGGGTACTTTCTCTAGCTCCTTAATTGGAGGCTCTGTGTTCTATACAATAGATGAGTGTGAGCATCCACTTCTGTATTTGCCAGGCACTGGCATAGCCTCACATGAGACAGGTATATCAGAGTCGTTTCAGCAAAATCTTGTCAGCATATGCAATAGTGTCTGGGATTGGTGGTTGTTTATGGGATGGATCCCCAGGTGCGTCAGTCTCTGGATGGTTCTTTCTGGATGGTCTCAGCTCTGATCTTTGTCTTTGGAACTCCTTCCACGGATATTTTGTTCCCCATTCTAAGAAGGAGTGAAGTATCCACACGTTAGTCTTCCTTCTTGAGTTTCATATGTTTTGCAAATTGTATCTTGGGTATTCTAAGTTTCTGGGCTAATATCCACTTATCAGTGAGTGCATATCATGTGTGTTCTTTTGTGATTGGGTTACCTCACTCAGGATGATATCCTCCAGATCCATCTATTTCTCTAAGAATTTCATAAATTCATTGTTTTTAATAGTTGAGTAGTATTCCATTGTGTAAGTGTACCACATTTTCTTTATCCATTCCTCTGTTGAGAGACATCTGTGTTCTCCCCAGCTTTTGAGAAAAAAAGGCCACCAACAGACTGGGAAAGGATCTTACCAAACCTAAATCCAGTAGGGGACTAATATCCAATATATAGAAAGAACTCAAGAAGCTGGACTCCAGAAAATCAAATAACCCTATTAAAAATGTGGTAGAGAGATAAACAAAGTCTTCTCAACTGAGGATTACCGAATGGCTGAAAAGCACCTGAAAAAATGTTTAACATCCTTAATCATCAAGGAAATGCAAATCAAAACAATCTGAGATTCCACCTCACAGCAGTCAGAATGGCTAAGATAAAAAATTTAGATGACAGCAGATGCTGGTGAGGATGTGGAGAAAGAGGAAAACTCCTCCATTGCTGGTGGGATTGCAAGCTGTTACAATCACTCTGGAAATCAGTTTGGTAATTCCTCAGAAAACTGGGCATAATACTACGGGAAGATCCTGCAATACCTCTCCTGGGCATATATCCAGAAGATGTTCCAACTTATAATTAGGACACATGCTCCACTATGTACATAACAGCCTTATTTATAAGAGCCAGAAGCTGTAACACATTCCTATAACCCAATCTCAGATTATGTCAAAATTTTAATTATGAATATTAAAGAAGGAGTTATATTTCCAGGAATAATATATACACATGACTATAATTAAGCAAATTTTGTTTTGTATAAATAAAAGAAAGGACTAGTATAGGGTTGGTTGATAGACACAGTGATCTATTGAACATAATCATGAACTTTGTTATCGACATGATGAAAAGTAAAAAAATACATAAATTTCTCTTTGCTTTTGCTCATCTTTGAATGATATATCCTTGCTTTTATGGGATGATATTATAAATATAGTATTGTGGTTTGTAAGTCTATTGCGTTGTGGTTTCCAACATTTTACAAAAATCAAGTTCTGAATTTTATGAGCCTCTGATATTTCTTCATTCATTCATAATTGCAGAAACGTAGTCTTCAGAAAGGAATCCTTCCTTCATCTTCATTGTTGCATTTCCTCTTGCCCTGTAAGTAATGTTTTCTTATCTATAACCATAGTAGCCTTGGAAGTTTCATAGTATAGGAATTAGCTTTTTCATTGGTTAGCAACAAACAAGGTGAAAGAAGACGTGTTCATCCTGGCTTAAAGGTAAAGGGAAGACATTCTATGAGAGTTGGTAAGGTCGTGTAGACAGAAGTATCAAACTGGTTGGCCATACTGTATCCAGAGTGAGAAAATAAAAAGTGTAAATAGACTGTAAAGCTTCTTGATTCAGGAGATAGCTATACCAGGCTCCTTTCAGCAAGTGCTTCTTGGCATCATCATTTTTGAGATGGATGGGTGGCCAATCCTCAACCAGGGGCTGTGCCTATCCTTTGGATATGGTCTATATAGGTTCTATGTCCAGTTTGTTGGATATTTCACCTAATGTCATCTCCGTTGGGTCCTGGGAACCTTTTGGGTCCCTGTCATCTGGGACATTCTAGTGGCTACACTCAGTTACCCCTCACCCACTGCTCTACACTTCAGTTCAAATGCTTGACCCTCTGTACTTCTCCCCCTTCTTGTCTCTTCCAGCATCTGATCCTGCCCCCCTTTCCCTCCCTTCCTCTCATACCCTCTAAAGTCCATCCCTTCTTCTACGCCTGGATATTAATTTGTTCCCCTTCTGAGCAGGACTGAAGCATCCACACTTTGGTCTTCCTTCTTCTTGGCTTTCATATGATCTGTAAGTTGTATTGTTGGTATTCCAAGCCCTTTTGGCTAATATATGCTTATCAGTGGCATAACTGTCCCCTGGGAGACTCTGCCAGTGCCTAACCAATACAGCCACCCATCGAACTCAGCATGAGTATCCCAATAAGGAGTTAGTGGAAAGACTGAAGGAGCTGAAGTAGTTTGCAACCTCAAAGGAAGAACAACAGTATCAAACAACCAGACTACCCAGAGCTCCCAGGGACTAAACCACCAACCAAATAGTATACATGGAGAGACCTATGGCTCTAGCCATATATGTAGAAGAGTATTGCCTTATCTGGCATCAGTGAGAGGAGGTCCTTTGATTCTGTCATGGTCAGATGTCCCAACATAGGGGGATGCTAGGAAGCTGAGGCAGGAGTGGATAAATGGGTGGTGGTGGGGAACATACTCATAGAGGCAGGGGAAGGAGGGAAATGATAAAGGATTTGTGGATGGGAAACTGGGAAGGGGGATAACATTTGAAATGTAAATAAATAAAATAGCAAATTAAAAAAAAAAAAAAACTTCTTGATTCATCCACAGTAGCATGGGCTACTGTGCTATAATCCAAGTCCCCTTTTCCTAAAGGATCCTCAAGCTAAGGACCAACTGTTCAGATACACAAGCCTATGGAGGACATTTCATTTTCAAATTTTATGTTGGGTCATTACTGGTGATTAAGTAGAATACCATCGTTAAAGCTCTCACTTCTGTTCATTCACTTTTTTAGATCACTATCTTTTCACAACTACAAATTATTCATGAGAAGCTACAAAATATTAAAATACATTTACTACACTGAAATTACAAATGTATATAATTCAAAGGAAAGCCAAGTTGGTCACAGAAAAGATGTAACTAGATTACTTCTGGTCCTGGTCATTATACCTTATTCACCTATTTCAAATCCTGCAACCATGTAATCTCTACTGTTCTCATGGTATTAAAAGTCACATCCTCGCATCATAGCATTGTCTCCTGTGAATTAATCCATTTGCTCATTGTAAATCTTCACAAGTTGATTTAAATTTTCAATTGTCTCCTTATTCACATTTCACAGCTAATACTTATTTTAATGTTCATCATTTCAGCATTGATTATAACATTCATTTTTATATTAACCATGTGCCTAAAATTCAAATAGGATGAAATGCAAATATGGACCATCTTGCTTTTTTCTTGTATCCACAATTTGAGTGAAACTTAAAAGTATATATAAATCACATCCCAGAAAAGATTGTAGCACATGTAATTCACTGTCCCCATATGTGACAGTGTTAAACCTTTTCACAGCCCTCTTTTCCATGCTCCATTAAAAGTATCCCTTATGCAGAAGGAAAGAAAGCTGACAAATAAGGAAATGTTTTGACTGATATCAAGAGATCTGTCAGTAGCCTTCACTTGTTTGGTTATCTGGAAACACTCAGATGGGAAACTGACTCAATTTTTTTTTCTCATAAGTTTTAATTATGAGATATTCTTAAAAACCTAAATTCAGTACCTACAATAGTTTTAAAATAAATAAATAAATAAACAAACAAATAAATAAATAAAGTGTAGATTATGTGAAAGAGTAACATGAAGGAATTGTTATAGCCTGGGCAGTGAACTTGTAATTTTTATCTAGGAGGGTGACATTTAAATTTAACACTACTTGGTTAACTAAAAACAACCAGGTGAGCAGTGGGAGAAAAACAAAACAAAACAAAACAAAACATATCTACAAACATGAACCAGCAGGTAGAAAATGTGTAAAATGCTTTTTCCAGAAAAGGAAAGTGTTTGTCACATTGCATAAATGTTTAAAATACCAGCATAGTTGGAGGGCAGTAAAATGGAGGGTGGCATTTGGTGCCATGAAAGTGATTTTGGGTGAAAACTGGGGTAAAAAAAATGCAGACGAATGTGCTCACATCCAAGTCTGGACACAAGCAATAAATATGAATACATTTGTTCCCACGGAAAGGTGCTTGTCTGCTACCTACTATGAGAAGCCATGGTCTTGCCTCTGGCTAGTGAAACCTCGGGATTACCATCACATTTTCGAATGACTCTACACATAATAATCCAGAAAAACAATTGAAAGCCATATGCTGCAATACTGCGATTGTTCTCCTGAACAATATCACACTTCTTTTTTTCCACCCTGTCAGTCTTGCATGGTGGAATCCAGAGTTTTAATAAATGGTACATGAAAAAAATCTGTATTGGACTAGACATTTCTTTCAGGATGAGAAATGCCAGCATTTTCAATAGTATGTGGCAGGTTTTCCTTGAAATTTTCTCTTCTCTTCTCTTCCTCTCCTTTTCTTATTCTTCACAACACTGTACTATAAGAAAACCGAAACTGTGTTCTTCAAAGTTACATGGAATAAAGTAGGAAGCTACTGTGAAAGCATTCAGCAGTTTGCAGAATAGAGTGCAGATGAGGATGTTTCCAGCAAAGAAGCCCTTTGGAAAGACTACATTTAACAATCCATTTCCCTCTTACTCAGATTTTGGTTATAAGTCTTCATTCATGAGACATTTTCCACTCTTCAAGAATAATTTTGAGAGCTTAAATGTCAAAAATAGAAGTACTAAGGCATTAATAACATGCAATTAATTATACTTATATTCATTAATTAGTTCATTAAATACTATAAATGTTAAAAAATAAAAACATTGACTCACTGAAGGTGAATAATAAGTCAAGGAGGAACATCACATGAATTTTGATGAAGATACTCTACTGATATTATTGTTATTATACTTGTAAACCCTACTGGCTAGTTAACATGGAAGGTCTTCTGGTATTGAATACATAAACAGAGCAATGTCAGTTTTTTTGAATAATTAGTTACTATTTACTTATGTCCTAGGAATGAAAAATCTCCATACACAGAAAAAAAAAAACTATTTTGTTTTCTTTCCCTCCCTGGATTTCCCCTAAATTCCCTTCTTATATGTCTCTTTTCTGCCTTCTTCCCCTTCTTCCTTCTTAATTTATTTGTTGACTGTTCCCCAGCCTAGATTTTGCTTAATCTTTCATCAACTTATATTAGTCAGTTCCTAACTGATGATGAATTAGCTTCTCCGACACCTTAAAAATTTTAGTGAAATTTGTATTGCAAGATTTTCAAATCATTTCATATTTTAAACATTGGTAGAACTCATATACTACCCTTTTCTGGAGTTTTCAATTTCTATTCATATATTTTTAATAACATAATACACATTAGATCAGTTATTATAAAATGTCCATCAGTTAGGAGCCACAGGCATCACTAATTTTATTAAGTGTTTTATTATCACTTTGTTGTGCTTGTTTCAAAGAGTAACCATGGATTTCCCAACAAATATTGTCTGAAACACTTTTTCAAATGGTATATGAATAAATAACTTAGTGGTGGTGTGTTGGTTAGCAGAAGAAGTACCATGCCCTTTTCTGCAGAATTAAGACTCAGATATATATTAAGTTAAACACATTTTAGCTAAAAATTATTTTTCTTTGAAATATTTTCAATCTTAAAACACCCTAATATTTCATAAATTAGCTGATATTTATTAATCTAATTTGATTCTTATCAAATTCCTGAAAAATATTAAAATTTAACGAATAGAGATTAAAATTCACATTTTCATAATACTTTATAGTATCATTTATTAGTATACTACTAGCAAGTATACTAAGAAAAATTTGAATTGCAGTATGTGTAGTTATTATTTCCTATGTTGCTGCGAAAGGAACCATAAGTTACAATGATTTTATAATGCATAAAGCTAAAAGGAAACATATTTCCTTTTTTCTTTATGAAACTAATCTGCATATAGTAGCACAGTCAAGAATACACACTGGATTCTTCACTGGGAACCAGGTCCACATGTCTACCTCAAATCTTTTCCGAGAGTAAGACTCACTAATTCAATGAGTCAGAACACATATGCAATATGACATCTGTTTAAATCATGACTATCAAGTTTGTGTGTATCAGGAGACATTTAGGATTGTGTGACTAAACACAATTATAGCAAGCACAATGACAGCAAATTATGTGCTTGCCCTGAAGGGTCTACTTATAACTACCATTATCAAAATTAACTCCAGGTAAACGTGGTAACATTTTTTACTTATAAAGTATGAGTATATGTCTACTATAACATAACTGAATAAAATGAGCTACAGTATAAAATTGTGTCAAAATATTTTAAGAAATTTCTACATTTATATAATCCTTCATGGATAAGTATTATTATGATAAGTATTTCAGTGATTATAACAGTCTAGGGACATATATGAAACTCTGCTAAGGAGATGGATTTGATTTTTTCCTGTTTTAAAGTCCTTGAGCTTTAAAGTTGTATATTAACACTTACAAGTGCAGGAATTTTCCAGTAGGAGAAAAAGTTGATGTGATTTTTTTCACTCTATTACTTATAAAATGCCAAGAGGGTTTAAAGTCATAATAATAATATCATGAAACAAAACAGGCAATAAAATAAGATGGTTTTGCTGGAAGAAATACCCAAACAATTTCACCTACTAAAACATCAAAATGTCCTAAAATTAGTGTCACAAAATGAAACACTAAAGCTTGTGCTTCTGAAAAATGAAACACTATGCAGTACAGCTTTGTGTCACTAATATGTAAATACCACATTTCAATGTCTAAACGTAAAAGTCTCAATTACTTAATATAGATGATTCGCTTTAAAGTCATGACAACACTTTGCCTATGGTGTTTCTATAGTTCACTGTGACTATGTATGAAATTATTCTTCATTACTTTTAAATAGATTTAAAACACTGTAAATAGATATATCACAAGACATAGACCACTCTTAAGAATACACAAAGAGGATGATGCATCTTACTACAGAAATACTTGTTCATCTAATTCCTAATAGATAGGAATTGGAAAGAACCTATTTATCTGTAAACTGAGGAATGGATAGTGAAAGGATGGCATGGTTACACTAAAATATTATTGATTTATTATGAAGAACAAATTTATGAAACTTGCAAGCAAAAAGATGGAGCTAAAATCATCCTGAATGAGACAACCTATATACAGAAATACAACACTGCTTGTTTTCTCTTATATGAGGATGTTAGCTTTTAAGTTTAAAATATGGGTGCTTCAATAAAATAACCACAGGCATCTGGTAAAAGACTTGGTGGGGGGATATTTTGTAGAATGGAAAACATAATATAGTTTTATAAAAAACTAAAGTGAGTGCAGCTAAGTTATAGGATGAGTGCAGAGAGGAGAGGGGAGGAGGAACTATTGAAAATCAAACTAACACTAAAGATCTGTTGAAGAGTCATATGGAAATCTCCCACGGTAGAAGCTTTGAAATGAAAAGGAACTTAAACTGAGTAACCATATAATGGGGAAAACAATGCTGCACCCTTCCATCTTATACACCAAAGAAAATTCTGAGTGCCAGAAATGGATTATTTCTTGATGAGTCACTGGCCACTGAAAGCTCACATATTTCCCCTAAATATCGCAGGTTATCTATAGAGTTATTGGTTCCTTTTTCACGTAGTAATAGAAAGATACTATGACTGAAAGCTCACTTCCTTATGTCAACACTTACGGAAAAACAGAGATGTTGTTCAACTAGAAATGTACTGCTATCATCCCTGGTGATATTTGATGGTACTATGTATGTTAATGGAGGAGAAAAAAAACCTATCAATATCTCTCAGAATTTAACCCTGTGGCCCTCAGTGACCTGTCCACAAGATGTACTGGTGTATATTAGAGAAACAATCAAACTTTGGTATGTCTAAGACCTACTTTATAAGCTAGAACATACCTGACAGTGCTGAAGTTGCAAGGTACCTGAGATTGAAAGCTTGTAGTCCTAGGTGAAAACCTAAGACTCTCATTTTGCTAAAAGAACAGAGTAATAAAATTACACTTAATGACATATTGCTATACGAATAGTTGATGCAGAGACTCACAACTGTACAATTTCAGAGAGTAAAAAACCTTAAGATTATAAATAAGTCTGCTATAAACATAGTGGAGCATGTGTCCTGATTACCAGTTGGAACATCTTCTAGAAATATGCCCAGGATAGGAATTACAAGATCCTCTAGTAGTACTATGTCCAATTTTCTGAGGAACTGCCAGACTGATTTCCAGAGTGGTTGTACAAGCTTGCAATCCCACCAACAATGGAGGAGTGTTCATCTTTCTCCACATACTTGCCAGTGTCTGCTGTCACCTGAATTTTTGATCTTAGCCATTCTGACTGGTGTAAGGTAGAATCTCAGGGTTGTTTTGATTGGCATTTCCCTGATGATTAAGGATGCTGAACATTTTTTCAGGTGCTTCTCAGTCATTCGGTATTCTTCAGGTGAGAATTCTTTGTTTAGCTCTAAGCACCATATTTTAATGGGGTTATTTGATCTTCTGGAATCCACCTTCTTGAGTTCTTTATATATATATTGGATATTAGTCCCCTATCTGATTTAGGACTGGCAAAGATCCTTTCTCAATCTGTTGGTGGCCTTTTTGTCTTATTGACAGTGTCTTTTGCCGTACAGAAGCTTTGCAATTTTATGAGGTCCCACTTGTAGATTCTCGATCTTACAGCACAAGCCATTGCTGTTCTATTCAGGATTTTTTCCCCTGTGCCGAAGATGTCCATCAACAGAGGAATGGATACAGAAAATTTGGTACATTTACACAATGGAGTACTACTCAGCTATTAAAAGTAATGAATTTATGAAATTCCTTGGCAAATGGATGGACCTGGAGGGCATCATCCTGAGTGAGGTAACCCAATCACAAAAGAACGCACATGATATGTACTCACTGATAAGTGGATATTAGCCTAGAAACTTAGAATACCCAAGATACAAGTTGCAAAACACATGAAACTCAAGAAGAACAAAGACCAAAGTGTGTTCACTTTGCCCTTTCTTAGAATTGGGAACAAAACATCCATGGAAGGAGTTACAGAGACAAAGTTTGGAGCTGAGATGAAAGGATGGACCATTTAGAAACTGCCATACCCGGGGATCCATTCCATAGTCAGCCTCCAAACGCAGACACCATTGCATACACCAGCAAGATTTTGCTGAAAGGACCCTGATATAGCTGTCTCTTGTGAGGCTATGCCATTGCCTGGTACACACAGAAGTGGATGCTCATAGTCAACTATTGGATGGAACACAGGGCCCCCAATGGAGGAGCTAGAGAAAGTATCCAAGGAGCTAAAGGGGTCTGCAACCCTATAGGAGGAACAACAATATGAACTAACCAGTACCCCCCAGAGCTCGTGTCTCTAGCTTCATATGTAACAGAAGATGGCCTATAGGCCATCATTGGGAAGAGAGGCCCCTTGGTTTTGCAAACTTTATGTGTCTCAGTACAGGGGAACACCAGGGCCAAGAAGTGGGATGGATGGGTAGGGGAGTGTGTGTGTGGGTTTATGGTGGACTTTTGGGATAACATTTGAAATGTAAATGAAGAAAATATCTAATTAAAACAATGTAAAAAATAATTAAAAAAAAAAACCAAAAAAAACCTTAAGGTTATTCATCCTTACATGGCCAATATATGTCAAACATCTCCTCCCAAGAATCAGGGGTCTGTAAAGAAGACAAGAAGATTTAAACCAATAGGACAGTTTTCCAAACACAATAAGACTGATAAACATGAACTAACAAAGACTATGACATAACATGAAAGATCTCACAGTTTTAAATAAGCCAAATTTCTAGCAGTGAAAAGGCAAAGGGGACAGCAAGAAGTTCCTTGAAAGTTTTTACTTGATGGGAAAGAGAAATTCAGTCTTTTTCCATGAACTGTCACTGGGAGTATTAACAATGCACAAAAGCAAGATCCATGCACAGGAATTGTTAGTAAACAAAAAATCAAAATGAATTCCATGTGGTTTTATTTTTTTTGTTGTTTTGATTTTATTTTAATATTTGATTTGGTATTTTCTTTCCTTTTTGTTACCTTAAATTATTTTGTGTGATAGTGAGGAGAGGAAAGAGGGAGAAAGCAAGAGTTAGATAGTTAGGGAAGTGAGAAATATCTTGGAGGAGATGGGGTGGGCAAAGACTATTATCAAAATATATTGTATTTTGGCTTCTCTCAAGGAACACGACATACTGAGTAAGTTAAAATTATGTTGATTTTTAGCTTTGTTCTGTTCTGTTTGCATGAAGGTAGCCCTTTTCAGTTATGTCCCCATTCTTCTCTCTGTATTATTCTGTATATATGTATATTCATATACTACATATATATATATATACTGAGGAAGAGGATAAAGGGATAAAGAAAGGGGATTTATTAGAATGGCCTAAATGCTTAAATGCTGTATTCCAGCTAGTACAACAACAGCTGTCTAACAATGGAAATTCCAAGAATCCAGCAATTGTTAACTATATAAGTATGGATTTCTCAGTAGTTCTTCAATACATGCTAGAATCCTGTAAAGATATGCTCTATTTCAAGTGAAGAATATTTGTCAGCAAGAAGGACAGCATGCAGACAAAGAACAAGCATCTTTCTTCTCTGGCCTTTATATAGGCTGCCAGGAGAAGGTGTGAAGTAGGCTCAAGGTAGAGCTTCCCACCTTGAAAGACCTCCATAAACAGTTCCCTCATTTCAAATGATTTAATTAAGAAAACTCCCTCAAATGTATACTCATCTGTATACATAGTCTAGTTATACAATCAAGAATAGCCACTTTTTGTTGTATGAAATAATATTAATTAATTAATTTTATTAGGTATTTTCTTCATTTACATTTTAAATACTATCCTCAAAACCCCCTATTCCCTCCCCAGGCCCTGCTCCCCAACCCATCCACTCCTGCTTCCTGGCCCTGGCATTCCCTTGTACTGGGGTATATGATCTTCACAAGACCAAGGGCCTTTTCTCCGATTGATGGCCAACTAGGTCATCCCCTGCTACATATGCAACTAGAGACACAGCTCTGGGGCGGGTCAGAAGGGTACTGGTTAGTTCATATTGTTTTTCCTCCTGTGGGGTTGCAGACCCCTTTAGCCTCTTGGGTACTTGTACGAAATATTTTTAAATAATAAGATAATAGAAGCAACTAGTTACTCTTAAGCTCTTGCCTCTCTTACTCTCACTTCTCACCATCTTTTACTCCTTCCCTTTCCCCCTCTCTCCATGTGGCCATGGCCACCCTCTGCTTCTGTACTCTTCTGTCTCTCTCTGCTTCTCTCCAGTAAAGCTCTAAAACCAACAAAAATAAATAAATAAAAAGAATCAGTTGACTAGATGAACCTTTAAAAAAAATCCTGTTCTACCACTCAATGGGTTGCAGAAGAGTAGACTGTCCACAAAGCATGATGAATTACCCCATTTGCTCCTAACACCAAATCTAGAATTTACCCTTTATACTTTCTTTGTTTTCTTGGGGGTAGGGTTGCATTTACATTGATTTTTACCTTTATCCATTAATATTTGTCCTGTGTCTCAAGGAAGCTTCTTGTGATGATTTGTGTCTTGGTAGCTTCCTTCTGGTCATTATTTCCACTCTCACTCTTTGTAAGATACTTTTGTACTTAGTAGATGTCTCCATTGCCTTAATTTCATCCCTGCTTCCCCTTCCTTCCACATGCTGTCAGTATAAAAATAAAAAAGAGTAAATAAAAAATAAAGAACACTATAAATTAACAACAAGGGACAAGAGAAGGAAGAATAAATGAAGTCTATAGATTTTCAAATAAAAGAGAGAAACTAAACTTGAAAGTAATAAAAACGACAATTTCTGTATCTTAAACGTGGAGTTACATTTTAATGCATGACAAAAATAATCAAAATGAATTTATTCTTCTAAAAACTGTCAAAACCAATTATATCAATGTAAACCTACTATATTTATATATTTATATATAAGTGTGGTTTGAATGTAGTTATAAAATTACTCATATTTTTCATTTCAGAAATGAATCATCATTATATTTTAGCATATTTTCCAATGTCATCCACATTCATGAAAACAAAGGTTAGGTCATTCCGAGTATACAAATCAAAAGGAAGGTGGATATTACACATAAAATACCCAGAGGTGTCTCAAGAAAAAAAGAGAATTAAGTAGAATGAGCGCCACTGGTATTCCTAGAAGGTGCTGATGAAATTTTTTACATTTGCAAAGATTTAATTTGTTTGTTGATGTTTAAGGGGAAAGAGAGTCTTAATGTATTATATCTCTGTATGTTTTTGTTTGGTTAAATGAAGGGTAGGAAGTCAGGAAACACCAACAGTATGACAATAAAAAACTGTTCCAAAATAGTGAGTCTCCAATGACAGTGATAGCAGTTTCATCAGAAGGTAGTCTTGGTTCTTCTATACTCTTTTGCTTTGCTTTATTTTATTTTATTTTTAGACAAGGTCCTGATCTTGCCTAAACAAGCAAGAGAATGAACCTGTTGATTTATATATATATATATATATATATATATATATATATATATATATATATATATATATATACTGGAGGAAGGATATATGTGATCAGAGTAATTAAGCAAAATAAATAAGAACCCTAGTGTTTCTTCTTAGCTACAACTCTTGAAAGCTACCTGGCAAGTATGAAAATACTATCATCAAATGCTTTTGATAGAGAAAGAGGGCGCAGAGAACAAATATGGCTGAATAAGGCTCATCAGCTACATATGTTAGTATGCAAACTTCATTGCAATGAAGCACAATGAACTCAGTTTGATGTCAGAACCTAAAGCTCCCTCCCAAAATGGACCCCATGAAAGAACTAAGGGACACTCACATGAAATCAAGCATGTGAATATGCACACACGCACGCACACACACACACACACACACACACACACATACAGAGAGAGAGAGAGAGAGAGAGAGAGCAAAGATTTAAAATTTCCCTGTAATTTAGTACCCAAGCCTTCAACTGACATTTTAAGCTTTGATTCATACCAGAGTTCCAAAATATTTCCCTCAGAATGAATCTGCCAGTTCAATTTCATTTAGGTGGAAAGACATATATTTGGTACTTCCTACACTGTCATCTGCCTAGAATCTTCTGGTCTGTTTTTCATCTTCTATGAAAGAAAATTTACATAATAGATCAGTGGTACACTATTCTATTGAAGTATTTAAGATGTGATAAACATACAGTCAAGCAAAAATGTTAACTATTATTAAATTTTCATGTTAAATATTATGGAAGAAATGTTACTTAATTAAACTAATAATTTGAGACAAGTCACTACAACTTCTAAATATGTTATTCAAACCCAAAGTCTAAACTTATATTTCCCTAACTTGAGACTCATTTTCAGATAAGAACTGGTATTATAACCGAAAGCTAGCTTAATTGCATTTCATCGGGTGGTAATTCTGTGGCATGTTGACTAGAGGGAGAGTGATGCTAAGGCACCATCTTCATTTAGCCCAGCAGTGTGATGTGAACTAAGAGGGTCCTCATATGTTTTAACTGGGACTGAGTACACCCCACTCGTTCCTTTCCTATGTTAGTAGGAATTTATTCATTACTGTAAGATGAGTGAATAGTTAGAATGATGCCTAATGAGAAGGTCACAATGAACTTATCATGAGATTTTGTTATTATGATATTATATTGCTTATTGTTTTCAGATTGGCCTTGTCCCATATATTTCATGTTTTAAAGTGATTTCTCACTTTGTGTCCTGTATGAGAATATGCAGCAGGAGGCATCTACAAGAAGCTGAGCAGGCTACAGTGTAATATTTTATGTCCTCACCCTCAGATCCATTGTACAAGTAAGAATGTCATTTAAATACATGCACACTTCATTAGTAGCTTCTTCTGTTTCCCCATCCCCCTGTGGTAAAGTATTCTGACAATAGAAACTCCATAGAAAAGTTTAGGATAGACCGTAGCTTAAAGTGTAGTCATTCATAGTGAGGACATAAGAGGAGCTGGCACTTGAAGCAGTTGAGACTTTACATTTGTGGTCAGAAGAAAAGGACAATAAAGCAGGAGATGCTATGCAATTAGATTTTGAAAGTGATTCTTTCTTGTGTGAAGACTTTACAACTAGATAAAAGAATTAAAAACAAAGGACGGCAATAGGGGAAACTAGGTCACTAAGGTGTATCATGTAAAGAGTGGATTGGGATGTTTTAAAAATTTTCTTCAAACTCAAGGAACCTGATGGTACCACATTTTCTGTATGAACAAGAATGTTTTGTCAGGGTATGTAAAAACATGATCTCTGTAACTGTTATAATTTCCATATTAAAACATGTGTAACATTTCAAAATTTTCTACAAATATATGTATATACATATACATGACACACACATTATGTACATATATGTATATATACATATATGTATATGTATATATATATATATATACACACACACACACACACACATTCATGAGGGGGATGGAGAGAAAGGGCTATTTGAATATTAGAAATCACAGAATGAAGAGTTCAGAGAAGCCAGGAAGAAATATCTGTATTGGTATAGTCCATATATTAAAGAAGCAACTGCTAATGGTTCAAAAGAAAATAATGATGCAGAAATACATAATTTCTTAGAAATTACATAAGTAGTTAAAATTGGTAATAGAAATTGTTGAGTCTGTTTTGGTGAATCTTACAGAAACATGAAGAATTATGTGTTGGGCTGTAGAGTTCTATGTACAATGCAACACAACTATAAAAAGGATAAGAAGATTATGTCTTTGACCTAGACTAGTCTTCAATAACAGCAGAAACAAAAGAAAGCCCACATATACGTGGAAACTAAACAACTCTCAACTCAATGATAATTTTGTCAGGAAAGAAAATTAAAAAATTGCTTGAATTTAATGAAAATGTTGACACTTCATACCTAAACTTATGGCACACAATGAAAGCAGTGTTAATAGGAAAATTCATAACACTAAGTGTTCTTTTAAAGAAACTGCAGTGATCTTACTCTAGCAACTTAACAGCACACCTGAGAACTCTAGAACAAATAGAAGCAATTTACCCAAGAGGAGTAGAAGGCAGGAAATAGTCAAACTCAGGGCCAGAATCAACCAAATAGAAACAAAGAGAACAATACAAAGCAAAACCAAAACCTGGTTTTTTAAGAGAATCAACAAGATAGATAAACCCCTAGCCAAACTAACTAAAGGACCCAGAGGCAGTATCCAAATTAACAAAATCAGAAATGAAAAGGAAGACATAACAGAAAAGGAGGAAATTAAAAAAAAAATCATCAGATCCTACTCTTAAAAGTCTACACTCAACAAAACTGGAAAATCTAGAAGAAATGGATGGTTTTCTTGACAGATACCACATATCGAAGTTAAATCAAGAGTAGATAAACTATTTCAGGCCCATATCTCACACGGAAATATAAGACTACATTAAAAAAACAACCAAAACAAACAAACCAAAAAACCCAAAGCCAGATTGATTTAGTGAAGAATTCTACCAAACCTTCAAAGAAGAGCTGATACCAATATTCCTCAAACAATTCCATAAATGAGAAACAGAAGGAACACTACCAAATTCATTCTATGAAGCCATAATTACTCTGATACCTAAGCCATAAAGACTCAACCAAAAACGAGAACTTCAGACCAATATTGCTTATGAATGTCAATGCAAAATACTCAATAAAATTCTTGCAAACCTAATCCAAGAGCGCATCAAAATCATCATTCACCATGATAAACTAGGCTTCATCCCAGAGATGCAAGGTTGATTCAATATAGGAAAATCTATTAACATAATCCACTTTATAAACAAACTCAAAGAATCACATGGTCATCATCTTAGATGCAGAAAAAGCATTTGACAAAATACAACACCCCCTCATGTTAAAAGTATTGGGGAAATCAGGAATTCGAGGCCCATACCTAAACATAATAAAAGCAATATACAGCAAAACAACAGCCAAAATAAAATTAAATGGAGAGACAATTGAAGCAATCCTCCTAAAATCAGGGACAAGACAAGGATGCCCACTCTCCCAACATCTATTCAATAAATTACTCAAAGTGCTAGCTAGAACAATCAGACAACAAAAAGAGATCAAGCGGATACAAATTGACAAAGAAGAAATAAAGTTATCACTATTTGCAGATGATATGATAGTATATATAAGCGACCATGAAATTCTACCAGAGAACTTCCCCAGCTGATAAACAACTTCAGCAAAGTGGCTGGATATAAAATTAACTGAAATAGCCTTCCTTTATACAAATGAACCAAGGCTTGGAAAAGGTGGAGTTTAAGGAAATTCTAAGCACATTATTGAAGGACCTTGGGCTAAGTTTAATTGTTCAAATGCCATGAGAGAGGAAATAAAGGTTGTAGGGAATAAAGAATAGAAATATTTTGGAAAACAAAGGTTGTAGGGAATAAAGAATAGAAATATTTTGGAAAACAGACTGGCCATGTAAAGAATAATCTTAGTAATATTCACCCAGACAAAAATTGTGCTCACTTATCTATAAACAACATTTGGAAACAAACAAGGATTCAAGGTATCATTGGTTTTTCCTCCATAAACTTACTGATCTTAAAAATTAAGTCAATTTATAGATGAATTGAAAATTTTAAAATAAGTAAAATTCCTAATAAACTGACTAGTATAAAATATGTACTTGTATAAACATAAAATAAAATTTAATCTTTTAGGTGCATGATTACAGAAGGCAATAAGTTAAACATATTTCAAATACAAAGAGAATAAAATTAGCAAAATTGAGAGATAATTAGAAGTTGGTAAAATGCAATCTGTAAGTGTTATGTTAATTTTTTTTTATTTCAGGGATTCATTAATTTCTAATTTTAAGGTATTTCATTTGAAAATATCTACAATTTATTTACTTAACAGTTATTATATGATTTTAATATCGAATGCTGTTTTAAGAAATCACATCTCTGACCCATAATTGTTCTTGTCTGAAAAAATTTCAGGGGTGGAAATGGAAAGGAGCCTGAGGAAAAGAAAGTACAGCAACAGGCCCAAAGTGGGATCCAGCTCAATGGGAGGTCCCAAGGCCTGACACTATTACTGAGGCTATGGAGAGCTCAAGAAAGGGATCTATCATGACTGCCTTTAAAAAGTCCCAAAAAGCAACTGAAAGAGTCAGATGCAGGTATTTGCAACCAACCAACGGACAGAAGCAGATGACCCCTGTTGTTGAATTAGGGAAGGCTGAAAGAAGCTGAGGAGAAAGGTGATCATCTAGGAGGACCACCAGTCTCAATTAATCTGGACCCCAGAGATCTCTCTCTCAAGCACTGGACCACCAAAAGTACAGCATACACAAGCTGATATGCGGCCCCCTACACATGCACAGTAGAGGACTGCCAGCTATGTGGTCGTTCAGAGATGATGCACCTAATCCTCAAGAGGCTGGAGGCCCCAGGGAGTTTAGAGGTAAGGTGGGGTGAGAGCTTGGGACATCCACATGGAGACAGGGTGGGTTGGGGAGGAGGTGTGGGATAGGGAACAGTCAGAGTGTAGATGAGGGGGTAGGGAATGGAATATAGAATGTAAAAAATAAATAAAAAAAAAAGAAATAACACTTTTTAAATTGCCATAATCAACACTTTGATGCCTTTTTCCATTATGCACAGGAAGGTTTTCTTTTTTGCTTGGTAGGTTACCAGACTGTATTTTAATTGCAACATTTTCACTTCCCTTTTCTGCCTCCAAATTCTCCCATACCCCTATCCCTGTTCTTCTTCAAACTCCAGGACTATTTCAAGTGTTAGTGCATACATTATCAATACATGCGTGTACATACATAATACCAAATGTGATAATTTGTGTCCATATAATGTGATATGTATGAATGCTTTTAAGGCTGACTAACTATTGTGATAATCCATGGAAAGGCTGTCTCTTCACTCCCAGTTTTAATCCATTTTCTATGGACTTTTGTGTAAGTAAATACAAATCTGAGGCCATGTGACATTTTATCCAGATAGTACAGCATGTTCATGATGTGTTTGTTCAACTCACATTTGAAAACTCATCTTGGTCAGATTGATGGGTGTGGCTTATAAATAGGAGACAAAATCTCACAGCAAACTACAAGGCTTCTTTCTTTTATGACCTTTCTGTCACTTCTTTCAATGCTTCTCAGGCCTTATGTGTTCAAGTGTTTTGTAGATGTATCTATTAGACCTGGAAACAACAAAGCAAAATATTGATTGGTGGTTGTTTTCTGTGCTAGTCTCCACGTGAAAGAGAAAATGTTTCTTTTCATTAAAAAGGTGAGAATTGTTGACTTGCAGAAATCTTAACTCTTTATCCTGAGATTCCTAACATCAATATGAAACCAAACAAAAGGGCTTGTTTTATCAATTATTATATTAATACAGATGCTGTTTGTTCCCATACCAAAATGAAACTTCCTGTTTAAGGCTTTCCTGACTTTCCAAAGATGACATAAATAATCTACAGGTAAGAGATGCTTCAGTCCTTAGAAAGAGGAACAAAATACTCACAGGAGGAAATATGGAAACAGAGACAAAGTTTAGAGCAGAGACTGAGGGAAAGACCATCCAGAGAATGCCCCACCTGGGTGCTCCATCCCATACACAGTCACCAAACACAGATACTATTGAGGATGTCAAGAGTGCTTGCTGACAGGAGCCTGATATAGCTGTCTCCTAAGAGGTTCTGTCAGATCCTGACAAATACAGAGTTGGATGTTCACAGCCAATGGTTGGACTGAGCATGGGGTCCCCATTGGAGGAGTTAGAGAAAGGACTGAAGTAGCTGAAGCCAACTCTATAGGAAGAACAACAATATCAACCAACCAGATTTCCCAGAACTACCAGGGATTAAACCGCCAACGAAACAGTACACATGGTGTGACCCATGAATCCAGCAGCATATTTAGCAGAGGATGGACTTGTCTAGCATCTATGGGAGGAAAGGTCCTTGGTCCTGTGAAGGCTCAATGCCCCAATGTAGGGGAATGTGAAGGCAGAGAGGCGGCAAGAGTGAGTGGGAGGGTGCATGGAGGAGCACCCTCATAGAAGCAAGGGAAGGTGGGGTAGGACAAGCGATTTCCAGAGGGGAAATTCAGAAAGGGGATAACATTTGAAATGTAAATAAATACAATATTCAATAAAAACAAAACAAAACAAAACTAAACTAAAAAGAGCTGGACTTAACCTCATTATACTGGTATGTTAACTGCATTAATGTTTAAGTGCATTTAATATTGCTGTAATATATGAGAAGCTCATAAGACTTTGGCTTATGTCTCAAACTTTTATGGCATTTTCTACTTTAGCTTGAGTGATAGCAACATCATAGATCTTAATTATAGTCCATGTAATTCCAAGATTTTAAAGTATGTCTCCATCCTTGGCTGTAATAGTTTGGTAGGAGTAAACTCACAGAATGACCTTTTAATCTGTGCTATTTGGAACATAACTAGATTATTTTTTATAGGTAGAAAATAGCAATTGATTGATCAAGGGCAAGTGGTAATATATTTTGTTTGTTTTGTAAAATAATTATATATATATACAAATATGTTTTATTACACTATGAATTTTATTTTTCTCAAAATAAATAAAGATTAAAGGGAAATAAAACATTTTTTCTTTGAGATAGTTATACTTCTCTATTGTTCAAAATTTCTTTCAGTACTTTTTATTATTTCTTGTTTTCATCATAAGTTTTAAAAATTTACTGGCACAGGGAATTCTGGTTTAATATTTAGAGCACATTAACATATATGGTTTTTTGTTTTTCGTTGTCTCTCTAGACATTTTTTAAAGATATGGAAATGATATAGAGATGAATGTATTATAGATTTGACTGATTTCAAAATTACTCTTTGTTTTCTTTCCTGCTTAAATGATTTTATCCAGTAAATTTCTTATTTATAAACAACACAAAGTTATTGGGTTTTTTTTTAGAAGGAAGTAGAAAAATATTTCATTGTTTGTGTTGGTTATATCTTCATCCATTTGGCTTTTATATATTTGGTTTTATTTGAATTACAAATATATGTTCAAGTGTGTGTGTATATGTGTGTGTGTGTGTGTGTGTATGTGTATTTGTGCATGTATATAGGACCATTACTACTAAGCTATCACTAAAAACATGATGTGTGGTTACAGAACAGATTTAAATAATTATTATTCATTATACTTCATATAGCAGCATATAGTTCTTTTAAAAATGATCATCTGACTATTTCTTTATAAATAATTTCATGCTAAGAAAATAGCATAACATAGTTAGTTAGAAATGTAGAAAATTACTATTGGAATATAAAAAGATGTTAAATATCGACATTACTGGATATTTCATGTAAATATGACACGATGATGTTTCTTTAGTTAAAGCTATGTTGGTAAAATTATTATTCATATCATTCCAACCTCAGTAATTCTGTAGCCCAAGAGTAGATATTGAAAGTAGACAATTCATTCTGTAAACTTATATTACTACATTACATCCATAAAATTATTAAATTATCTAAATTATATGTAAGTTATATTTGATAGAATATATAGCTTTATATATTAATCACTATATTCAGTACTAAATAGTACATATGTATGCATTTAAATGTTTATTAATAAATATGCTAACAAGTTTGAAATGATTATATATAAAAAATCGGTCATTTTCTTTAGTCCTATTTATATTTTATTTCAGTGAGTTTACATACTTCATTTTTAATGCCATCAGACTGCAATAGTAAATATCACTAGTTATTTTTTGACTGATTTTTGTCTTTATTCTTCTTACCCTCAATATAACTGAATTGTAATTCAAAGAAGAGTGTAAACTACAGGGTGACTGAGAAAATGCTGCCAAGTGAAAATGAAAGCCTGAACTGCCATAATTCTCTATACAGAGGAGGGACAAGGAAAATGCAGGCTCTAAGGATGTGCAAGCAGCCATAGATGGACAGTTGTCCATCAGAAATTATTATTGTAACATAATGTAGCCATCTGCAACACCACTCTGATGCGATTTCATCCATTAGTCATAGCCAGGAATGACTTAATGCCCTCTCTTCCTGGCATTTTAGTAACTAGTTGCCTATGCTGCCTCATTGTTTGACAACCTTACAAAGGACAATTACTAAATTCTTTCTTTATAATAGAAGAATGGAATAATGATTCAGGACATCTGATGGTACTAAATGCTTGTTTGAAGTTGGAAGATGAGGTTAGTAACAATTTAATATTAGATTTTAGTGTACTCTTCTGTTTTGCTTTTTATCTTCTTTGGTAAATAATAAATAGAAACAGAAAACTGAATTTAATCCAATGTGCACATAGCAAAACCATTCAGAGCATTTAGTAGGTATATTTTCTGAGTAGATTAAGCTACATAGGAAAGTAAATTTAAACTAATATGGCATTATTAAAATTTCAAAAAGAGAGAGCAAGTTATGGCTCAATAAGCAACGTGCCATGCAAACACTCAGATCTGTGTTCAGAGCCTTTGAACCATCGGTTCTCAATCCAGGAGTCCCAATCGCTTTGGCAAACCTCTGTCTCCAAATATATTTACATTACAATTCATAGCAGTAGCAAAATTAAAGCTATAAAGTAGCAAGAAAAATAATTTTATGGTTGAGAGTCACCACAACTTGGGGAACTCTATTAAAGGGTCATGGCCTTGGGAAGGTTAAGAATCACATAGGAAACCTACATAGTAGTTAGGGGTCAAGCACTAACAGGAAATTGGAGGGTGGAGACAAGAAAAGAAGTTATAGGAATGGACTAGCCCCATTTATGCAGAAGAAGCATGTTGGGATAAGAGAAAAACAAAGCTATGACGCTATATAATACAAATGTCTGGGCACTAAGACTCTGAAACAATGACCAAGAAGTTTCCCACAATTTCTCCTTTGATACAAGGCAGGATTACAAGTAAATGTTGCTAAACTCACATTCTACAAAGTCATTAGCTTTGAATTGCAGATATTTTACACCAGAAGAGCAACTATTAGGTAGCTATTACCTATGACCTAAAGAAAGAATTTTTAGTACCATATCACAGCAAACACAAGAGATAAAGGATATCATTTCTTTCATTGATTTTATTGAGATGGCTTCTCATGTATTCCAAGCTGTACATAATCTCCTTATCCCTCCTGTCTACCTCTTGCATGCTAGAGTTTTATGCATGTGCTGCCAGTTCTAGCTTTCCTATTTTATTTCAACTTAAATAACAATTTCAAGATGCTAATGAGCAATTTATTTATCTCATATAATTTTTGTTATGTTTATGTATGTAAGTTATGTGGGGATGCATATGCATGTGTGCACACGTGCCTTGATGGAAGGCCAAGGACAAAATGCTGTAGTCAGAATTCGCTTTCCACTATGTATAAAGCAGGGTTTGAACTCAGCTCTCCAGACTTACTGACAAATGTATTTATCCTCTGAGGCATTATGTCAATGTCCTATTCTCCACTGTGTAATGGAATAAGTGAAAGAAGTTACCAGTATACAAAAATACTTTCTAATGGATAGCTTACTTTTACATATATTAATCATTGGTGAATGCATATGGATAATTGGAGTCTGAGGCTTATTATGTACTTCATATATGATTTTAACTGATTCTACTGATTATAGTTGATCTTAGAATAAGTTGTTGTTTAGATGTGAACTCACACAGCAATTACTACACATGCCAAAATGTTCAATAATAGCACTTTTATCTTGCAGTTAACCCACTATACTTAAAGTCTGCTGAATGGCAAGGATTTCATGTTTGGTACTATTAACCCAGCCAGGTAACCAAGAGGGCTTGGAACCAAGAGAAAAACCTACTGTGGATACTTTCCTAAACCAGTACAATTTTACACTGCTTTCTAAATACATACACTGAAACTAATAGCTATGTGTAGCTATCTCTCCTCATCCAAAAGCCTATATTGTAGAGCAGATAGAGAAGTCTACAGAAATGCACAACTGGTAAAACTGCAGAGAATTACTGTGGAACAGCCACACCCAATTGTATGGAACTTTCTTCCCACTGCTTTAGCAAGAGTTCAGAAATCATTTGGAAAGCATGAAAATGCTCTTACAACATTCCAGTCAAGATGATTAAGATCTTCTTGCTTTATAAAAGTAGTCACAAAATCATGAAGTATTTTCTCTTAATAATTTTGTAAAACTAAAATAAGTTGGATTTATTTAACATTTTGTATACTGAAAGCACTTTTTCCTATTGAATTGTTGATTCCCTGATTTAAATACCTAATTTTCTCTACAGATCAAGTCTTGAAGCAATGTTATTATTCTTTTCAATATTACTCAGATTACTAAAGTAAAAGTATTATCATTAATTTAATGCAATTATAATATAAGTATTATAATAAATGCTATATAAATGTATTAAATATGGTATAATATTATATATACCAAATAATTATAATATATACATTATGAATTGAGGTAAAATAAAAATATGCCATTTTTGAGGGAAACTTTCCAGATTTATTGGGATTAAGAAGGATCTTCAGAGTTAGAAAATTAGAGCTATAATTTCAAGTCTTCTGGGAAGTCACAAAATATGTCTATTCTTCTGTATAGTTAGATAATAGATGAGTTAATTTGAAAATGGCTTAAACTTTAATATCTTTGATATTTCATTGTCTCTGACTTATTTAAAGGAACAATGGGGAAACATAACCTTCTGGGTTCTTTCACACATATTGATAAGTATATACCTTTACAGTGTCCGTTTGTTATCCATCTTCATGAATCTATGCATGTGGCAAGCACCTTCTCAGTACTTTCTAGTTGTCCTTTAATATTCCGGATACTCCAAACAAAAATTATGTGTCTTAAAGTAGTTAGAGTCAAATAGCATATTTAATATCCCGGATACTCCAAACAAAAATTATGTGTCTTAAAGTAGTTAGAGTCAAATAGCATCGTTTATAATGCTTCTACAGCAGGCAGTTTTTACATATATAACAGATGTATACTTTGTTTTCATGAAGTTTTCCCAACAACTGGAGCATGGGTAGTATCTTACTCTGTAGCCTGCCTATGAATCCTGTTCTTTTAACTGGGCTAGCTAGTTTGGCCGCATGGGAGATGAGCAGCACAATTCTGTAGTGACTTGATGTGCCAGACTAGGTTGGTACCCAGGAGAGCCACTCTATTCTCAGAGAAGGAAAGGGAGGAGAGGAAAAAGGGGGGTTATGTAAGGGGAAACTCAGAGGAGGGGTGCAAACAGGTTTTAAAGTGAATAAATAAATAAGTTAGTGTGAAAAAACAGAACAAAAACGTTTTCAATGTTAAGAGAACAAAGATCTCATTAACTCTGAAGAGCTCTTTTATAGCTATTTGAAGAGGTATGCTGTACAACGGTCTAGAACATATTCCCTATCCCAAGGTACCACGTGAAATTTCTTATAGAGAAAATGCATACAAACCTAGATGATTTTCAAGCACTAAACCATCTCAGTCCTTAAATTTTCTTTGTTTCCATAGTTTACAGATAAGAGTTGGTAGACTTTTTTCTTTTATATGTGTGTACATATTTCAAAATTATTTGTGACTGAATTTAATTACAAAAAGGAAAAGAGAGTGCCATGCTATTTGTCAGTCTTCTGCTTCTGAATATTTATCTTTGTATTATTCAAAATTTTAGACAATCACTTCTTAGTGGGGAGACTTCAAAAATTTTTAAGAAAATATATAGATTGTGGCATTAAAGGGATCATTCTCTTCCATTAATTCTATCTTTTTTTTTTAATTTGTCTTTATCAATGTGATTTTTTTAAACAAGGTCTTATTGAACCTACATTAGGTTTTGAAAGTAAGCATCTTAGTGTTTATCAACTTTAATAAAGAATATTGAATTTCTGTAAGCATCTAATTAGTGGATCTAGTTAGTGCTCAGCTGGTTCTCCAACAGCATAATGTTATGTTTTCATGGTGTCTGTCTGTAAAATCATTCAAAGTTCTTCAATGTAAATGGTTTTACTATAAATACAAAGAACAACTACATGGAAAAAATAAAATTACCAAGAGTTTGAGTGCAAGGGAACCACTCTGCCTGTGACCTATATCAGTAAGCCTCTATTTTATTTCCAATGAGCCCTTTCAGTACACATTCAGAACACCAATCTACTGTATGCAGTACTCTTCAAGGAAATAATCATTTTATAAGAACATTACAGTCTCATAAATGTCAACCCAACAGATGCAAATCTACTACAAAATTCTAAGTATCAAAAATTGTTTTGTACTTCTAAATATTCAATGTTCACAAGAAAATTGGCATAATTTTCCAAAAGAATATCTATTTTTACTCACACTGAACATCAAGCACATCTTTGAATCTGTAACCTCTGGTTAAGCCCTGTAATTTATAACTGAATTGAGATATTGGTTTGTTTTTCTTTGGGGAAGATTACTTCTCCCACTCTCAGTATTTACTGTTTTCATATAGTTTTTGCTGTAGGATTGAATACTATTTTGACTCTCTTTTACCATATATGTTATTGTTATTGTTCATTTCAGGTTTAGGATCTCATCTTGGTGAGACTTAATGTGTATAACTTCTGATATTCCCAAAAAACAAAATCTCACAACAAAACCATCCTTCTCTTCTGACTATTACAATCCTTGTAATTTTTTTTTTTTTTTTTTTTTTGGCAATGATCATTGAGCCTTGAGTCAGAGAGTGATTTGTAGATTTATCATTGGGATTGTACACAGATCTACATTTTCATCGGTTGTGATTTCATTTGATAGACAACATAAGTTATCTTAGTAGACTTTGAACTCATTTTGCAAGCTAAGCTGAAATTATACTGTGTATCCTCCTATCTCTGCTTCTTATGTGACTGGGGAATGCCAGGGCCAAAAGAATGGGAATGGGTGGGTAGGGAAGTGGGGGGCGCTATGGGGGACTTTTGGGATAGCATTGGAAATGTAATTGAGGAAAATATGTAATAAAAATATTAAAAATCAAAAAAAAAGAAATGTAAATGAAGAAAATACCTAATTAAAAAAAGAAATGTTTTAAGAACAGAGTGTCATTTGACTTAGCTTAAGCAGATTTCTTGTCCAGATACATTCCTCATGGTAAAAAGTCCACAGGAGAATTTTTGAGGTTAGAAGATCTAATATAAAATAACCAAGATTTCAACATTTATTTAACTATTACTTTTCTCTTTAGTTAAGAAAATTTGCTAAATATCTTTATTGAGAATCCTCAGTTGTTTGCTGAAGTGACAGAAATGACTTCTTGTGTACATTTATATTCAGTGTTAAAATTACTAAGAGATTAATTAAAAACAGGCACTGAAAGACCTACTTAAGATCTCCATTTTCCTCTGTTGATTGCTGATGTGTTTATTTCTCTTTCTGTTCTCTGCAATTTATATATATCCACCTTGTGCATCTTTACTATTCCTCCTGATGTCAATAGATGCCTAGTTCTAGGAGGCCATATATTCTTCAAAACGTTAAATACAGCCTGCATTATTCTCAGAGTTTGAAAACAGTATGGTTATAACTGTATATCTGCTAAATCTGTTAAGTGATATATTCTCATTCTGCACACAGAGCTGCATGTATGTACAGCATAAAAACATCCCCGTATAAATATAAATGTAACGCTCCCTATTAGGTGACAGTCAAAATCAAAATTCAGAAACTCTTTTATATTTCTACCTTCATGAAATCTCTGGAAAATATTGTAATTCTAATAAACCTGGAGTATGTATTTATTAAACACATACCATGCCACATTCATAAATGGTACATGTGTCTCACGTGAATCTTCTCCATATCCTTTTGTATTTAAAGAAAGAACATTTTAAAAATCCCTATTAAACTCATATCAGAATAAAATATATCTGGAAATTAATAATAAATAATGAAAATGTGGACAAATAGAACAATTAATAATTAATAATAACGCTAAAATGCCTTGAAATCCCATGAAAAGGCACAGTCTAGATGTAGGGATAAGGAAACTCACCTCTTCACTGTGTGCACCGCCACGGCTAACCAGCAAATATTCACAAGTCTGAAATTGAAAACATAGAGTACGCTATTTGGAGCAAACACAATGCAAAGACAAAAAGGTGTGGATAGAATCAGTGTAACAAAGCAAACTTCAAGAAAAAAGAGAAAGGATAAAGAAGCTTACAACCTATTACATATTAGGAAATGAAGGAATTCATAAAACAGTCAAGAATATTCAATTATCCTGACCCACATGGGAGCTCACAATCACCTGTAACTTATTTCTAGGGTTCTTATAAGTACCTCTCATTTCCAGGGAGCACTGTGCACAAGTGTATGCGGAAACATTATGTACTTGACAGTCTAAACCATTATACATATAAAAAATTTTAAAATAAATAATAAACTATTTTAAGAAATAAGATACCTTAAATAGTATAGTGCTTCCCTTTAAGGTACTTGGAAAGAATAATAAATGAATACACAATTTAAAATATAAAAAAATAATAAAATCACAAGGTGATTTTACTAAAATTAGACAGTACTAAAATGTAGACAAAAACACAATGCTATGAAAATATGAAATTCCCAAAATAATCAACACAATTGAAAAATGTGAATAACTCTAGTCAAACTGACAATAAAGAAGCAAATGAAGATCCAAGATAATACACTGATACCTAAAATGTGCTTGTTAAGTCAGATTCCCTTTAAATCCATATAGTCATGGGAAGGCATATATTCAAATAAACTAGAAAATCTAGAAAAATTATTTTTCTCTTTCAAAAAAGTTATCCTCGCTCTTCCGGCCGGACTAGCACTGCAGTAGCTAGAGCACAGGATCGGCTGACACCCGCCAGCTGCCCTCGACCCCCGCCACAGGATCTTAAGACTTCTGGTGAGTGGAACACAGCTTCTACTCCAGTCCAATCACACGGGACCTGAGACTGCTTTGGTTGGGGAGGCAGAAATCCTGCCTGAGTAGGGCCACAAGCCTCTTCCGGTCAGAAAAACACCGGGGTAGCTAGGGCACAGGGTCGGCTGACACTCGCCAGCTACCCACAACACCCGCCACAGGATCTTAAGACTTCTGGTGAGTGGAACACAGCTTCTGCTCCAATCCAATTGTGCCCAGGACCTGAGACTGTATTAATTAGGGAAACAGAAAACAGGCCTGAGTAGGGCCACAGGCCTCTTCTGGCCTGAACAGCACCAGGGTAGCTAGAGTGCAGGGTCGGCTGACACCCGCCAGCTACCCACGACCCCCGCCACAGGATTTTGAGACTTCTGGTGAGTGGAACAAAGCTTCTGCTCCAATCCAATTGCGCGGGACCTGAGACTGCATTAGTTAGGGAAGCAGAAACCGGCCTGAGTAGGGCCACAGGCCTCATCTGGCCGGATCAGCGCCGGGGTAGCGGGAGCGCAGGGTTGCCTGACACCCGCCAGCTACCCACGACCCCCACCGCAGGATTTTGGGACTGCTGGTGAGTGGAACACAGCTTCTGTTCCAGTCCAATCACGCGGGACCTGAGACTGCTCTGGTTGGGGAGAGAGAAATCCGGCCTACATAGGGCCACAACCCTCTTCCGGTCAGAAAAGCACTGGGGCAGCTGGGGAGCAGGGTCTGCTGACACTCACCAGCTACCCACAACACCCACCACAGGATCTTAAGACTTCTGGAGAGTGGAACACAGCTTCTGCTCCAATCCAATTGCACGCGGGACCAGAGACTGCATTAGTTAGGGAAGCAGAAAAACGGCCTGTGTAGGACCACAGGCCTCTTCAGGCTGGACAAGCACCGGGGTACCGTCAGCTACCCAAGACCCCCTCCGCAGGATTTAGAGACTGCTGGTGAGTGGAACACAGCTTCTGCTCCAATCTTTAAACAGTGACAACGATAACAACTAACCCCAGAGATTACCAGATGGCGAAAGGTAAACGTAATAATCTTACTAACAGAAACCAAGACCACTCACCATCATCAGAACCCAGCACCCCCACTTCGCCCAGTCCAGGGCACCCCAACACACCGGAAAAGCTAGACACGGATTTAAAAGCATATCTCCTGATGATGATAGAGAACTTCAAGAAGGACTTTAATAACACACTTAAAGAAATGCAGGAGAACACTGCTAAACAGGCAGAAGACAATAAAGAGAAAGCACAAAAATCCCTTAAAGAATTGCAGGAGAACACTGCTAAAGAGTTACAAATCCTTAAAGAAAAACACGATAACATAATCAAACAGGTAGAAGTCCTTACAGAAAAACAGGAAAACACATCCAAACAGATGATGGAAATGAACAAAACCATACTAGACCTAAAAAGGGAAGTAGACACAATAAAGAAAACCCAAAATGAGGCAACACTGGAGATAGAAACCCTAGGAAAGAAATCTGGAACCATAGATACGAGCATCAGCAACAGAATACAAGAGATGGAAGAGAGAATCTCAGGTGCAGAAGATTCCATAGAGAACATCGGCACAACAATCAAGGAAAATGTAAAATGCAAAAAGATCCTAACTCAAAACATCCAAGAAATACAGGACACAATGAGAAGACCAAACCTACGGATAATAGGAGTGGATGAGAATGAAGATTTTCAACTCAAAGGACCAGCAAACATCTTCAACAAAATTATAGAAGAAAACTTCCCAAATCTAAAGAAAGAGATGCCCATGAACATACAAGAAGCCTACAGAACTCCAAATAGACTGGACCAGAAAAGAAATACCTCCCGACACATACTAATCAGAGCAACAAATGCTCTAAATAAAGATAGAATACTAAAAGCAGTAAGAGAAAAAGGCCAAGTAACACATAAAGGCAAGCCTATCAGAATTACACCAGATTTTTCACCAGAGACTATGAAAGCCAGAAGATCCTGGACGGATGTTATACAGACACTAAAAGAACACAAATTCCAGCCCAGGCTACTATACCCAGCCAAACTCTCAATTAACATAGATGGAGAAACCAAAGTATTCCACGACAAAACCAAATTCACACATTATCTCTCCACGAATCCAGCCCTTCAAAGGATAATAACAGAAAAAAAACCAATACAAGGACAGGAACCACGCCCTAGAAACAACAAGAAGGTAATCCCTCAACAAACCTAAAAGAAGACAGCCACAAGAACAAAATGCCAACTTTAACAACAAAAATAACAGGAAACAACAATTACTTTTCCTTAATATCTCTTAATATCAATGGACTCAACTCCCCGATAAAAAGACATAGACTAACAAACTGGCTACACAAACAAGACCCAACATTTTGCTGCTTACAGGAAACTCATCTCAGAGAAAAGGATAGACACTACCTCAGAATGAAAGGCTGGAAAACAATTTTCCAAGCAAATGGCATGAAGAAACAAGCTGGAGTAGCCATTCTAATATCTGATAAGATTGACTTCCAACCCAAAGTCATTAAAAAAGACAGGGAGGGACACTTCATACTCATCAAAGGTAAAATCCTCCAAGAGGAACTATCAATCCTGAATATCTATGCTCCAAATACAAAGGCAGCCACATTCATTAAAGAAACTTTAGTAAATCTCAAAGCACACATTGCACCTCATACAATAATAGTGGGAGACTTCAACACACCACTTTCACCAATGGACAGATCATGGAAACAGAAACTAAACAGGGACACAGTGAAACTAAGAGAAATTATGAATCAAATGGATCTGGCAGATATCTACAGAACATTCTATCCTAAAACAAAAGGATATACCTTCTTCTCAGCACCTCATGGTACCTTCTCCAAAATTGACCACATAATTGGTCACAAAGCAGGCCTCAACAGATATAAAAATATTGAAATTGTCCCATGCATCCTATCAGATCACCATGGACTAAGGCTGATCTTCAATAACAAAATAAATAATAGAAAGCCAACCTTCACGTGGAAACTGAACAACACTCTTCTCAATGATACCTTGGTCAAGGAAGGAATAAAGAAAGAAATTAAGGACTTTTTAGAGTTCAATGTAAATGAAGCCACAACATACCCAAACTTATGGGACGCAATGAAAGCATTTCTAAGAGGAAAACTCATAGCTATGAGTGCCTCCAAAAGGAAACGAGAGAGAGCACACATTAGCAGCTTGACAACACACCTAAAAGCACTAGAACAAAAGGAAGCAAATTCACCCAAGAGGAGTAGACGGCAGGAAATAATCAAACTCAGGGGTGAAATCAACCAAGTGGAAACAAGAAAAACTATTCAAAGAATCAACCAATCAAGGAGCTGGTTCTTTGAGAAAATCAACAAGATAGATAAACCCTTAGCCAGACTCACTAGAGGGCACAGGGAAATCATCCTAATTAACAAAATCAGAAATGAAAAAGGAGACATAACAACAGATCCTGAAGACATCCAAAACACCATCAGATCCTTCTACCAAAGGCTATACTCAACAAAACTGGAGAACCTGGATGAAATGGAGAAGTTCCTAGACAGATACCAGGTACCAAAGTTGAATCAAGATCAGGTTAATGATCTAAACAGCCCTATATCCCCCAAAGAAATAGAAGCAGTCATTAATAGTCTCCCAACTAAAAAAAGCCCAGGACCAGATGGGTTTAGTGCAGAGTTCTATCAGACCTTCAAAGAAGATCTAATCCCAGTTCTTCACAAACTATTCCACAAAATAGAAACAGACGGTACTCTACCCAACTCATTCTATGAAGCCACAATTACTCTGATACCTAAAACACAAAAAGACCCAACAAAGATAGAAAACTTCAGACCAATATCCCTTATGAATATTGATGCAAAAATCCTCAATAAAGTTCTTGCTAACCGAATCCAAGAACACATCAAAACAATCATCCATCCTGACCAAGTAGGTTTCATCCCAGGGATGCAGGGATGTTTCAATATATGGAAATCCATCAACGTAATCCAGTATATAAACAAACTCAAAGACAAAAACCACATGGTCATCTCCTTAGATGCGGAAAAAGCATTTGACAAGATCCAACACCCATTCATGATAAAAGTCTTGGAAAGATCAGGAATTCAAGGCCCATACCTAAACATGATAACAGCAATCTACAGCAAACCAGTAGCCAACATCAAAGTAAATGGTGAGAAGCTTGAAGCAATCCCTCTAAAATCATGACTAGACAAGGCTGTCCACTTTCTCCATACCTATTCAACATTGTACTTGAAGTCCTAGCCAGAGCAATTCGACAACAAAAGGAGATCAAAGGGATACAAATTGGAAAAGATGAAGTCAAAATATCACTTTTTGCAGATGATATGATAGTATATATAAGTGACCCTAAAAATTCCACCAGAGAACTCCTAAGCCTGATAAACAGCTTCGGTGAAGTAGCTGGATATAAAATTAACTCAAACAAATCAATGGCCTTTCTCTACACAAAGAATAAACAGGCTGAGAAAGAAATTAGGGAAACAACACCCTTCTCAATAGTCACAAATAATATAAAATATCTTGGCGTGACTCTAACTAAGGAAGTGAAAGATCTGTATAATAAAAACTTCAAGTCTCTGAAGAAAGAAATTATAGAAGATCTCAGAAGATGGAAAGATCTCCCATGCTCATGGATTGGCAGGATCAACATTGTAAAAATGGCTATCTTGCCAAAAGCAATCTACAGATTCAATGCAATCCCCATCAAAATTCCAAATCAATTCTTCAACGAATTAGAAAGTGCAATCTGCAAATTCATCTGGAATAACAAAAAACCTAGGATAGCAAAAACTCTTCTCAAGGATAAAAGAACCTCTGGTGGAATCACCATGCCGGACCTAAAGCTCTACTACAGAGCAATTGTAATAAAAACTGCATGGTACTGGTATAGTGACAGACAAATAGACCAATGGAATAGAATTGAAGACCCAGAAATGAACCCACACACCTACGGTCACTTGATCTTCAACAAGGGAGCTAAAAACATCCAGTGGAAGAAAGACAGCATTTTCAACAAATAGTGCTGGCACAACTGGTTGTTAACATGTAGAAGAATGCGAATCGATCCATTCCTATCTCCTTGTACTAAGGTCAAGTCTAAGTGGATCAAGGAACTTCACATAAAACCAGAGACACTGAAACTTATAGAGGAGAAAGTGGGGACAAGCCTTGAAGATATGGGCACAGGGGAAAAATTCCTGAATAGAACAGTAATGGCTTGTGCTGTAAGATCGAGAATTGACAAGTGGGACCTCATGAAACTACAAAGCTTCTGCAAGGCTAAAGACACCATCAATAAGACAAAAAAACCACCAACAGATTGGGAAAGGATCTTCACCTATCCTAAATCAGATAAGGGACTAATATCCAATATATATAAAGAACTCAAGAAGGTGGACTCCAGAAAGTCAAATAACCCCATTAAAAAATGGGGCTCAGAGCTGAACAAAGAATTCTCACCTGAGGAATACCGAATGGTAGAGAAGCACCTGAAAAAATGTTCAACATCCTTAATCATCAGGGAAATGCAAATCAAAACAACCCTGAGATTCCACCTCACACCAGTCAGAATGGCTAAGATCAAAAATTCAGGTGACAGCATATGCTGGCGAGGATGTGGAGAAAGAGGAACACTCCTCCATTGTTGGTGGGATTGCAATCTTTTACAACCACTCTGGAAATCAGTCTGGCGGTTCCTCAGAAAATTGGACATAGTACTACCGGAGGATCCAGCAATACCTCTCCTGAGCATATATCCAGAAGATGTCCCAACCGGTAAAAAGGACACATGCTCCACTATGTTCATAGCAGCCCTATTTATAATAGCCAGAAGCTGGAAAGAACCCAGATGTCCCTCAACAGAGGAATGGATACAGAAATTATGGTACATTTACACAATGGAGTACTACTCAGCTATTAAAAAGAATGAATTTATGAAATTCCTAGCCAAATGGATGGACCTGGAGGGCATCATCTTGAGTGAAGTAACACAATCACAAAAGAACTCACACAATATGTATTCATTGATAAGTGGATATTAGCCCAAAACTTAGGATACCCAAGATATAAGATACAATTTGATAAACGCATGAAACTCAAGAAGAATGAAGACCAAAGTGTGGACACTGTGCACCTTCTTAGAATTGGGAACAAAACACCCAGGGAAGGAGTTACAGAGACAAAGTTCATAGCTGTGATGAAAGGATGGACCATTTAGAGACTGCTGTATCCAGGGATCCGTCCCATAATCAGCTTCTAAACGCTGACACCATTGCATACACTAGCAAGATTTTGCTGAAAGGACCCAAATATAGCTGTCTCTTGTGAGATGATGCCGGGGCCTAGCAAACACAGGAGTGGATGTTCACAGTCAGCTATTGGATGTATCACAGGGCTCCCAATGGAGAAGCTAGAGAAAGTACCCAAGGAGCTAAAGGGATCTGCAACCCTATTGTTGGAACAACATGATGTACTAACCAGAACCCTGGAGCTCTTGTCTCTAGCTGCATATGTATCGAAAGATGGCCTAGTCGGCCATCAATGGAAAGAGAGGCCCATTGGACTTGTAAACTTTATATGCCCCAATATAGGGGAATGCCAGGGCCAAAAGAATGGGAATGGGTGGGTAGGGAAGTGGGGGGCGCTATGGGGGACTTTTGGGATAGTATTGGAAATGTAATTGAGGAAAATATGTAATAAAAATATAAAAAAAAAAAAAAAAAAAAAAAAAAGTTCCAAATGCTAACTGGGAAGAAAAAAAAAAGTTATCTTCTCTCTCTCTCTCTTTCTTGCTCTCTCTCATTCATTTCATCCCCACTAAAGGCTCCGATAGAAACGTTAATATTATTATTATTATTATTATTATTAATTATTATTATTATCATACACAGAGAACTGGCATCTACATATATAGTAAATGTCAAAGCTGGATTTGAACCCAAGAGTCACCAACTCGTATGAGAATTTAGTGATTTTAATGATTGAGAGATAATAAAATCATAATGCATACTCAGTATTGGATAAAGGTGATGTGTTTGGGGTTTGAGATGGCTCAGTGTAATAGCACTTGTTGTATAAGCATGAGGACTCAATTTAGAACCACACACACATGCCCACAAACACACACATGTACATATATTTACTGTCAAAAAGGATTTAGAACAGTATCAAATGAATCTCTAAGACAATTTTTAAAAGTGTTTTATCATTGGAAAAATCATGAAAGCAACAAAGCAATTTCAGAATTTCATGAGCATTTTTTATATATTTAAACTCTCTATTTTTCTTTATGTAGGCTAATACTGAAATAGACTTCAACTGAAAGACCCCCTATGAATCTGAAATGGGTTTAGAGAAGGTTTACTTATTAAATTTCTATTTCAAAATTTAACAAACATTATTGTTATTGTTGAATAATGTAGCACAAAGTCCTTTCTAATTCCAGGAATATGCAAATACAGTAAGATTGCTTTTATTGTAGGCAGGTCATTAAAAAAAGTGATTTTGCACTATGAATATTATTAACTAATTATGTTATTGTAAATCATATGACCAATTTTATTGTCTTAAAGTATTGATGTTCATGTTTATATTATTCAAATCTGGAAGATATAATAGGAATCATTCTAGTTTTTTAAAAAAGGAAGAAAACCAAAAATATTTAAGCAGCTTTGAAGCACTTATGATAGACATGGGCATCTGTGATGTACCCAATATAGCATCAAGGACAATTGGCTAACAACTTAGAAAAGATGATGGGAGGTATCCTTCTTAAGGCTGGGCAACATAGGATATTGGTTCAGTTCTAGAATTGCAGAAATCCATTTTCCAATTTACAAGGGGACTGGAGCCATGCAAACAGCTGCAATTCTTGTAAACTTGAGAAATTGAATACATGTTGCCCCTTTTGGGGTTGTCCTGTAAGGAACATATTTCACATGGTACAAAAAGAAAGAGACCCTACTATGTGCAATTCAGAGATTTCTAGAGAGAACAGGAGGGGAGGAGACTAACATAGGGATTTGGGGGTAACAGAAACTGACTTTCAGGGTCCTGATTATCTGCCCAGCTGCCATAAATATGAAGATGAATCAACTTTAAATTTAATGAAAAATTGTTTGGAAGAATTTTTTTCTTTCAATAAAAGACTATAATAGGTAAAGAAAAACATTTCTCAGGTAATGCTTTCTGTAAGTATGGAAATATTCTGTCTGCTCTAATATTACATACAGAAGTAACATGAAGTCTTTCGATAATTTAAAACTTCTTAATGTTACTAAAAAATCTATAGTTTTACTTTATTTCCATTGGTTATGATCATTGACTGTAAAAACTTGTGGATTTCAGATTGTACCATACACCTGTGACATAAATGAATCAATATTGTTTGGCACATAAGCAAATCAATCATTTGCTCCTAACTTTCTGAAACAAAAACTTTTTTCAGAAATATTTTCTCTATACTAAAAAAAATTGGTAAATGATGTCTATATGTATATATGTTAAACCTAGGTGAAGAGAGAGAAGAGAGAGAGGAGGTGAAGGAAAAAGAGAGAAAAACAGATAATATGAGTTAAAAGATAGGAGAAATATCTAAGTACATGAAAATCAGGTAGAATTATGTAGTTGCCTGTCACCTTATCATATATGCCTGCTCTACGTTCTTACAATAAAAGGCTGATAAAAGGAGTAAAGCACATCCTCCAGGTTTAGCTAATCAAGATGACACAGAGCTGTTAAAGAATTCTGGATGCCATAAAAATGCTGATTCAAGGTTGAAAGAACAAAGGCTACTCTTTAGATATGTTCCTGAGGAGAGTAAAATGTACTTCTTTTTTTTTAATTGGGTATTTATTTCATTTACATTTCCAATGCTATCCCAAAAGTCCCCCACACGCTCGCCCCCACCCCCCTTCTTGGCCCTGGCGTTCCCCTGCACTGAGGCATATAAAGTTTGCACGACCAATGGGCCTCTCTTTCCACTGATGGCCAACTAGGCCATCTTCTGATTCATATGCAGCTAGAGACATGAGCTCCGGGGGATACTGGTAGTTCATATTGTTGTTCCACCTATAGGGTTGCAGTATCTCCTTGGGTACTTTCTCTAGCTCCTACATTGGGGGCCCTGTGATTCATCCAATAGCTGACTGTGAGCATCCACTCGTGTTTTCCAGGCCCTGGCATAGTCTCACAAGATACAGCCATATCTGGTTCCTTTCAGCAAAATCTTGATAGTGTATGCAATGGTGTCAGCGTTTAGAAGTTGATTATGGGATGGATCCCCGGATATGGCAGTCTCTACATGGTCCATCCTTTTGTCTCAGCTCCAAACTTTGTCTCTGTAACTCCTTCCATGGGTGTTTTGTTCCCAATTCTAAGAAGGGGCAAAGTGTCCACACTTTGGTCTTTGTTCTTCTTGAGTTTCATGCGTTTAGCAAATTTTATCTCAAAATGTACTTCTAATGGGCTAAAGTGAATAGCATAGAGTCTCATGGCTCAGGTCTTGGGCTTAAGGCATTTTTTGTTTTGTTTTGTTTTCCTATTTTAATTGTTTTCTCTTCTCTTCTCTTCTCCTCTCTTCTCTTCTTTTCTTGGATATTTTCTTTATTTACATTTCAAATGTTAGCCCCTTTCCTGGGGTTTCCTTTCAGAAACCCCCTTTGCCATATCCCCTCCCCCTACTTCTATGAGGGTGTTCCCCTACCCACCCACCCACTTCTGCCTCCCTGCCCTGGAATTCCTCTATGCTGGAGCCTCAACATTTCCCAGGACCTAGGGCCTCTCCTCACATTGATGCCCCACAATGCCATCCTCTGCTACATATGCAGCTGTAGTCATGGGCTGCTCCATGTGGACTTTTTGGTTGGTGATTTAGTCCTTGGGAGCTCTGGGTCGGGGAGGGTCTGTTTGGTTGATATTGTTATTCTTGCTATGGGGTTGCAAACCCCTTCAACTCTTTCAGTCCTTTTTCTAATTTCTCCATTGGGGACCCTGTGCTCAGGCCAATTGGCTGCGAACATCTGTTTTTGTTGGTGGGATTGCAAGCAGGCTGAAGGCTTTTAGTTTGAGGTCAATGTGATTGATTTCTGAAGGTCTCCTTCAAGAATTTAACCTTGGCCAGTATTACAGAAGGTGACCTTGGCAAAGGTATCAGTCTCCTGTGGAATGTGAGAGATGAAGGTGTCATTCTCCCATAGAATGTGAGAAGCAAAGGTGTCTCATGTACAATGTGAGAGAGGTGAAGGTAGCAACCCTCAGCTAGGACCTTGGGCTATTTGTTCTTCCATAATTGAAAGCATTGACAAGCATTATCATTTCTTTAGCATTATCACTTTAAACTAGAATTTCCTCATGCCATTAAAATTTTATAAAATGTAATTTTAATTAAAATGCATCTTAAAAGATCTTAATTTACATGATCATTTTAAACTGTTCATCATGTAATTTGATATTTAATTATTGTTGCTTTAGATTTATTTGAGCACATTTTCAATTTTTATATGCTAATCTTCTATAATTATTTTAAAACGTTCTAATTATTTTAATGCTCTGAATAAAGACTTCTAAAATTCAATCTGGAAATACTTATTAATTTCAAATCATCTGAAATATATTAGAATATGCAATGGATTACTTTATTATAAATACATTAATGAAACAGTCCAAATTTAGGTTATAACTAGTATATTATAATATTAATTACATAATAAAGTTACCAGAAGAAGAAGTGAGAAAAAAAACTTACTAAATTAATTTTAAGACAAATTGTTTGGGAGTTTAAATTTAGAAAAGAAATATATAAGTTAAAACTATATTATGGTTTTGTCTAGATTTCTAAATCAGAGAATACACTATGAACTGATAAGATCTAGAATACAGAATTAAGATGTATAGAAAAGTTACATGCTTTAGTTATTCAAGCAAATATGAATTTTGCTAATGCTATGAAGGGTTTTATAGGTGGGAATAACATCTGTAATGAGGAAGAAGTCCATTTCACTTGAAAACTTCACTTTTGTTATTGGCAGAGATGCTGGCGTGGCCTTCCTGAGAACCTACTATGAGGATGAAAGGTTTGACCTTTGAACTTCACAACAGCATATAACATCATTTCATGTTTCTTACTGGTTCTACTTCTTTATAACACAGTGCATCGTGATACTTATGTTTTTATTGCTCTTTGTATAGTTGTACACTGCAGTGATAAATGTGTGTGTGTGTGTATATGTGTGTATGATATGTAACTATGTTCCCGTGCACGTACTCCTTACTGATTAAAAGAGTACTTGAATCTTTCAATTCCAAAATACATTCAAATTGCACATATATATATATATATATATATATATATATATATATATATATGAAGATGATATATTTGTCTCAACTAAAAACTAAAACAATATGACAAAGACACTTCTGAAGACTATAAGAGGCATGATGAATCTGACAAGCTAAAATGGATACCATAGTCTACCTGGGTAAACCTCCTCCAAATTTGCTCCTACAAAATTATCAGGAATTATTTTGTTTTAGGTTGAAATGTACTATAGATATCTGATAAATCCATTTGGTTCTTAACGTAAACATTAGTTTTGCTGTGTCTCAATTTAGTTTTTGTTCCCATGATCTGTCTGTCAGTGAGAGTGGGGTGTTGAAGACTCCCACTATTATTGTGTGAGGTTCAGCGTATACTTTGAGATTTAGTAATGTTTTAATCAGCCAGACACCCCAGAACTCTGAAGGACTAAGCCACCAACCAAAGAGTACACATGGTGGGACCTATAGCTCCATCTGCATATGTAGCAGAGGATGCCCTTATCTGGCATCAGTGAGAGGGGAATACTAAGGCTGTGAGACAGGAGTGAGTTGGTAGGTGGGGGTTCACCCTCATAGAAACAAGAGGGAAAGTGGATGGGATAGGGGGGTTGAGGAGAAGAAAACAGAGTAGGGGATAACATTTGCAATATCAATAAATAAAATAATCAATAAAAAATACCAGGAATTGAAACGAATTCTCCAATGGCAATGATTGAACATTTGATACTTACAAAAAATCAGAAAATGATTTTTCAATAAGATGTTTTGATAAATATTTGAATAAATATTTGATTATAATCATATAATTGAAAACCTTTTATTAGGAAATCATTAGATATTGGTAATATTTAAGTGAATTCAAATTAGTATATAAGAATATAATCTAATTAAAAACCATTTATTTAAGATGTACAATAACAATATTCTGAGCTAGTCTTCATTATATATAATGCTATACATGCTTTATATGTATCAGTAATAATTGTTTAGCAAAAAAGTATTAATTCACACAGTATCATCCAACTACCATTTCCTCAAAATTTTATTTTACTTCTTAGTGAGACTTGTATACTCAGATTTAGAGGCTTACGTCTAAGGAAGTCAGGAATTATGTAAAAATAAATATAGTAATTTTTTTCCTATTCACTGTTTACAGTAAAGTCATGTAGTGTTTTGCTCCGTGAAAATGACAAAGACCTGTCTTTGGAGAAAAACTAAAATAGTTTATTAAAATCTTCCTTTTTTATTAAGTAAAAAGGCACAGTAGCTTTGTAGAATATCTAGTAAGATAATACTTAGATAGTCTGGACCTTGAACACACACAAAAACAAACAAACATACATACATACATACACACACACACACATACACGCATACACATATAGACAGAGACAGACAGAAACACAGGAAGACACACAGAGAGAATTATTGTAACTTTCTACCTAGGAGTGTAGTCTCTGTTTAATAATCAGAGACAACTCAACTCAAGTAGACCTGCTGATTTTGCAGTCTGCTTGTTGTAATTGATAACACTGTAGTACTTGAACTGTGTGGGAGTTCCTATTGCTTATTTTGTTAACATGTATGTTTGGTTGATCAATAAATATTTTTGCTGTTTTCAAACAATAGTCAAAACAAAATATGCACATAAAATGAAAGCAATATTTAATTCTGGCAAAAATATTAAGATACCACATGTTAGGAGTAACCTGAGAAAATCCTTCAGAATCTATATAGAGTTCAGTAATACTCTCATATCCACACATACTTATCTAGAGCCTCAGGATAAAACACATTTATAAATAGCGACTTTTCAGATATTAGTTGTTAAAATTAGCATAGGTTAGATTAAGGATGATACAATTATTAGGACTATTATCTCTACAAAAGAGAAGCTGAATAGAGAGATGGGTGCAGATGATGAAATAATGTGTCTGCAAATGAACGAATACAAATGGTTCAATACTAAATATTGCAAGAAAGGAGTAGAATACCTTCTTCCTCAGCAACTCTCTGAAGATTTGACTGCTCCAATTCTGGATCTCAAGCTCTAGACTTCAGTACTGTTAAAAACAATTCATTGTATTTTAAACTACTGGTTAGTGATGATTTGTTCTAGAAGTCATATGAAACCATGAATAGCCTCCCAATATTTACAAATTTAGTGCTGGGCAGACTTTGCATGCCCATTTCCAATAGATTCATCTACAATATAATATCTGCACCCATGACTTGGAAGCATTGGCAGAAAGACTCTATGATCCAGAAAATGAAAAAAGAAAAATCTGTGATCTGTTTTATAAATAACAGGGAAGCTACACCTATTAATCTCAATAATACACTTTCTTAGACATGAACTAAACAAGGTCTCCACCAACAGAATATCTACTGTGATAGTGGTAAATCACACTGGACCCCACCACTGGAGAAAGCAACAGAAGAGTCTTCTGAAAGAAGAGAAAATTAGTCTTTCTCAGGAACAAGCAGCAATAAATGCTTAATTAATCCTAAGGTGTCAGTCTTGAAATCACATACATATGAGCACACTAAACTGAATCAGTAAGTTGCATTTATATTTTTACACAATTACAAACTTGTGTGTGTTTCTATGTATCTGTGTGTATTTCTGTGTGTGTGTGTGTGTGTGTGTTTCTCTATGTGTTTAAACAATACCAGGAAACACAGCCACGACTACACAGAGAAACCCTGTCTCGAAAAACCAAAAAAAAAAAAAAAAAAAGGTATTTGAAAAGAACAAAGTGAAGGAGATAAGGAGAACTGCCTCTGCCCCAAGTCAGTTGTCTTACTTGGGAAAGCAAACCTTACACATTGTGGGAGTTGAGAGTAAGCCAACACCTAGGATAACAATATGGGAGATCCCTTTACACCTCTTGTCTCCCATATAGTGGTGTGAACAAAGAAGAGACACCCTCTTCCCTCATCATCTCTCACCACTTGTGTCAAGTGGGAGATACAGACCTGGGTCATGACAGAAAGAGAGCTTTCCCTTCCTCTCCCCAGCTGTAGCACTCAGATGAACTGGCCCTGCACCTCAGCTTGATAGCACCATAGATCTGGCTCTAGATGAGGGGATTGCAGGTAAGCTGGCCCGAATGGCATGAGTGTGGGAGAGCTGATCTTGCCTCATGTCTGCTCTGCGCTGGCACTAATCAAGGAGAGATCAGCTTCCCTCCCTTTTGGTAGAATAGCAGAAGCCATAGGCTTCATATCATTCAGAGTCACTGCAATGAACATTTGCAAGCAAAGAGATATGGGCAGATGGCTATAATGGGACACACTATGGCACATTACGGCTTACAAAAAAAGATTTTTTTCTCAGTTAGGGATTTAGGAGGTTTGCAAGTGTCGTTAGTGGATGTGAGGGGTCAGTTAAATGAGGTTGGAGTACAATATTTGAGATTCAGAAAAACACTAAAACATTTAGAAATACAAAATATTAAATACTAAGATAACAATGAAAGAAATAGAACAGTTTATTGTTAGATTAACTTAAATTGTCAATATTTTAAATGATTCGTTTACTGTTTCTACTATGCTTTCTCTGTATTGACATACCTAATATTTCTTAGAAAAGGTAACTGTGATTATCTCTAAATTAAGTTTCATTATCTTTTTTGTCGGATTTAAATGGACAAAATTTGAGGTTGATATTCATTGTTATCAACTTTATTCACCTCAGTCTTCCCATTGTTCAATCATATTTACCTTGGTAAAGCTGATACCACCAATCTCTGGCTGATTTAAAGAATCTTCTGTGGGCTTTATATTATTCTTTCTTTTTTGTTTGTTTGTTTGTTTGTTTGTTTGTTTGTTTTCTCGGTTTTATCACGGTGGACCTGGGAACATGCTGTTTCTTTCTGCACGGCTTGTAGTACTTGAAGTCTTGAGACTTATAGTCTGTGCTGAATCTATTGTTGTATCTTTCTCATTCTTATTAGAATATTCTGAAGTATTTTTGTTTTCACAGATTTAAAATGTAATTTCAGAGCTCCCTTTATCATAGTCATTTACAAAAGGCATCATAAACCTTTGAAAGGCCTTCATAAAAAATTGATTATTTTAAAATATTTTCCCTATTGTGTTCTATCTTGGCTATGGCCTCAGATCAAACTTAAAATTATTAGTTTTTTTTCTATTTATTCAAATCTAACACTTAAACCAATTTTTAGGTGCTAGAATGTCCTATCTTATTAATAGTATTTTTAAAAATAGATTTTAGCATTTGAAATGTTGATTATTTTGTTCTTCTGAATATTGCTATTTTGAACTGTTGCCCTAGCATTTTCATATATAAGTCAGTAGTAAGATTTTGATATGCCTTTTGCTTCCTCATGATTTGTTTTCCTTGGGTTTAACCTTTTGGTCTGTACAATTTTTTTTCAAAAGAATATTGGCCATTCCCAAGAAAATTTTTGCAACAATATTTTTAGACTCTAGATAAACTTTACTGTACAAAGCATTTATTTTTCCATGTTACACAACTTCGTTAGAAGAAGTTGCTGTCCTCAGTTTTTAGTCACTTTTCTACTGCTAGTAAGAGACACCATAACAGAAAAAAAAATTACAGAAGAAAGCATTGAATAAAGCTTACAAGTCTAGAGTCCAGGGGCTGATTCTAAGACAGACAAGGAAGCTCTTAAACTACTCAAGGTAATCTCTAAACTACATGTCACAGTCAATATTAAGCTGCTTTGATTTCTTTTCTGTCAGTCTAATGAAATTAGACCAAAACTTTGCAGTTCATCCTTAGCCAGATTCTTAGGACAAGGGTAAAACCCATCCATATCTACACAAGAATTATCTCTAGCCCAGTTGCTATTAATATTTCACTCTAAAACCTCTCACTGTGTCCTTACAGTCATCATTGCTCTCAACATTACAGATTTCTAAATGCCTACTAAGATAGCAAATTAAGTGCTGCCTACAGCTTTCATCTACTTCCCTAATCCAAAAGTCCCGTATTCTTCCACTTTTCTCAAACAAACAATAAAACCCCAGTATTCCCAGGTATCATAGAGCAATATATTACCCCCGGTACTGTTATGTATCCTGAAATGGTAGTCTTGGCTCAAGTTAGCAGGACTGCATAAGGGTTTCTGGTAAGTAGATAAAAGGCAATACATCTCAAGAAATTGTGATATTGACTTTTTCCTCCAAAATTAGTCATTTCTTTTCCTCTAGCAAAAGAGACATATTGTTCTCCATTGACATATACCTGTGGTTACATATTAAAGACAATACTGGCATCCAGACTTATCCAGGCCCTACTCACATGTACTTGCTATATGTAACAAAGCTCACACAAACACCATGGCCTGTGAGAAGAGTAGAGAGGATGGGGTATGAGAGACAATGGAGTCATGTGATATCTGAAGCAGGAGACCAGCACCAGGATGCAGATCTGCATTTATTGCCCAGTCCAATAGTTTATATACAATGTTTGACACAATCCCAAGTTTCTAAATCTTTGAACAATTGTATCTTGTCATGCCTTCTCTATGCTCCAAGGAAGTCCCTGCCTGATGAGGTAACTTGGAAGTGTGTGTGTGTGTGTGTGTGCGCGCGCGTGTGTGTCTGTGTGTGTCTATTTTTAGAGAGGCAAATTTTATTTTGGAAGAGTTGTATTCAGAGACATCTTGGAGAATCCATAATAGGGAGAAACATATGCAGACTGGACAGGAAGTGGGCTATCTCTTAGGATCAGAGACTATGAGGAATATCAAAGAAAAACATTGGATAGAAAGCAATAGAGTAGGAGAAATCTGTAAGAGTAATATGGTATGGAGCAGGATCTAGTGATTTAAATAGAGTAGGGACCCGGGCAACAGGAAGTTTGTGAATTTCAGTTGTGTGAGAGCTTGAATCTGAGAAGTGGGGTGGAGAATACATAGAGGAGGAGAGAAGGGCCAGTGTAGGGGATATGCAAATGTGTGTGTGTGTGTGTGTGTGTGTGTACATATACATATGGGTTTCTTTAATGCACCCTCACTTATAGGTGTCAACTTCATCTTAGTTACTTTCTTTCACTGTGATAACTCATCATGACCAAACCAACTCATAGAAGACAGAGTTCATATTGGTCTTTGTTGTTTCAAAGTATAAAACCATTATAATCCTGGCAGGGATTATGGCAGCAAAAAGGCAGACATTACACTAAAGCAGTCCTTTAGAGTTTATATCTGATCTATAAACAAGAGACAGAGAAAGTGGCCTAACTGAATAGAATTAAGTTTTTTAAAACCCCCAGTGACACGGGTATCCTATTGAGATCATACAACCTAATCCTTTGCAAAAATCTAGGGATCAATAATTTAAATGTGTGACCTAATGAGGTCATTATCATTCCAACTACCACATCAGTTATGTTAAACATATAAGTGATCTTTTCTTTTAGTTTCTAATGCTCTGAAAATCAGTGTCTTAGCTATGTCCATTTAATTAATTAATTTATTTATTTATTTATTTGTGATAAGACACCACACACAAGGCAATGAACATGAAAGTTTGAGGCTTATAACATTAGAAGATTAGAATCTGTGCTTACTGTTCTCGGAAGCACAGCATTTAGAAGAATTTATGAGTCTGGAGCAGTGTCTTATAGCTTATATCAAGTAGAAGTCAGAAAGTGCTAACTGGAAATGGGTGGAAAAAAAAACGAAAAAAGAAAAAAAACCCAAAACAAACAAACAAACAAACAAAAAAACCAAAACACAGAAAAAAAAAAAACTCCTCCAAAAAGGCCATACCTTCTATTCATTCAAAAACTCTTCTTCTAACTAGATATTAAGGTTTTCCAAACCTACTTTTAATAAGTGTACTTAAATGTTCTACTCTCCCTTCTAGCCCAACACCTCCAAGAGGTAACAGAAAGGAAAGGTTAATAGGGCTCAGGAGGATGTAGATCTGTTTAGAAAGAGTTCTTTAGGGGAAAATCCAGTCTGTGTTTTCAGGATGTCAGCAGTTCAGTTCACATGAATCAGCAGTGGTAGCTCAGTCCACTGGCAAACACCATTCATGAATCAGCAATGGCAATTTGATCCAGAAGAAACAGAAAGGATCTGCCAATGGGCCCAATATGCAGAACTGAGAAGAAGCCACAGAACACCATCAGAAGTTCTTTGGTGTGTTCCTCTCTATGAAGTAATGACAAATTATGGACAGCAAAGAGTGGCAAGGCAAACATATACCACTCAGCCTGGTCCACTGTCTGCTGGGCTATATTTTGACTTTCCAAATATCACATGTTCTCTCAAGTGTCCTTACTAGCAAAATGTCACATGTTCTTTTCCCAGACAGCTTCCAGAAAAATACCACACCAATGTTCCCAGCAAAGCATCTCCCCATGTGTTTTCTTCAGCAAAACATCCTCTCATAACACAGTTTCTAAAAAAAAAAATCAAACGACACAATTGAGTCTCCAAAGAAACCAGAAATTTCCACTTCATAGCTCTTACATAATTGTAAAGATTTTTTTGATAATAATGCACATAGAGGTTGTTAAAACTAAGTCAAATTTAAGGATGGAGAGATGGTCCAGTGTTTATAAGAGCCATGAATGTTTTTCCAGACAACCCAGGTTCAAATACATCACTGCCCTTGTGACCCACATGCAGCTGTAAGTCTAAGACTCTTAGGTGATCTAGGCCTCTCTTGTGGCATCCATAGGCATAGCGTAAATATATACAGTATATATACAGAAGAAATACATACTCACATTAAATACAATAAAAAACTCAAAAGAGAAAAATAAAACAAGAAAAATAAACTAAATCAAAGGACAAGACATATATATATATATATATATATATATATATATATATACTTAGTAAGAAAGTATTATGTAAATTTCTAAGAATTCAATAATTCATTTAAAAATAATCTGTTGTACTCTGTTGTACTCAATTGATTTGTATTTATTTGTACAATGGTTATTTATTACTTGCTTTAAACTGAGTTTTACAAAACAACTTAGTAAAGAAGACCATATTTCAACATTACTACACAGTCCTCAGGGCATTCACTTTTCTTTTGAAATAAGAACTAATGATACCTCTTGCAAATACAAAAATCTAAATTTCATTTTAGAATAAATAACCACCTGACTTTGATAAATACATACAGAAAATCTAGATTTTATTTATTTTTTACCTTTTTGCCATCAGAGCAAACTGTTTCAGCTTGCTTTTTAGGAATCTCAATAGAGTTGTGATGAGGAAAGAATATGTTTAAAATATAGTGTATAAAATATTTAAAAAGCAAAAATTATTTAAAAAGTTTTATCCAAAATAGACTTTTGATAATCATGCAATTTAATTTATGTTTTAGAAAGAAATTTCAAAGGCTGAATAAATATTAATTTCACTAGAGAAGCAAATTAAAATGTAATGAGACACCAAAAGGAAAATATATACCCTATATTTATAAAACTTTACTCCAAGTCAATAAGGAAAAATAGGACATATTTGGAATTAACTGATACTTATGACAGAAATAGTGTAAAAAATTAGCTAACACAGACATAAACATCTTATTTCTTCATTAGGAATCAATTATTCAAAGAATTTGCATACTAAGCATATGCTTCACAAAGTTATATAATTATTTTACTTTTCTGAGATTTAAGAATATAATTAACTATTTGACCATTTTATTTTTCTAAGCATAATTTTATAGGTATGGATGACACCTTCAATGCATTAAGTTCTCATTAATGTATTCCAGTGATAGAAAATTACAATGTAGCAGCAGAATAGGAAATAGAGGTTGTGAGACTAAGATTAATATGTGAATCAAATTAAATGACAGTAGAAAATTAAAAATGCTACATAAAGCAAAAAAAAATCACACACACATAATGCATGCATACATATATACATACATATATGCACACACATCACAAACTAGAGAGAAGAGTTTTGCCCTGTAAATGACATAGGAAATATGAGCATCATGACCCAATGCTTTAGAGAATAGGCCTTCACAACTCAGAAGCCCACTCCCATTATCTGGAGTGTCTTTCCTGTAGTAGATTGCCCATTTTTCTATTACCTTACTATAGAAACTGATTTAATTATGTGTTCCAGCTGCTGGAAAGACTGGAAACTTCCATGGGTATTCACTCACTCACTCACAAGACTCAGACCCTTGACTATAGCATAGGAGTAATAGAGAAAACTGGCCAGTGTTGACAGTTGTTGAAGTGAAGGAATAAATGCATAAATGTTCATTGTTCTGTTCTGTGGCTTTTGAGTTTTTCTGAGGAAGCTGTATCTATATGAAAGATTCTTTTGACTGACCAGGTGATGTAACATCATGGATATTACTAGAATGTAACATAGTTGGTTGAAAGCAATAATTACCTTGGATGATTCTAAATCTATTAATAACCATCTGCCTTAACTGTGGTATCTAGCCTAATAGCTTATTGATTATTATATAAGCATTTATAAAGGTATCATTAACCTTAGACTCCTCTATCCACTGTCAAGCAAAGTTATAAATCTTGCAAGAGAGTACCTGACAGATGTAGATGGTTTTTTGCATTGTGAAGGCTCAACTTCATTCGCAACCTTACTGGATGGAGAAACACTTAGAGCACATACCTCTCAGCCCATCTTTCAAGGGAGAAATGAAAAGACCCACTCTCGGAGTGAATTATTGACAATAGACAATGCAGAGCTCTCAACTGAACAGCTTCCATTGGCTTACCTTTGTTTCATTTTGAGCGAGTCTATTTGTAATTGCTGCTGTTGATGTTGCTGCTTCTGCCACCATCTTCCATGAATAACAGATTCCACCTGATTTCACTTTCTAGTGTGGTAGATCCAATACTGAAAACTCTATAGTAACCTTTCACGCATTTTGTACCAGATGGGATTGCCAAGGCACTAAGCTTTGTGAACTAAGCAGCTACCTGTTCTCTACACCTTTTTGCAGTTGTCTATTGTTATCCGACCCAGATATTGTTATGAGAGACAAAATTCACTTCCCTTCCTACAGCTTGCTTTATGATGTCACCAGCTTTGGAAAAGATAAATATACTGATTTTTTTTTTTTACTTTCTTCCAAACCATGGGTTTATAAGTTTGGGAAACAGCTTATGCATTAGGTTATGACACTTGGGGTAACTTGAATCTGTGTTCATCATTCATGTTTAGCTGCCTTTCTCTCAGAATAAGATATTTTCTAATTTTCTTTGAAGCAATGTCATTATGATAGATTAAGAGTTCTTTTTTTTTTTTTCAGTAAAAGTTCAATGGAAATGAATATGCTTGAATTAATGAAAAAGTTCTGAATGGGTGAGCAAGAGACATGTTTTAAATGTTTGCTTTCCCAGAGCATAGCTCTATGCAAGTCAAATGCTACTTATTCCTTATATACTTGAAGGAACATAATGAATATGGTTTATGTAACCAAAGCCTTATTGTTCTGCTAAATGTTGTTCTGCTTATTCATGGTAGAAATACATTGTAGCAAGAGGGACAAATCAATTGTCCATAGTACATCTGTGAGAATACAGGAATAGTTTATGCCAATAAGGACTTGCTTCTGCCAAGCTGTTTAGATGTTTGCCTGAAACATCAATGTAGGTTCTGTTAGTTGAAATAAAATGCAAAATGAACTCTGCTGTGACACTTCACCAGGGATCCATTAAGCAGATTTCATAGAGTCCTTTGGTTATTCTTTCCTTTAGAACTATGAGACAAACAGAGCCAAGCTATTTAATTTCTGCAGTTCTTCTGTGTAAATGAATTTTAATCTATCATATAATCACCTAGAAATTGTAGAAATCTAATGATATCAATGCATATTAACAACCATTAAAATAGAAATAACTGTACAATTTGGTTAGGTTTTTTTTTAATCACTATTTACCTTTAGGGTTAAAGATTGAAAACTAATTTCTAAATATATAAAGACATTTAGTGTATAGCCAGTGAGTGAATACAGGTAACTACTGTAAGATTCATGAAGGATACTTCATGAATGCTATAATTATATGAAAATATAAACACAGAGAAGGATATTATACTTTACTATACTATGAGACTGCATGCCCAAGTCACTAGATTTTTGACAAAGACAACAATACACATTGGGCAAAGGTCATCTTCTTAAACAAATACTGTTTATAAAATTGGATAATTACACATTTTCTCTCTGTTAGTGAACTAATGGATGATGATTAAGGACATTTATGTGAAGTATATATTTATTGTTAGACAAGATCCAAATATTAAGTATAATTATGGAAGTAAATTTGTGATCTGATTGTCTGCATTTACAAGTTTTTTCTCCTTATTATTCTTTCATATACTATGCCCAGTTTTCCCTCCCTCCTCTCCTCCCATTCTCTCACCCAAAACTTATCTGTTCCCCAGATATACTCCTCTTTCATTTCTGTTCAGAAAATGGCAGTCTACCAAGATACATCAATTAAAATGACATAGCAAACTGCAATAAGACTAGGTTCTCCCCGTTATATTAATGATGAACAAGGCATCCCAGTAGGAGAAAAATGGTCCCAAAAGCAGGCAAAAGAGTTAGAGAGCCTCCAATCCCCACTATTAGGAGTCCCACAAGAAGAACAAGCTGCACAACCATAACATGTATACAGGGCCTATGTCGGACACATCCAGGCTCTCTGATTATTGGTTCAGTCTCTGTGAGCCCCTATGAGCCTAACTTAATTAATTCTGTTGGTTTTATTGACACGTCTTTAACCACTGTCAATTATATAGTTCTTTCTTCCCATTTTCCACAGGGTTCCCTGAGCTCAGCCTAATGTTTGTTTGTGCGTCCCTATATCTGTTTCCATCACCTGTATCTGGATGAAGCTTCTCTGGTGACATTTTAAGGTACAGATATTTTAAGTTGTCAACCTTCACTGCCATTCAGGTAGATTCCCTTTCCTCTATCTTTAAGTAAGATTTGGGTATATACTGTTCTTCTCAAACTTTTCCCTGATTCTTCACTTTGTCTGCCACTCAATTAGGTATCACTTTTAAGCAGGAGTGTTTTGTTCTACAAACTAATGTCACTTTCATTGTCTGTGATTAAAGGTGTAATAAGAGTAGGTCTATTTTTCAGTCAGAGCATTAAAGGTGTATGTTAATGATGGAACAACACAACAACTGGAAACACAACCTTGGGGTTCACAGTGTGATTCAATATTCTGCAGCATTGCTCTTTTTCTTGAACTCACTGTGTGTATATTTTACTGAGTATTTTTACATCAATGTCATAAGGGAAAATGGTCTGAAGTCACTTTCTTTGTTGAGTCTTTGTGTGGTTTAGGTATCAGTTTGATTGTACACACATAGAATGAGTTTGTGAGTTTAGAGATGTTCCTTCCAATTTTCTATTTTGAAGAATAGTTTGAGGAACATTGGTATTAGCTCTTCTTTGCTAGTCTGGTAGAATTCTGCAGAAAACCACACATAAATGTTTTTGTTGTTGTTTGGTTTGGTTGCTGTGAAGGCTTTTAATGACTTCTATTTCCGTACTGGATAAAGAATAACTTATATAGTATAACTAATCTTAATTAAATGTGGTAAGTTGTATCATCATATCTCTCTAGAAAGTTGTTTCTTTCTTAAGATTTTTTTTTTGTGGAGTACAGTTTGGAAGATTGAAGTAAGACTTAATAATTCTTTGGATTTACTCAGAGTCTGCTGTTATGCCCCCCCCCCCCCATTTCTTTACTTATTTTGGTAATTTTGATACTCTCTCTCTCTCTCTCATATACATTTTAGTTAGTTTAGCTAAAGGTTTGTCTATCTTATTGATTTTTCTCAAAGAACAAGCTCTTGGTTTCATGATTCTTTGTATTGTTATCTTTGTTTAATACTGATGGATTTTACCATGAGTTTGATTATTTTCTACCATCTATTCCTCTTGTGTGTGTTTGCTTCTTTTTCCTCTAGACGTTTTAGGTATGCTTTTAAATTGCAAGTATGAAATCTCTTCGATTTTATTCTGAAGGCACTTAATGCTATGAACTTTCCTGCTATACACACCTTCATTGTGTCCATAAGTTGATGTATGTTTTGCCTTCATTGCCAATGATTTCTAAAATGCCTTTGTTTTCATTTTTTATTTCTTCCATGACCAGGTGGTTACTGAGTAGAGGGTTTTTCAGTTTCCATAAGTGGTAGGATTTTTGTTGTTTAGTTGTTGTTGTTGGAGTCTAGATTTAGTTCATGGTAATCTAAGTTATTTCAATTTTCTTGTTTGTGACAGACTATTCATCAATAGTGATGAAGGTTCCTTGAGGGGCTGAGAAGTATATTGTTTTATGTTCGAATGAAATGTTTTGTAGATAACTGTTAGGTCCATTTGATTCATAACATTGGTTACTTTCATTATTTCTCTGTTTTGACTTGTTTTGATGACCTTCTTCCCATTGGTGAGAGTTGGGTGTTGAAGTCTCTAACTATTACTGTGTAGAGACCTATTAACGATTTAAACTTTAGCAATGCTTCTTGTATGAATGTGGGTAACCTTCATTTGGAACACAGGCATTCAAAACTGAAAAGTCATCTTGGTGGATTTCTACTTTGAAGAGTATGAAAGTTCTTTCCCATATCTGATGATTAACATCTGTCCTGGCAGCCTGTGGTTTTTAATTTGGGGAATTGTCTCCATTTATATTAAGAGATGTTAATAGCCAATGATTGTCACTTCCTATTAGTTTGATGTTGATGGTGGTAGTGAATGCATGTGTGTGTTTGTGTGTGTGTGTGTGTGTGTGTGTGGTGTGTACATACGTGTGTGTGCTTAGCTCATTTTTTAGTTTTGCTTGCATAAGGTTTTTTATTTCCTGTGTTTTCATGGGTGTATTGTCCCTTCTTAGAGTGGAGTTTTCCTTCTAGAATCATCTGTAGGACTGGTTTTGTGAGTAAATACTTAAATTTGTATTTATCATGGAATAACTTAATTTCCCCACAAATGGTTTTAAAAGTTTTGCTGTGTACAGAACTTTGGGCTGACGTACGTAAACTCCTAGGGTCTGGAAAACATTTGTTCATTCCCTTTGGCTTTTACAGTCTCTGTTGAGGAATCAAGTTAATTTTGATAGGTCTGCCTTTAGATGTCACTTGTCCTTTTTCCCTTCTAGCTTTTTTAAAATATAATTTCAGCATAGTTATGATACATAATAGACTTACAACATTGACGAGTCTTAATACATATGAGTAACAAGCATTCTGAGAAAAAGATTATAGACACACTCTTCAGTATCTCAAACAAAATAAAATATTTAGAGTACACACAACAAAAGAGATAAAAATACCTCTTCAATGGAAACTTAAAATATGTGAAGAAAGGGATTAAGAAGCATACTAGAATTGAGTTGGTATTTTGATGGGGATTTCATTAAATCTGTAGATTGCTATCAGCACTATAGCTATTTTTACTATATAATCCTGCCAACCCATGAGCATGGGTGATTTTTCCATCCTATGGGATCTCCTTTGATTTCTTTCTTTAGAGACTTGAAGTTCTTATCATACAGATCTTTAATTTCCTTAGTTAGAGTCATACGAATATTATATTATTTGTGACTATTATGAAGGGTGTTGTTTCCCTAATTTCTTTCTCACCCTGTTTATCCTTTGTGTAGAGAAAGGCCACTGCTTACTTTGAGTTAATTTTATAGCCAGCTACTGCACTGAAGCTGTTTATCAGGTTTAGAATTTCTCTGGTGGAATTTTTAGGGTGGCTTATATATACTATTATATCATCTACAAATAGTGATATTTTGACTGCTTCCTTTCCAATGTATATCCTCTTGATCTTCTTTTGTTTTCTAATTGTTCTGTCTAGGAATTTGTGGGACGCCTGACTCGCCAGCAAGAAAGACACCACAATAGGATCCTTCTGCACACATTTATTGGGCTGCGCATTGACTGTGTAGGCGAAAGACCCCGAGCCCTGGGCCTCTCAACTCTTATATACATACTATCAGTTCCCATCCACTCACAGCAGGCCATGCCACCTCACCAGGTACGCAGCTTCAGCTAATCAGGGCAGCAGGGGCATATCTCCACCAAAATGGCTTCACCAGTAACCTGGTACACGTGCGCAGCTCTCACAATGTTTGTGGTTTATATGAGGAAGTCAGGTGCAAGTCATACGACTTAGCTGCAGTCCCTGGCGCCTTCTTGGGACTGCTGCCACACCTGCTCCCCACAGGAATTGATGTACTATATTGAATAGGTAGGGAGAAAGTGGGCAGCCTTGGCTAGTCCCTGATTTTAGTGGGATTGCTTCAAGTTTCTCTCCATTTAATTTGAAGTTAGCTACTGGTTTGAGGTATATTGTTTTTATTATGTGTATGTATGGCCCTTGAATTCCTGCTCTTTCCAAGAATTTTATCATGAATGGATGTTGGATTTTGTCAAATGCTTTCTCAGCATCTAACGAGATGGTCATGTGGTTTTTGTCTTTGAGCTTATATAGTTTACATTGATGGATTTCTATATATTAAATGATCCCTGCATCCCTGGGAGGAAGTCTACTTGGTCATGATGGATGATTGTTTAGATGTGTTCTTGGATTTGGTTTGCGAGAATTTTATTGAGTACTTTTGCATTGATATTAATAAGGGAAATTGGTCTGAGGATCTCTTTCTTTGTTGGGTCTTTATGAGGTTTGGGTATCATAGTAATTGTGGCTTCATAGAATGAATTGGGCAGAGTACCTTCTGTTTCTGTTTTGTGGAATAGTTTGAGAAGAAGTGGAATTAGGTCTTCTTTGAAGGTCTGATAGAACTCTGCACTAAACCCATCTGGTCCTGGGCTTTTTGTTTGGTTGGAAGATTATTAATGACTGCTTCTATTTCTTTAGGGGATATGGGACTGTTTAGATCTTTAATCTAATCCTGACTTAACTTTGGTACCTGGTATATGTCTAGAAATTTGTCCATTTCATCCAGGTTTTCCAGTTTTGTTGAGTATAGCCTTTGTAGTAGAACCGCTGATGTTTTGGATTTCCTCATGTTCTGTTGTTATGCCTCCCTTTTCTTTTCTGATTTTTTAAATTAGGATACTGTCCCTGTGCCCTGTAGTTAGTTTGGCTAAAGGGTTTATTTTGTTGATTTTCTCAAAAAACCAGCTCCTGGTTTGGTTTATTCTTTGAGTAGTTCTTTTTGTTTCCATTTGGTTGATTTCAGCCCTGAGTTTGATTATTTCCTGCTGTCTACTCCTCTTGGATTAATTTTCTTCCTTTTATTCTAGACCTTTTAGGTATGCTGTCAAGCTACTATTGCATACTCTCTCTAGTTTCTTTTTGGCAACACTCAGAGTTATGAGATTTCCCCTTATGACTGCTTTCATTGTGTCCCATTAGTTTGGGTATGTTGTGGCTTAATTTTCATTAAACTCTAAAGAGTCTTTAATTTCTTTCTTTATTTCTTCCTTGACCAAGTTATCATTGAGTAGAGTGTGATTCAGCTTCAACGTGAATGTTTGTTTTCTATTATTTATGTTGTTATTGAAGATCAGCTTTAGTCCGTGGTGATCTGATAGGATGCATGGGATAATTTCAATATTTTTGTAATTATTGAGGCCTGTTTTGTGACCAATTATAAGGTTAATTTTGGAAAAGGTACCATGAGGTGATGAGAAGAAGGTATATCCTTTTGTTTTAGGATAAAATGTTCTGTAGATATGTGTTAAATCCATTTCTTTCATAACTTCTGTTTTTTCAGTGTGTCTTTGTTTGGTTTCTGTTTCCAGGATCTGTCTAATGATGAGAGTGGGGTATTGAAGTCTCCCACTCTTATTGTGTGAGGTACAATGTGTGTTTTGAGCTTTACTAAAGTTTCCTTAAGGAATGTGACTGCCTTTGCATTTGGAGCAAAGTTATTCAGAATTGAGAGTTTGTCTTGGTAGATTTTGCCTTTGATGAGTATGAAGTGCCCCTCCTTGTCTTTTTTGATAACTTTGGGCTGGAAGTCAATTTTATTCGACATTAGAATGGCTACTCCATGGGCTGGTGAGATGGCTCAGTGGATAAGAGCACCCGACTGCTCTCCCGAAGGTCCAGAGTTCAAATCCCAGCAATTACATGGTGGCTCACAACTATCCGTAATGAGATCTGACACCCTCTTCTGGTCTGTCTGAAGACAGCTACAGTGTATTTACATATAATAATAAATAAATCTTAAAAAAAAAAACCCACTTAAAAAGAATGGCTACTCCAGCTTGTTTCTTCGAACCATTTGCTTAGAAAATTGTTTTCTGGCCTTTTACGCTGAGGTAGTGTCTGTCTTTATCCCTGAGGTAGGTTTTCTCTAAGCAGCAAAATGTTGGGTCCTGTTTGTGTACCCAGTCTGTTAGTCTATGTCTTTTCATTGGAGAAGTGAGTCCATTGATGTTAACAGATATTAAGGAAAAGTAATTATTGCTTCCTGTTATTTTCGTTGTTAGGGTTGGGATTCTATTGTTGTGATTATCTTCTTTAAGGTTTGTTGAAGTATTACTTTCTTGCTTTTTCTAGGGCATACTTTCTGTCCTTGTGCTGGTGTTTTCCCTTTATTATCCTTTGATGGGCTGGATTCATAGAAAGATATTGTGTGAATTAGGTTTTGCCATGGAATACTGTGGTTTCTCCATCTACGGTAATTGGGAGTTTTGCTGAGTATAGTAGCTTAGGCTGGCATTTGTGTTCTCTTGGGGATTGTATAACATCTGTCCAGGCTCTTCTGGCTTTCATAGTCTCTGGTGAAAAGTCTTGTGTAATTCTAATAGGCCTGCCTTTATATGTTACTTGACCTTTTTCCCTTACTGCTTTTAATATTCTATCTTTATTTAGTGCATTTGTTGTTCTGATTATTATGTGTCAGGAGGAATTTCTCTTCTGGTCCAGTCTATTTGGAGTTCTGTAGGCATCTTGTATGATCATGGGCATCTCTTTCTTTAGGATTGGGAAGTTTTCTTCTATTATTTTGTTGAAGATATTTGCTGGGTCTTTAATTTGTAAATCTTCATTTTCATCTATACCTATTATCCTTAGGTTTCGTCTTTTCATTTTTTCCTGGATTTCCTGGATGTTTTGAGTTAGGATCTTTTTTTCATTTTGCATTTTCTTTGATTGTTGCTTCTATGTTTTCTATGGAATCTTCTGCACCTGAGATTCTCCTTCCATATCTTGTATTCTGTTTCTGATGCTCACATTTGTGGGGCATTGAGCTATGCACAGATAGAATGGTTTACAGTTGAGGCTAGATGTTGAACCCCGGAACCTGGTGGTGATAATTAACCTTTGTGGGACAGAAGGAGTTTTCTCATGTTCCTGGAACCCTGGCTCTTATTGAAGTTACTGCTCCCCACAGCCCCAACAAGAAAAGCATGGTTAGTAGTCAAATAGGCAATGTCCCAAGCTTCAGGCTAGTATCCTCCCCTGTTTCCTAACAACAGAAAAGATAGCAGTATACTTTAAGAGGTGCTGTTTGGCCCCTCCTTACTCTCTCACTCTTCTCACTCCTCTCCTCTCCTCTCTTCCTCTCTTCCTCTCTTTCTCTTATTCTCTCCTCTCCTCTCCTCTCCTCTCCTCTCCTCTCCTCTCCTCTCCTCTCCTCTCCTCTCTCCTCTCTCTTTGTCTTCCCCTCTCATCTCTCACTCTCTTGCTCTCCTCTCACTCTCTTCCTTCTCTCCCTCTTACTCTCTTTCTCTCTAGCCTTTCTTCTATCTTCCTTTTCCCTTTCTCTTTTCTTGGACATTGCTGGTTTCTCTCTTTCTTTTACTTTCTCTCCCCACCCCTGCCTTTCTATAAAGCTCTAAAACCATAGACAGTCTCTGCTCATCAAGGTCCACTGTGCAGACTCTCGCCTGTGTGGGAACCTCTCTCCCTAAGCCCTCTCTCCTGTAACCTCCAGGCAACAGGGTGTTACCTAGTGCCACAAGTCAGGGGCTGCCCCTTGTCCACCCCCCATCGAGTGGTGTCAGTGGCTTAGATGTCCACTCTGGGCCGAGTGGCAGGTGTCCAGCAGCCCTCCCATGTCTGCCTGCCCAGAGCATAGGAGGAATTCTGGCTGGGTACAGGCTATCCTCCCTCCCCCTAGTTCACCAGCCCTTTTGAGTTCCCACAGACATCTATGGTTCCTGATTCCTTTCCTAGGATTTCTATCTACAGATTTGTCTCCCTTTGGGTTTTCTTTATAGTTTCTACTTCCATTTTCAGATCTTGGATGGTTTTGTTCAATTCCATCATCTGTTTGGTTGTGTTTATTTTGCTTCCTCTTTAAGGACTTTTACCTGTTTAGCAGTGTTCTCCTGTATTTCTTTAAGTGAGTTATATGAATTTAAATCCAAATATTGCTTTTCGGGTGTGTTGGGGTATCCAGGACTCGCTGTGGTGGTAGTATTGATTTCTGATTATCCCAAGTGCTCTTGGTTTCTGTTAGTAAGATTCTTAAGTTTGTCTTTTGCCGTCTGGTAATCTTTGGTGTTAGATGTTCTAGCTGTCTCTGGCTGGAGCTTGTTTCTCCTCTGTGTTTAAGTTAGCCTCTCTCAGCTCTCCTGGGAGTTCAACTCTCTCCTGAGTTGCAGTGGTCAAAGCACTCTCTGCAGACAAGCTCTCCTCTTGCAGGGAAGGTGCATAGAGGTCTGGAGCTCAGATCTGCCTCCTGGCTGAAGATGGAGAGAAGGAACACTGTCTAAGAAGCTCTTTTGCTTCTGCATCCAGCATGCTCTCCTGTGATGACTGGTCTCTGAGAGACCTGGGATGCAAGATGTCACTCTCACCTGAATCCCAGGGTCAGAGCCCTCCCTGGAGGCCAAGTCTCCTTCGGCTGGGAAGGTGCACAGAGGTCTGGGTTCCAGCTCTGCCTCCTGGCTGAGGATGAAGGCTGGAAGGGACCCTCTCTAAGAAGGTCTGTTGCTTCTGCAGCCCATGTCATCTTTCTTTAGCCAAATTTGAATAGTTCCAGATGTTCATTTAATATTATATGATGACAATTATATACATACACACACACACACACATATATATATATATATATATATATATATGACATTCTAAGTATTATACTAAGTAATAAAAAACAGGGAATGAAGTAGTTTTTAACTTAAATTCTCAGTCGTGTGTTTTTGATACTTTAAAATCTAAGTTACAATAAAATTAGTTAAAATTTATATCTCCTTTAGCTTCTAAATAGTTTATTTCATTATCTTTCAAACAAGAAATGATGGTGACAATTCTAACTGAGAAGCTGTTCCGGAAGTAGCAATTTGAGTTGCGTTAGAAAAACGTCACTCGTATTTTTGAGTGGGAACAGATTTCTAATGCATTATTCATGCAGCCAACTGTAACCACTCATTCTGTGTTCTTTCAGGATTTTTCATCAATGTTCACAGACCTCATTTTTCAAAATACATATTATTTTTCCCAATAAATCAAGCAAGGCCTGCAGTACATATTACACTCTTTCATGTAGAAAGAATACAGGGAAACAATATTTAAAACTTACCAAGTGTAACTGATAAACTCTCTTGCCTGCTATAAATTGTAATTAGCTGTTAACCACTGTTTTCTGAACCATGCTTGGGCTTCTGTAGACACAGTAGATTGTTCAATACCACACTGTTTATTATTAGAAACTCTTCTTTCTCTCTTAGTAGTCTAAAATTATTAACGTTAAAGATGTAAATAAAGAAATCTTGAAATCATAAAATTCACAATAATATTCTATATAAAAAGTAGAAGACTTTAATTATGAAACATATTTTATATTTCTTCAAAATTTAAAAGCACAGTAACCCTGTCCCATACTAAGATATGGATAGTACAGTTAATGTGTTACTTTATGGAATTAAACAATTTGTCCTCTTGTGACACAGCTGTAGAAAACCAGGAAGCTTTGATGCAAACTTCATTTTGCTCTCTACTCTGAGTTGTGATATGACCATACTGCATGGTTCTGATTCTAACCAGGTCCCTTTAGGACATCAGTTTCATACTAGTTGATGACTCATTAGAATGAAAGCCAATTTGTTGCTTGCCACTGTGTAAAGGAGAACTATTTTATAAGAAATGTGTTTCAGGAGAAATAGGTGCCTAATGAAGACATAAAATTAGTGTGGTTTATCACTGAACTCTGATGTCTAAAGTAGCAATGACTAGACCTGTTTTATCAGACCTGCACTGTTTAGTTGTTTCATTCTGAATAAAACATTAAAGCGTGGTTAAATTTTTCTAAGAGAAACTACATAATGAAGCTGAGAGATCTACAGCTTCATGGATATCAACACTAAAGCAACATTTGTTTTCCATTATTTCTGATGAGACCACTTTCTCTATAATTAAAAGCTTTATTTTCCTACAGGAAAGTAATTATCGAGATCAGCCCATAATTTGGGTTGTTAAATGAAGACCAACATTGTGGATTACTGAGTGCATTACTTTCCTAACAAGCTTAATTCTGGGCTCTAAAGTTTAGCCAAATTAAAAGGATGTAATGATTCCTTTGTATTTACCTTAGGAATGTGAAAATTTGAATAGACATAAAATAATTCTGTAGTAAAAATTATTTTTCATTTTTTTTTAATTAGGTATTTATTTCATTTACATTTCCAATGCTATCCCAAACCTCCCCCACCCACCCTCTCCAACTTCTTGGCCCTGTCATTCCCCTGTACTGAGGCATTTAAAGTTTGCACGATCAATGGGCCTCTCTTTCCACTGATGGCTGACTAGGCCTTCTTCTGATAAATATGCAGCTAGAGAAAAGAGCTCTGGGTGGTACTGGTTAGTTAATATTGTTGTTCCATCTATAGGGTTGCAGATCCCCCCAGCTCCTTGGGTACTTTCTCTAGCTCATCCATTGGGGGCCCTGTGATCCATCCAATAGCTGACTGTGAGTTTCTACTTCTGTGTTTGCTAGGCCCTGGCATAGCCTCACAAGAGACAGCTATATCAGTGTCCTTTCAGCAAAATCTTGCTAGTGTATGCAATGGTGTCAGCGTTTGAGGCTGATTATGGGATGGATCCCCGGGTATGGCAGTCTCTAGATGGTCCATCCTTTCATCTCAGCTCCAAACTTTGTCTCTGTAACTCCTTCCATGGGGTGTTTTGTTCCCAATTCTAAGAAGGGGCAAAGTATCCACACTTTGGTCTTCATTCTTCTTGAGTTTCTTGAGTTTCACAAACTGTATCTTATATCTTGGGTATTCTAAGTTTCTGGGCTAATATCCACTTCTCAGTGAGAACATATCATGTGAGTTCTTTTGTGATTGGGTTACCTCAATCAGGATGATGCCCTCCAGTTCCATCCATTTGCCTAGGAATTTCATAAATTCATTCTTTTTAATAGCTGAGTAGTACTTCATTGTGTAAATGTACCACATTTTCTGTATCCATTCCTCAATTGAGGGACATCTGGGTTCTTTCCAGCTTCTGGCTATTATAAATAAGGCTGCTATGAACATAGTGGAGCATGTGTCCTTCTTACCAGTTGGAATAACTTCTGGATATATGCCCAGGAGAGGTATTGCGGGATCCTCTGGTCGTACTATGTCCAATTTTCTGAGGAACCACCAGACTGATTTCCAGAGTGGTCGTACAAGCTTGCAATCCCACCAACAATGGAGTAGTGTTCCTCTTTCTCCACATCGTTGCCAGCATCTGCTGTCACCTGAATTTTTGATCTTAGCCATTCTGACTGGTGTGAGGTAGAATCTCAGGGTTGTTTTGATTTGCATTTCCCTGATTATTAAGAATGCTGAACATTTTTTCAGGTGCTTCTTAGCCATTCAGTAATCCTCAGGTGAGAATTCTTTGTTTAGCTCTGAGACCCTTTTTAAATGGGGTTATTTGATTTTTCTGCAGTCCACCTTCTTGAGTTCTTTATATATATTGGATATTAGTCCCCTATCTGATTTAGGATAGGTAAAGATTCTTTCCCAATCTGTTGGTGGCCTTTTTGTCTTATTGAAGGTGTCTTTTGCCTTACAGAAGCTTTGTAATTTTATGAGGTTTCATTTGTTGATTCTCGATCTTACAGCACAAGCCATTGCTGTTTTATTCAGGAATTTTTAAAGCATTTAATATGTTTTTCAGTGTTTTAATATCTAATTTGACTTTTCACTGTCCAGTCAATACTTTTTTTTATATTTTATAGTTTGATTAATCAAAACAAAAAAGAATAGATGGTTATATGGTTTAACTCATTTATTGTCTTTTGATAGGACTGGAATTTCATTCCCAGCAGAGACATGATGGCTCACAATCAATATATAGCTTCAATTTCAAAAAATCTAATACCCTCTTCTGACATCCCTGAGTACCAGGCATGCATTCAAGGCATTTAAGTGTCTAAGTAATATTTGCTATTCCAACATACCCCCAGGCCTATACTTCATGGTTTGAAAGTTTTTTTACTCTCTTGGACATTGAATGGTATTATAGTTTTTGTAGTGATGTTATTAACATTGTACAACCAAGTGCCAACTGAATCAGGATACATCAGCTAATGTATTATCCTTACAAAGTTTCATGATACTGTACTTAATCTTCAAAGAACTAAATCTATGTTTGACTCCAGTGGTTTGTCTTCTAAAAATTATTATTATGTTTTTCCCGTTAATAAACATAATAATGAGGCTTGCCTGAATGTGTATTTGCTCTCCAAAAAGTGCTGTCATTTGGGGATCTGTGTAAGCAGATGACATGAAGCCTTGTGGTATGAAAGGCCCCGTGGAAATGGCATTGAGAATTTATACCTAGGCTCTGCTTTCTTTTCCATAGAAACATACTCCTCCTGCTCTTACTCATACATGACTTTCTGTAAATGAACTATAGGCTTAAACTGTATACATCGTAAACCTCTTTTGCTTAAGTTGTTTTTTGTTGAGTATTTGGTCACGTTGATGCTGCCTGTGCCCTGGACTACTTATAGGCCTACCCTACCAGCCTTTTGGAGTTGGAGGTGAGGTGGTTCAGAGTCAAAACAGAGGTTCTATGCCTCAGTATATGGGAATGCCATGCCTGGGAAGCAGGAGTGGGTAAGTTGGTGAGCGCGGGGGGGGGGGGGGGATAGGGGATTTAAGGGGGGAAACCAGGAAAGGAGATAACATTTGAAAGTCAATAAAGAAAATATCAAATTAAGAAGAAAAAAACCATATACTTTGGGAGCAGGTGAGAAAATCTGCAGCAAGCTCATATGAACACTGCTGCATACTTTTTAAAAACCTTCCACCATGCCCCAATAGTCCCAAGAAAGCATCCCCTTTAAACAGCAGTTTCTGATTGGCTGGCATTATTTGTGCCAGCAATCCCTGGTCTCTCAGGAAGTCCTCAATTAGGTTCTCCTGCAGGAGATGCTTTTGCAGCTCTGAGGCCCCTGGGGTTTACAAAGAGGTGGTCCTGCCATTCCTACTACACATGACAAAAGAAAAAAGAAAAAAGAGAAAAGGATCAATAATAAATCTATGTTTGAACAGGATTACAAAACTTCAAAAAAATCCTGATGCACAGGCCTTGTTGGTCTTTGTGCCCTTTGCCTTCAGCCATGTGGCTTACGGTTTCCTCTGAGTAACATACAACTTCCAAATAAGCAAGTTGAAAACATAATAGGCCTATCACAGCATGAGATGTACTGAGTTGGTAAACAAACAAGTTTAAAACTGTGAATTGAGTATATAGTTCTTTTCTCTCTTCCTTTTGTTCTACATATTTCAATTTGTAGTTTTTAAAGAAGTTAATATTTTAATTGTTTCTGTGTAACTATAAAACTAACTATTTACTTTCAAATGTAAATTTAGGCTATAATTGCTAAATCTGTATTTATATAGCATGTGTTCTCCTTGTTATAGAATATTTCAAATTTTAAATTATAAAACTCAAGTATTACAATTTTCCCATTTAATTAGCAGGTAAAATTTAAAAGTAGAAATGATGAAAGAAAAATCAGAAGTAATATGAGGAAAAAGAAATAAAAGACACTGTAACTAGTAACCTTTGTAATTTTGTTAGATATTTTGTTATTCAAATAATTCAAGATAAGAATTTTAAAAATTGTCTATAATTTTATTTCACGCATAATGTATGAATCAGGTATCTAAAATAGATTTAGAGCTCAATAACCAAAATGAAACCGTTGACACTAACATGTTGCTTTAGAGTCTTTAAAGCATCTCTCTCTCTCTCTCTCTCTCTCTCTCTCTCTCTTCTGTGTGTGTTTGCATGATTGTCTGTGTTTGTGTGTGTGTAAGTGTCTGACAGTGAATGTGTAAGGACAAGTATCCAACCTCTAATACTGATCTTCCCCATGTACCTTGCATAAGACAGGATCTTTATCTTGTTTTTCTGTTGCATATATCAAGCTAGTTGGAGTACCAGCTTCTAGGATTCTTTCTAACTTGCTGTAGGAACACTAGGATTACAGACACCTTGGTTGAGCATCTGTCTTTTATGTGGCTTTAGGGATTATACTCAAGTCTTCACAATTGTGTGACAAGTCCTTCTACAAAAGGAGGCTTGTCCTAGACCCTGTGATATTTTTATATATCTGATTCTTCTAATATCCTTTGTAGATTAGTATAACTCATATACATGTCCTTATATTGGAGATTTTAAAACACAAATATACTGCAATTACAAAATGGTATAAAACATTCATGATATGAATTAAAATAGATAGATATATAAATAGAATCTCCCTCATATAACAACTTAAGGCAGAAAAGGGTCATTAGACATACAGTTTGAGGGGAATATATAATATTAGAATATATGTATATATATATATACTATATATATATATTGTTATAATTTTGTTCACATTAAAAGAGAAATTCAAAGGAATGTTATTAAGACCATATCTAATCAAGTTTTGGGTATTTTTATTTGCAGTCGTATCTTCGTAGTTCAATTACTTCTCAAATAACTATGAATGAAAATAAATGTTATCAAATACCAAGGTAACACTATCAGAAGCTCATCAGAAGAATGAGGTCATCATGGAACATTTGAATTGCAGTAAACAGAAACAGATATAATTCAATCCAATGATTTAAATTTATTTTACAAAATAGGAAATATATAAAAATGTGTTACCTCAATCCATGCTATATTTAAAAAGTATTGCAACTTTCAAAACATCAACCAAAGGTAGAGCAAATAGGAAAATCAGCTTATACCTATAGTCACAGCTTTTTGGTTGCTTTAATTTTTTTACGTGCAACTTACTGTGACTTTGCAGTTCAAAGTTTGTAAAGTTAGAGATCACATTTGCTATATAGGCCTGCCTAAGCAATTTGTGTGCCAGTGAGTTTGCTCATCAGGTAAATGGACTGGTCACCCAAAGCCTGTTGACATGAATTCTGTCTTCAGGACTCATTTCTGACAAGTTGTCCTGTATTCCACACATAGGACCCAGCACATGATTCATCCCCACACAGATAAGTAAAATGAATAAATTAAATCAATGCTCAAATAATCCAATAGCTTTTGCCTCCTCTTAAGTACCTGGATTATGTGAAGGTTAGCCTACTCTAAAGATCTATGCTGACTGGGATGCTTGTTTCAAATTCTTCATTTATGAAGGCATTTTAAGAATATATAATTAGAATAAATTTTGACCATAAAAAACAAAATAATATTCTTCTTCACAAAGTGGACTGATAGATCCTTGCCTTAACCTGTTCTCTCTTCAGGTATGACTATTTATGAATAACTACAATTTAAATTGCTCTTCTCTGTACTCTTGATCAACAGTGAAAGTAGATATAAAGAATAGTTTTACAAATCCACATCGATACAGGCAATATGGTATTTCAAAAAGCCAGCAATAAAGATTATGCTTGAATTGTATAATTAATTTACAGTACTGTGTCATGACATACCTATAGCAAGATGAAAGTATGAGAACAAAGAAAAACAAACAAAACAAAATATCCTGAGTGAACTATTGTAAGTCAGAAAATGAGATATGGTATGTATATGTTTATATGTGGATATCAATTATTAAGTCATTAATAACTAAGCTACAATCAGTAAAACCATACTCTCTCTCCACATATATATATGTATATATGTATATATATATGGAAAAATGGACTAGAGGTGGCACATAGATAGATGTCATTAGGAAATATAGCTGGATGGGCAAGCTGAATAGGAGAAGCAAATGAATAAAGGGAAGGAAGAAAAGGATGAGAAAGAGTAAATCAGGAGACACAGTTAAAATGAAAGGGTATTTGAGTGGTCATAATTAAAGGGAATTTGAAGGGTCCTATAGGAAATTAATATAATAGAAGCTCCCTAGAATATACACATATATAAAGCAATCTAAATAATGGGGACATGGAGCTCCAACTGGCCATTTCTTGTCACCAAATAAAGCTTTCAGTGCTGCAATTGGGTCATATCTAATTCAGTTATTGGAGAAAAGAACAAAAAAGGTCCCATGGGAAGTCTTAAACATCCCAGCTTGATATCTGAAACATTCCAAGACTATAGGTTACTAACTAGAAAATGACAATGTGGACCCAGTGCAGAAGACGTTTTTATTGAACATGGAGATGTAGAACCTTCACACTGTGTTTCAGCTTCACTTTTATAAAAAGAAGAAAAAGAAATAAAGAAATATAAACACCAACCCAGCCACAATCTTTTTGATCTACAAAGGTATCCTGCCTGCATGATTAAGCACAGAGCCTGTGAAAGTAATCACCAATACCTGATTTTCAGTAGGCTCAGATAAGTCACTTAAGGCTCCCTCCAGAAGATGAAACCCATGCCCAACAATGCTTGGGAAACAAAAAAACCTGAGATTAAATACCCCAGGTACTTAGGTTAACATTAAATACTACAACTGTATAAAGCAAGCAGACAAACAAATAAAATGTAGCAGTAATATGACTCCTAGTGACATTCTCTTCACTCATAGATCAGAACCCTCACCAGCCATCATCATAAAAGTTTGTCATGCAGCATTTGAGAACAAATACAGAGGCCCATGGCTAAACATTATGAAGAGAATGAGAAATGGTGGATCATTCAGCCTTCAAAGGAAGGTTCATCAAATTCCTCTTCTTAGGACTTATAGGAAAGGGGCTCAAAGAGTATAAAAACCAAAGTGCATAGAAGACACCATGAAAACAAGGATCTCTAAATCAGCCTGAACAAAGCTCATGCGAATTCAAAAGGATTGAGAGACAACATGAACGGGTTGTACAGGGTTCTGTACTAGATCCTTCACATATATATCATGGCTTCCAGTTCAATGTTTTTACAGGATTGCTGAGTGTGGGAACAAGTGGGACTCTGTTTCTTAGCCTTCCCTGTCTAATAATGGCAAAATCTTGTTTAATATGTTATAAAGTAACCTCATGAAAATATTAACCCTTACTCACAAAATTAAAAGTCAGCCCATAATTCCACACGTGAAATTGATTTCTGACACAAAGTGGATCACAAGATTTTGTTGTCTTTCCTATATTACAGTGAAGTCACACTGAATGTATGGTATTAGCCAAGGTTTTCTATTGGAAGATCACCAACAGAATATATATATCTTACATACAAGAATTTATTTTACTTGGTTGGGCAGCTGTTCGTCTTAGGTCATTTGTTGCCTGAGCATTACCAATCTGAGGTTGTCAGGGTAAAAGTTTGTTGAAAATTTGCGAGTATTTAATCCATATTGGAAGGCTGAAGGAGCTGGGGCCGAAGTCTCATGTCGAGGGATATATACCTATTTTTTTAGACAGAAGTAAAGACAGATAGGTAGATTTTTTTCCTAAAATTTTTCATATCTGGATGCCTTTTCAATAGGTGTAGTCTTCCTTAATCAGTCGTCCTTTGAGGCATTCCCAAAGATGAGTCTCTTAGGTCACTTCAGTGATTCTGAAGCATCTCAAGGTGAGAATCAATACTATTCACCACATACACTAACTGTTTGGGCAGCAGAAAACAACAAAATGCATCATGACAGAAAGCAGTAATAAAGTGAGCAGATTAAATATTTAAAAATAGTATCATAGTGCTTCTTTGTGATAAATAAAGGCTTCATAGAAATTGTCTCATTTCTTTTTCATCATGATTATTATGTGAGATAAAATTTTCCTCATATTTCTTTGAAAAATCTACAAATGGAAGAAGTTTGCTTGATCACAATATTATATTCAATACCTATACTAAAACCAGGCTGTTAACCAGACTGTGAATTTAAACAACTAAGCCCCACATTGACATATCTTTTAATGAGAAAATATGTGCTTGTATCAATTTAGTGATTTAGTATTTTAACATGTTCTCTCTGCCTTCAATAAGTTGATATACTAATATCTCAATGGGTTGTCTAACACAAATACAGGTGCTTCATTTATTTCTATATCAACCATAAAAATGATTACTGGTATTCAACATTTAAAACCTTGATGACATATTGTCAAGTGGATGCAATGTTACTGAATATTTTAATTAAGTATTCACTTCCTAATTTTTCTTATAATCTGGATTAGTCAAGTTAAAAACACTAAGTTTAAAATAAGAAGATGAAATGATAATAAATTGAGTACACTGAAATATATTCATTTGGGGAATTAATTTACAAAGTTGAAAACATAATTACTGTCTGATTGAAATACACTTTTCCCTTATGGACATTTATTTTTAATTTATTAATTTCAATGCTCATTACACTCTGATTAAACTCTCTTTCTGAAGGAAATAAGATTTGAAGTGCCTTGCATTGTGCTCATTATTTTTTTTATACAGGAACTGAAGCTGTGACATCTACTTGAATCTTTTGTATATACTCTTAGTCATCAGTTTCTAATTTAAGCTGATTGTTTTGAAAGAAAAAGAATTAGGAAAATAATCTGTTACAAGTCAGTTACTGCATGGTGAAAGAGTATTAAAAGTGAATACCAAATCCACCCTGAATATCTTGATTTTGATGAGATTATACACAAGCTTTTGAATCATGGAAAATATAATACATATATCTGTGGCTAACATATAATACTATCTTCTCTTCACTTGTTTATAATATTTATTGTTAATATATTTATTGTCCTATCAGTGAATTAGTTTGTTAGATGTTGGACAGTATAAAAATTGTAAGCCATCGGCAAGGATTGAATTTATCACTCTCTTATTACATTCTACACACAAGAATAGCTTTCATATTTGAGGAAATACTTCAGTTGAAGAAGGGGACTTTTGAGCTTTGTCATTCTGTTACCACTTGACAACTGATTCACTGTTATGACTTTACTATAGGACATTAATAGGAATTACACATAGGCATATAGATATACATGCTCAGAAAATTATATATGTTGTAATACATAGCATGAGTTACAGTCACTAATCATTAGAAACAACAAAAATATTTAAAGTTTTTACAAGATCATTTCAAAAGTTAGTAGCCCAGTATCATTGGGGGATGGATGTTTTGGGGAAAGCCTAAATAAAGCTGTGTAAACAGATTCTGAAAAGAAATATGACATGATATTGAAGCATTTGGAAACCAAAACCCATATGTCAACCATAATTTACAAAAATATGTAATATTAATTTTTAAGAATTAATTTTATTTTAAAATCATGAGTAGATAGTGGGAGTTGTGCATAAGAGTGCAGGTGTCTGTACCTGGCAATGTTTCAGGTTCTCTGAAAATGGAATTATTTGTAGCTGTGAGGTTGGAGATGGCAAATAGTGTTGTAGAAATTATTAATCCTGTCCCAGGATTTCCACATTGTCTTTGAACATTTTTTCTCAACACACACATACACACACACACACACACACACTTTATATTTACAATTAGTCTTAAGAGCTGGACAAATATCTACCTTCTATGCTATTAGAATCTAGTTTCCTCTCGATGACCCCAAATTATTACTTACTACTTACTATGTATCATCTAAGCTGCTCTTAGTGCCAGTTGGCCAGTCCTCATGGCCATATTTTTATGGCTTGTCCTTCTTCTCCTGCACCTTCCTCTCATTGTTCTTCTGTGACTCCAAGCCCGGGAAACCTAAACCCCATCTATGTCTCTTCTGCCCAGCTGTTGGCTATTCATATCTTTTTTCACAAATCATAAATAACTTGGGGGGCATGGTCAAAGGTCTATGTGCAGACACCAAGTATTGAGGGCCTGCACTTAGTATGACAATAGACAAGACCAAACCTCAACAAGTAGTGGGAAACAAACTTGCATCCACAGAAAAAGCAGTACATGTTCTTAACTGTGGATTCAACTCTTAGCCACTATTTAACAGTGTTATTAAAATTTAAAGGTTTTACTATAGTTATTAATTGATTTTAATTGTCCATAGAAATAAGTTTCTCAGGATATTTCAATACCTGTAATATACCAGGATTTGAGTGTAGCTCAAATTCTACTGCCTTTATAGTTTTGTCTTTTTTTTTCTATTCCTACTGCCACTAGTCCTAATATTTCCTCTTCCAATTTCAAGTCATCTTTGTTTCCTATGAAGGAAAATATACTTTTGTTTTTCAACAATACAATTTTATTTTCTGATAGCTCTTTTGAGTATATGGTTTTAGTCCTCTCTCTAGGTATATATTTTGGAATACAATCTGCATCAAGTGAAGTGATCCTTGTTGCTTTCAGGGTTATTTTTTTAAACACAATGGAGGAAAATATAATGCAGAGAGCATAAACTTGAGACACTACATTGCAAGAAAACCATGTGGATTCATGAGAAGAAATCTGGGAAAGATCTCAAGCCTAGGTCTGAGATTTAAATATTTCTTCATGATCCACAAAGGTTTGAGAAATCATTGTTCCACCTTCACAATTGTCCACAATTTGAGGAATAATCAAAAGGCACTGAATAGTGAAAAAAATGAAGATTTGCGGGATAGTGAGATAAGTAAAATGTCTGTTAGGATAAGAGATGCCTCACAGGTTAAGAATATTTGCTATATTTACAGAAGAATGGATCTAATTTACCAGCACAGTGGAAGGATGGATCACACCTGCCAACTTCAAGGACTCTTGGGGTAGCTGCTCTCACGTGTGTATATAGATTCAATATATAGATAATTTAAAAAATGAATTTTAAAAAGTCTCCTCTTACCTATAGGTAAAATACTGCCAATGTATGCACCTGTACATGTGTGTGGGTGTGCATTAAAATTCTTGGGATTTATTCATATTTCAAATTTCTGTGATGAATGATATGTCAGCATTTCCTTATATATTAGTTCTTTGATTGTTGTGTGATATATTAGTCACTATCAAATAAAACTTATACATCAACTTAAGAAAATCATGTCTCTAGTTGCATATGTAGCAGAAGATGGTCTAGTCGGCCATCATTTGGAGGAGAGGCCTTTGGTCTTGCAAAGATTATATGCCCCAGTACAGGGGAATGCCAGGACTAGTAAGCGGGAGTGGGTGGGTTGGGGAGCATGGTGGGGGGAGGGCATAGGGGGCTTTGGGAATAGCATTTGAAATGTAAATGAAGAAAATAACTAATAAAAAATAAAAAAGTCGTTAAAAAAGGATATGCAAAACACAGAGGAATGAGTCTGTCAGTAAATAAATGGGAAAAAAACATACTAACATAATCTCACATACATGCAGAAAAGTTTCCAATGTGCATAACTAATCTTCTAGAGATTGTAGACATAATTATGCGGGTGAAATGGGTTTCACACTATGATGAGAAACTGAGTCCCCATTCCCAGAGCCTGGTTCAAAGCCATGTGAAATAGCACAACCCTAAGGTCCAAACACTGTGAAGCCAAAAACAAGAAATATTTAAGGCTTGCAGGTTAATCCAGCAGAATCAATGAGTTATAGAATTGTTCTATGATTCTGTCGCAAAACCACTGGGAAGATGGCTCAGAGGTTAAAAGAACTTGATATTTTCCCAGAGGTCCATGGTTTGATTCTCAGTACACAAATAAGGGGAGTGAGGGCAAAATCTTCTTTAATGCCAGTTCAAGGATATCTCAAGACATTCCTGAATTTCTTGAGTATCAACCACTCACAGAATGCACACCCAAAATTTTTATATGCATAAAATTAAAACAAGCTTAGTATTAACTCAGCTTTGACCTCTGGTATCTGTGCCTGTATGCATAGGAGTGTGTAATTTGACATAGTGCACCACCACACAAATATGCTACACACACACACACACACACACACACACACACACACACACACACACATGTAATATTAAGGAGAAGGAGAAAAAGGAAGAAAATTGTAATAAGAAAAACGATGTTGTGAATCCAAATACTTCAATATTTAAGATTTTAAAATTACTTTTATTTACACACCAAATGTTGCCACCCTCTAGCTCTCTTCCCAGAGTTCTTCACCCCCTCCTTCCTCTCTGTCACCTCTGAGAGGGTACATTCCCCCACCTCCCAGGGCAGCCACCTTCTCTGGGGCATTAAGTCTCTACAGGATTAGAACCATTCTCTCCCACTAGGCCCAGCAAAGGCAGTCAGTCCTCTGCTACATATGTGCCAGGAACCTCAGATCAGCAACCCATGCTTGCTCCTTGGTTGATAGCTCAGTCTTTGGGATCTCCCCAGGGTTCTGGTTAGTTGATACTGTTGTTATTTGTATGGAATTGCCATTTGCTTTATTTAATAATTTTTTAAACAAAAGGGAACCAACTAGTAAATAATACATATATTGAAAACAGATCAATTTTATGATCCACCCAGTATTTATGAGTAAATTTTCTTTCTGATTTGAGTAGTGTACATATACTGTTCCTTAAACTTTTGGTTATCTAAAAAGGAATACTTTAGAGTCATTTAAACACCTTTGTACAATTATTTTATCAGACTATTTTGTTGTCCTTATAAATGTAAAGAAAGTTAAAGCTCTAAAATATAAATGTAAATAAATAAATTTGTTGCACATGTAAAATCCAATACTGAAATGCAATAAAAAGAATTCTGCAATCCTTTTTTATTTAATTCTTGAAAACCTGGCTATTGATACAAATTAAATCTTTGTAATTTTTTTTCACATGAATGGCTAATTACTGAAACTATCATCACAAATATATTAATATTTGCATTTCATTATACAATTCCACTTTCAGGCCATACATGGAAGGGGAGATGCCAATTTACTACTGGATAAGATTATAGAGAATTTTTTTCTGGCTTTCAACCTTAACCTTTTAAAGTATTGCATAGTTATTAAAAATCAATTGCAAAGAAGAAAAACTGAAATGTTGGTTATATAGAAAAATTTTATTTACTTTTATAATTTTGAAGCTAATACATTAAAATTTTCCTACATACTATGCAATTAACCTCAATCCAGAGGACATATGTATTTAGGTGTTTGTTTGTTTGTTTGTTTGTTTTTTGTTTGTTTTGTTTTGTCTTGTTTTGGTTTTTCAAGACAGGGTTTCTCTGTATATCCCTGGCTGTCCTGGAACTCACTCTGTAGACCAGGCTGGACTCGAACCCAAAATCTACCTGCCTCTGCCTCACAAGTGTTGGGATTAAAGGCATACACCACCATGCCCAGCTACATGTTTATTTTTAAGGAAATTTAACTTCTTGCTTATAGGTAGACATTTTCTGTTAATTTTTGCTATGAATCTACTTTCCTGTTTTCTAATGCTATATGTGACTTGTTTACTTTTAAACAGTTTAAATTGCAGCGAAAGCAATAGTTCATTAAATAAATACTATGATAAATTTAGTCATGTGTACAAAAAATGTATGTTTATGTTCTGCTGTGGTCAATTAAGTGTGTAATAACATATCTATACAGTGATGTACATTTTTATCTTGTATGCACATTATTCTTAAGAAATGCTAATGATTATCTGAGCCATTTGAAATATTATGCCAAGAGACACTCCATTCAGTGTTGGCATAAACATCCACTTCGTCAATACTGCATTATCTGCAAAGCACAATGAAGTGACATGCTATAAAAGAAAACCTGTGGCCCTGGCAGTTTTATCTATGTGCCTTTGAATATCACTGGCTTACATGTCCTTTCTGCATTAAAGTCAAAGCTATAGCATTTTTTCCATATCCATTCGCTGCCTTCCTCTTTTTATTAGGTGATTTGAAAGGGAAAAAATATTGATTGGCTAAATGCACATCTCTAAATCCCCACATTACCTGACCTTCATCTATAGTTTTGGAACTATCTGATAATGGGTGTAGATTGAGAAGCAGATGAAAAGAAAGGTATCCATATATTTATGTATTAGTTTCTTGGTTTGGAATCATGTTGTAGTGACATTTCATCACTTCTGTTTCAACTGGTCCTCTGCATTGAATGTGGCCCCACTCCTCTGTTATACCAGCAATACCTAATCTGGATGTGGCATTAACTCCATGCTACAATGGTATCATCAGGGAAGAGCATAGTATTATATTTATGAAGTAATTCTTACTATACATAATAAGGTGATCAAACATGCCAAGGATATTAACACCAGTCCTGATATTGGCACTGCTAGAAATGAATATTGAGGAATCACCTTAAGGTATACATAAAAGAAAAATTTTCCTGCATGGAACTCCAAAGCCCAGGATATAGACACAGGAAATCGTCATATTTACATTTAGTATAAACTAAATATGGAGTAGAATTTATACATATGCTGTGGTAAATTATTCCTGATCTCTTATAAAAATAATTCCTCAAATTATATCTGATCTCTTATAAAAATAACAAATTCCTTAACAATCACGTTAATAATTCTTATGCATCATTTATACAAATAATATCTAAAGAATTGTGTGACTAATATCTTACTCAAATTAGGGCAAATTTATAATCATCATATAGCTTTCTATAAAACGCATTATATTTATACTTATACTTATACTTATACTTATACTTATACTTATACTTATACTTATACTTATACTTATACTTATACTTATACTTATACTGGGTAAAGCCCAGTTAGTTTACTTTTTAAAATTGCTGTAGATAATTCTATTTGAAGTTAAAATGTAAGATTTTTTTTTCTTTTCTTGTATAAACAGTGTGACAATAAACACTGCCATGTGCGTCTCTATGATCATATGTTCATAAAAGTCCTTGGGGGCATATATTTAGTAGTAGAAGTCTCTTAACTAGAATTTATTAACTTCAGGTTCCAATGACATTTCCCAAAGTATTTACATATACTGCCGTGGAAGACTGTACAAATTTCCTTTGCCATTAAATAAAGAACTTGGTATTAAAATATTCTGATGTTTTATTAATTTATAGATTAGAAATGATGTCGCAACAATGTTTTCATTTCATTGTTCTGGAAAATAAGTCTTCTTTAAAATTTTTCTGCCCGTTGGTTCGTGACAGTTACAATTTTACCTCACTATAACCAAACCATTTGAGAGATCAGTTTAAGGAAGAAAGATTTATTTGGGCTCAGTTTCTGAGTTCAGTTTTCAGTTGCTTTTTCTGTGCTGGTTATTTTCTGTTTTCAGCTCTACACAAGATAGTGTGGTCTAGAAAGAGAGAAAAGGATTTGAAGACATGCCCAAGTCAGATTTGTCTGAGCCATGTCTATGAGATTGCTCTGACTGATGACTGACCAGGGAGGCCCACCCCACTGAAGGCAGTGCTATCCCTAGGTGGTGCAGTCTGGGCTGCATAAGGAAGAATGCTGGTTAGGAGGCATTACAGAAATCATCAAGCAGCATTGCTCTGTGGTTTCTGCTTAAGCTTCTGCCCTCACTTACCTCTGTAAAGGACTTTGATGAGAAACTATCAATCAGATAAACTCGATCCTCCAAAAGCTCCTTGTTGTCAATATCTTATCATAGCAGCGTAAAGGCAAATTAGAAAAACATCAGTTCATAACATCTGTTCATATTAAGGTAGATATGAAGCAAAAAAGCCAGAAAAATATAACATGTGCCCAGGGATCAATCTCTAGTGGCCTGCTGCTTCGAAGGAAGTCTCATCTGCCTTCTACTACCTCCCCAAATCGCAAACCTAACCATGAAATACTATTCAAAAGCTGAGCTTATAGACAATGCTTCACTTCCTTCCATAAAATATTTGAAGCACTCCATTCAGAGACTTCAAATTTACTCACATTGATAGTGTTTTTTCATAAAGAATATTTTTTATATTTGTAATATTTTGTACAGAATAATTTGATTTGACTGTGATCTTTCAATTTTGAATTGTATACAGTTTTGGTTTAGTTTAAGAAATTTTGATACAATGTAAACTATTCTCTTGAAAAAATTTCTCTACCTCCCTACTCATTGACTTGGATCATTTATAGGAAAAAAAACCACAGGCATAAATCTTAAAATAATAACAATGGGTAACTGAAGAAAGATGGGAGCAAGAAAGGTAGCCTTCTCCATCCAGTGAAGAGCACACCAATTGTTTGAACAATTCCAAATTGTCATTCTTGAAAAGAATATATATATATATATATATATATATATATATATATATATGTGTGTGTGTGTGTGTGTGTGTGTGTATATGACTGAGTAGGTTATATTTAGCAATATATATGTTCTTGCATATGTGTTTATACATTTAATAACCATTACTAAAATAGGGGCTAAGGAAGTTGAAGAACAGTGGGTAAAGGAACATAAGAAGGTTTGGGAGAGTGAAAAAAAGTAGAAATGTTACACTTATAATCTCAAAAGTAGAACTGAAAATTTTCTGTATATTTCTGATTTTATAATATTGGCTCCAGTTAATTTAACATATAGTTTGATTAATCGGTCTTATATCTTAATATTTGAATATAATAGCCTCAAAATTTCAGCTTATGATCAGCTAATGAATTGCACTTAATTAAAATGATCGTTATTTCTAGGTAACTATTGTGTTGCATTAAATATTTACAAACATTACAGTGTTATAGCAAAGATATGACTTTATACTAGTGTCCAAGGATTTATTGCCTTCATGTTCCTATGGTCTGCAATACTAATCTGTCAAATAAGATGCGACTCCTGCCATAATAATCTCCCGGGTGTCATGAGTGGAACACAATGTTCTTTTGTTAAATTAGAGGCCAGTTTCACAAAAGGGAATTCATCCCTCATCCTATAAGCCTGGACAAAATCCAATCGTTAAGAATGTTTTGGAAGTTGGGAACAAAGTCACTACTGTTGCTTAGCTAAATTGTTATGGAATTAAGCTACTTAGTGAACATTTACAACTCAAGACAAATGCAATAACTACCCTTAATCTGAGAAGTTTTTTCTTTTCTTTTTTTTTTTTTTTGTAGTTACTTGTGGTGAATTCAGAGAACAAATTCTTAATCCTAAACTGAATTTATTCTTCCCTCTTTAAGGCAGAAGTAGCACTGTTAAAAAAAAAATGGCTGTCAGGAATATATTGGGTAGGAGATAGGGAAAAGGTGTGTGAAATTCTGACTTTTGGGAATGTCACAACCAATGCAGGTCTCATACCAGCTGAGACTACCTGTAGTAGGCCCTCTCAAGTCCTGGACAATCAACAGTGAGTTACAGATAAAGGGGGAGGGCTTTGGATCCCTACCCATCACTGGTGAACTCTGGGCTACAGATGGGGTTTGTAATAGGAGCAGTCATAATCTTCAGTTGTGTATCCACTGAGGAAAACTCAAGGGTCCAACAAATTCTCAAGTCCATAGCCACATAGAGATTGTTATGTTCAATATTATGATCATGGCTACACAGATGCTCCTGGTTATATTTAGTGAATCTCAAAATAAAATAGAACAAAACAAAAAAAAAATGGAAATGTTAACTTCTCTGTGGCTGTGATAAAAAGACTATGACCAAATTTAGGTGAGAATAGGTTTATTTTATTTAAAAAAAAGATTTATTTATTATTTTAAGTACACAGTAGCTATCTTCAGACACATCAAAAGAGGACATCTGATCTCATTACAGTTGGTTATGAGTCGCCATGTTGTTGCTGGGATTTGAACTAAGGACCTTCAGAAGAGCAATCAGTGCTCTTAACTGCTGAGCCATCTCTCCAGCCCCAAAGAAGGGTTTATTTCCATTTAAAACTCCAGAGAGCCGGAGTCCATCATGGTGGGAAGTCATGGCAACACAAAGAAAAGGCATGACACTAGGAACAGGAAGTTATTGATGAAATTTCATCTATGTGTTTAACAAAACAGAAAATGGAGTATAAATATGAACACCAAAAGCATACACCACCAAGAATATTTTTCCCCCAGAAAGGTCCCACCATCTAAGGGTTCCATAATCTTTCCAGATAGCACCTATAGCTGGAGCCCAGGTATTCAAATCCATGAGCCTATGGAGTATTTCTCTTTCAAATAAACACACAGACAACACAAATTCATGAATATAGGTAAGAGAGTTATTTTATCTTTTTTTATTTGTCACTAAAATTTATTTTATCAAGTATTTTTTATTTCAATGGGCACAATTTATTTAATCAATTTATATTTTAGAACAATATTTAAAATCTGTAATAACATGTATGATAAATACATTTCATGCCATGACAAGTGCCAGGGTACAGAACGCAAACAAAATCTCTCAAATCTCCATAGAAAATGTAGCCAAGTACTGATAATTATTCTGGAAATTTTCATATTAGATTTTAATGATAAGAGAGTTTTAAATAGGAGGATGCATAAAAGGGTTGGGAGGGAGAAGAAAATGGAAAAGAGATATATTATTGAAATGTACCATATATTTGTGTTAAGCTGTCCAAGCACAAACTGAGTAAAAGCCACCTGCTTATTAGTTTATTTAGTAAACCTTCTGAAACTTTATTGATCTTTGAAAATTTCAGAGATGAATTTGAGTTTAAATACTTGCAGTCTCACGTACATATCTAATTCATAACCTGGGTCATTCTCAGCCTTGGTCAGGGAAATTTTTTTTACTATGGGAAACAATCAATAGAGAGATGTATATAATCATTGCTGGCATGAAGAAGAGAGTTCCCTGCCATAAATGAAACATCTCCTGCAATCGACCTTCTCTTGAAGTCAGGCCCTGGTTCTTCCTCCCAGCCCCACGCTCACAGAAACAAACTCAGATTCAAAATATATTTACAAGCAGCATGACTGTCTACCTAGGTTCTTCTCTGACTAGATATAACTAAAAGCACCCCATTCACTCTAGCCTGTGTTCTGTCACGTGATTGGTTACCTATTCTACCTTAGCCTTTCAGCAAACATTTTCTACAGTCTACTTAGTGTCAAATACTGTACACATACCTAGATTTAGAAGCTCAGAAATTACTATTTTGTATGCAAATAACTGTCACAACATCAACTCTATAAAGAAAAATGTCACATTGTAAAATCATCGCTCTTGTTTATTTTAATTATAAACAGCAATCCTGAGAACTCACTAAGATGCAATAGCATTCCCTTATCTAACTACATCTAGGTATAGGCCTAAATAATAATGCTTTATTCCTTTAAAGTTATAACATTTTTTCTCAAGGGAAGATATGTAATTACCATATAACAGATACCATTAGAAAATACAAATTGTTTTCTCTTGCATATGCCAAAAAGTTGACATTGCTAATTTGCATATGAATAAACTCCTAGATAACTAACATTGTGAATGTGATCACAGAGAAAAGTAATGACAAATTCCCATGTAACTTTTAACTGATATTTTCATTTGCCAGATTGGCCTGACTGGGTTTGTTTCATTTTTAAGATAACAAGCAATTTCCTAATTTTCAACCATTGCACTTGGTAGAATGGGTTAGAATTTTATATTCATCCTTCAACCTCTTCTATGGTAAAATTAACCTTGCAAAGACTGGTTTTCAACCAGCCCAAGGCAACTTGTGTATTTTTTTTAAAGGTAATTGGCGAAGAAATATATTGTATTCATTTTTGATTGGAAAAAAGTGAATTTGGCATTTTGAAATAATAAAGTAATGCTTTAAATGGATTGTGTATCTCATCAGGATTAATCAAGCCTTTCTAATGTGCATGGCCCAATCAAAGTTCCTCCTTGGTCTAAATAATTTTAATTAAGCAATTCTACCTTCTGTAGCGGTCATTACCAGGGGATAATTGACTGAATCAGTAATGAAGCATTCGCTGAATGCTAAACAAACAGCAAGGTTAATTATCTGGCAGAGATGTATGTTACAGAAGGGCAGTGCTAGCTTTCCAGGTTCCTAATCCCTCCCAGCACCTCTTAGTAAGCTATAATAATCCTGTTTCAAATACAGTGTTCAACTGCAGTTGCTGAACACCACGAGGGGTCAGATCAAGTGATTTAAATATAATAATAGTGGAGCATGCTTTGAAACTAGCCAATTTCTTTTGGGAAGCCAAATTTCTTTTGCTTATTTAATTCCTCCTCCTGTGTACATTTTGGAGTTTGAGTTTTGCCCAATTCTGTAGCTTGATACCTGCAAAACTGGCAAGAAAGATATATTCTATGTAGACTCATAGTCCAGAATTTTGTATGTTATAAAATAGAATTGCAGAGCTTGCTTGAAACTTTTATATTATCTCTGCCATTATTTTTTTCCTAGTTCCCAACCGTCCAATAAACTGCTTTACTGGAAACTGGTCTACTGACAACTACTATTTTAAGGAAATGTGCTTATATTTTGTACAAGGTGCATTTTTTAAAGATATTTGCATTCAATTGACCTCTTCTTCAAAATAATACTAATTCTAAAAATATGTTCATATACGAACATGATTTTGACATCAAATCAAAATAAATTTTAAAAAGAACAAAAGACATATTAACAACAATGCTTTTGAAGTGTTTAATCGACTCTTCAATGTACTGAAATGTCAGAGGATTTTATTTTCATTGGATTTGCTAAGATTATCAGCATAATTTTTGAAACCATTTTCCTGGATCCCTGTACTCCTCAGTTTTAAAATTCTCTGTTTATAGAATTTTTGTATCATAATCATATTCCTTTAATCTCAATACATTAAATGAAATAGCTAAGTGATTAAAACTGTGTTAAGAGATTTAAAAAAATAGACTAAGTTTTTTTCTTAATATTCTGAGTATAAAATTAATATTTAAGTTTACTTAATCATTGTATAAATGCAAACAGCTACAAAATGATTAGTAATTTATTGATCTACACTTCAGGGAAAATGCTATTTTTGCTTTAAGTTCCTCTTCTTCTAAGAATAAAATAATATTTTGATGTCCAACATGTGGTAAGAGACATTATGTGTTAGCTACCATTGTAATTATTACTGCTTAACATATAGTTCAGGGAAGCACAGAGTATGATGCCCACAACTGGTTTAAAAATCCAATACAAATTTAACAAAGTTTAATAGTGAAGTAAAAGGTGTGAATTATATCCATGTACTTGTGAACTCAGTAACATTGTCAATAAGCTAGGTTCTTGTTTATATGGACTGAAATCACTGTGTAGAAATCAAAATGGTAATACAACTATGGACTTGTTGGAATGCTTTTCCAAAATATAATCAACAACATTTTGTTTTTAATTTAGGAGAGTTGAACACTGATTTACTTCAAAATGTAATAAAATAAAGAAATTCAAAGGCAACATGATACTCTCAAATGGTAGAGAGATAAGTGAAGAAAAAAAAATTTAAGTCAGAATACACTATTCCTCAAATTATTATTTTCAGTTATAATAGAAAATTATTTTATGTATTACCTATAACCAATAAATCATTATTTCTTGAGATGCTTACAATCAAATTCACTCACCAATATGAAACTAAACACCACAAGCATATACACAGCAAAACACACACACACACACACACACACACACAGCATGACACAGAGACACATACACACATGCACTCTTAGACACTTATAAAAACATTAGGCCTAAATTATATTAATTTTCCAAAACTGGAGTTCAGAAAATTATAATTAACTTAATCTCCCTAAAATTGAACATCCATAAGAGTATCAGAAAACAAATAAATGGAATGGCTTTGTTGATATTTCTTACAATTTTTATAAGAAGTAATATGTTCATTTGTAATTAAAAATAGAAAAGTAAAGAAAATGCCATCCCACAACCCTAATTCAGTTACAGTAAAACTGACAGAGTTTTCATGTGCACATAATCTTCCTCACTTTCAAATATTACACATACATTAGGCTTCTGCTTACATGAATTCAGGAGTCAGTTTTCAGGTTACATTCCAATATTTTGAAAGTTTTCTCTCCAGAAATTAGAAAAAAATGAACACATAGTTTCAAATAAAGGTCATTTATATAACATAATAAATGCAGTCATTTAAAATTTCAAAACTATGTTGAGTCTCTTATGCATCTCCCTCCTTTGATTTTCAAGCATTTTCAAAGTGGGATGTAAATTTTAATGCTTTTCACATTATTATTTGTGAGTTGCATAAAAACTGCATATTTGAATTTCTCTTGTTTCTTTCTCTTTACAAAGCATTAACTGTAATCATCATGCATGTATAAATGTGTAACATTAGGAATTGGCATTTTTCCCAATTATGGTGGCCATGATTCTTAGAATTCCTGTGGCTTAATCTTAATATGTCATTATTCATAGTCCCCATTATTATGGATAACATAATTTTGGAGAACACAAATAAAACACATAATTTTACTTCAAAGGCATGTTTGCATGTCATGGCTTTCATTTCACACCTCATGCATCCTTTACCAAATACCTAGGATACTTCAGTGGCTGCCAATAGGAAATGACTAAAATATCTATCCTAAAATTTATTATTATATAGTGAGGAAAGCTGGAAGTTAAGAATATTCCAGAATGGCCACTCATACTCCTATTCTGAAGAGGCTCACTCTGGCTGAGACTGGATGATGGAGTCTGTGATCAGAAGTGTTAAAAGTATTTCAGGCCATGTGTGTTATGAATGCAATAGCACCGACGTGTGCAAACTAAGTGCAAACGAGTGTATTCTGAGAACTATGTGTGGGATATGGAGAGTGGACGGATTTTTTTTTCCTTATGGATGATGGATGGATTTTTATTTACCTAAGTGAAGAGAATGGGAGGGAAGACCATGAGAGAAAAAGGAGAGGCTAAGGGAGAGGAAAGAAGAAGGTGGAGCATATGCACATATAGAAAACTAGGTATAAGGCATATACTCTCTCTACATTTTCTCACTTTGATAATATGTGTACACATATACATAGAGGGCAAATATTCATAGACTGTGGGTTGCATTAGGTCATGGCTTCATGCAATATTCTAATCTACTCTGAATTCTCCTTCTCCTTAGGAACTGCTGAGATGTGCTCTGTGTTGCTGACTTAGCTATGTAAAACACAGAGTACTAAAAAGAAGGCCATTATGAATAAGGTAGTTTCCCAATGAACAAATAAAGCACTGTTTGTAGTCTTCATGATGGTAGGTTTGGCAGTATCCACAAAGGGCTACTGACCACTTAAATGTGGTTGTTTTGATCTGACATGTGTTCTAAGTATGAAATAAATAATTTTATTTTTGAGGCAGTCAAAAATGAAGAAAGCTGTATATATAGTGTGAACACATGCACCATTGTTGCATATTAAAAATATTTCAGACGTTGAGGCAAATGAATTATTAAACTTTGTATTTTCACTGGGAATTGTCGTTATAAAGTTATTTCAGAGTTCTTTTAACTTGTATGATTAGATGTAACCGATTTAACAACTGTCCTTGCTTATACTAGAAAATGTCAAGTGATTTTTCAAAAACTTACCATCAGAGTTTAAGAGTTATAAAGTATTATGTTCTCTTCCCCACAGTTACTATTTCAGAATAATTTGTTAATCTGATAAACGCTGTTACTTACTTCTGCTACCTCACTCAGAATTTTCTGTAAATAAGTTAGTTTTGCAATGAATAAATAAAATACTATTTGTAGTCTTCATGCCAGTAGAGTGTTTTCATGTATGTTAAAATTTTTACTATTTGCTGCAAAGAATATTCTACTAATACTCTACAAACACTGACTAGTGAATATTATTAATAAAGGGGATTTCCAGAGGCTGGATTATCTTCATATTTTCACTTTGATAATATATACCCCTATTTTAAAAATAAGTGGTAATTCTCCATATACTTTAAAATATGTAGATAATTAAGAGAACATGGAAATAATAGCAATTAAGATTTACTTACATATTTTTAGTATCATAAAATATATAACTAAATATAATGCTATAGTTTTATGTTATGTATATGTATATGTGATGTTTTAACATGATTTATGTAATAGGTTTAGATGCATTTTTTAATTTTTCTATATTTCAGATTTTTATTAGCATAATATAGATGCCATGTTATATCAGCATGTTTAAAACAGTTTTACTAATGTTCATATTTTATGAATATAAATGTAAGTATCAGGTTCCACTCAAGGGGAAACCTTGAAGAAAATTTTAATTTAGACAACCATGTTCTATTTCATCTGTTGCAAGAACTAGAGGCATGAAGATGTTTTGTGCAGACGTTGTTCGGGAGCAAATCTTAGCTGCAAAATGATGACTCACTAATAAGTAAAAGACATCATCCCCGGTATATCTACAATAGGAAGAAGTACTTGCAACTTAATGCTATAAACCATCATCCCATATGCATACAGTCATTCTATTGAAATTTACCTAGTGACCACCTTCAGGTTTCAATTCAGCCTGTGTGCACATGCCAATCCAAAGCAGAGTCTGTAAAGAAAACAAATCCAGCACAATTTGATCAGAAATTTCCTTCCATTAAGCATCCTGCTGAACAGAACATTAATGGGACAGGAGCATGCAAAAGCTGAGGAAAACAGAGGTCAACATGGAGGAAAAATGAACTAAGGACACATACTCCACTATATTCATAGCAGCCTTATTTATAATAGCCAGAAGCTGGAAAGAACCCAGATGTCCCTCAACAGGGGAATGGATACAGAAAATATGGTACATTTACACAATGGAGTACTACTCAGCTATTAAAAAGAATGAATTTATGAAATTCTTGGGCAAATGGATGGATTTGAAGGATATCATCCTTAGTGAGGTAATCCAATCACAAAAGAAGTCACTAGATATGCACTCACTGATAAGTGGATATCAGCCCAGAAACTTAGAATACCCAAGATACAATTTGCAAAACACAAGAAAATCAAGAAGGAATACTTCTTGATTTTTTTTTTTTGTGTGTGTGTACTTTATTCCTCCTTAGAATAGGAAACAAAATACCCATGAAAGGAGTTACAGAGACAAAGTTTGGAGCTGAGACAAAAGGATGGACCATCTAGAGACTATCCAACCCAGGGATCCATCCCATAATCAGCCTCCAAACCCAGACACTATTGCATATGCCAGCAAGATTTTGCTGAAATGACACTGATATAGGGGTCTCTTGTGAGGCTATGCCAGTGCTTGGCAAATACAGAAGCTGATTCTCACAGTCATCTATAGATGGAACGCATGGCCCCCAATGGAGGAGCTAGAGAAAGTACCCAAAGAGCTGAAGGGGTCTGCAACCCTATAGGTGGAACAATAATATGAACTAACCAGTACCCCCAGAGCTCATGTCTCTAGCTGCATATGTAGCAGAAGATGGCCTAGTAGGCCATCACTGGGAAGAGAGGTCCCTTGGCATTGCAAACTTTATATGCCCCAGTACAGGGTACTGCCAGGGCCAAGAAGTGGGAGTGGGTGGGTTGGGGAACAGGGCAGGGGGAGGGTATAGGGAGCTTTCGGGATAGCATTTAAAATATAAATAAAGAAAATATCTAATATTTTTTTTAAAAAGCATGAGAGAGCTTAGAGTTGATTCAGTGAATCATTGCCTATGAGATTATTTCAAAGAATAAAATGAAATATGTGTGCTTCTGCAAATCAATCATAGGGAAAGACTTCCACAGTTTAGTAAAGCACGTGCAGAAGACATGTACATTTTTTTTTACTTCTATCAACTCCAAATTGTCTTTTCTAACTTTTTGAGTTGTGTTATGCAAAAAAGTGTCAAAGTACCAAGATACCTGAAATTGCTAATTGCATATTCTTAGCTGAAATGTAAAAACGAAAAAACATTTGCTTAAAATATTGCTTCTTCAATATTGTGTATAAATCATTCCACAGTGGTTTATGAGATAAAACTTAAACAGCAAAAAAAGAAGAGCCAAGCTAAATCCAGTCATCAATAACAGAAAATGACATCTGTGCATTTCTTTTAAAAATTTTTAAAAGAAGGGTAGGTAACATGAAAAAAACCCTAATTATTATTATTATTATTATTATTATTATTATTATTATTATTATATTTCATTTATGGACATTTCAAATGTCATCCCCTATCCCGGTTTCCCCTCTGCAACCCCCCTATCCCAACACCACTCCCCCTGCTTCTATGGGTGTTCCCCCACACACACCCATGCTCTCCCACCTCACAGCCCTGGCATGTGCTAAATAAATATTTGATACAATATAGAGACATAATTACTTAGTTTTATCCACTCCCTGTATTCTTTGAGCATACACAGTCCTTTCAGCACCAGCAATAAAGATATACCTCTCTTGTCATTTATCTGCTTCAATTGTGTCTTTCGACAGCTTGTGAGGTTTATGTGAAAGATACTGGTTTAAGTGTTCAGCAGACTCATACTGAAAAGGGAAAACAAAATGAAAGGTACAACAATAGGAGTCTTATCTTCAGAACCTCGGCTAGTCCCTGATCTGCTTTTCTAAACCAATTTTAGATTTCTGCATATTCTTTTATTTGACTTATATATTTTTTTCAGAAGGTTTATTCCTAATCATAGGAAGAACAAATATCTTTTCATAAAGCTGAATCTGGTTATGAACTCTAAAGGGACAATATTACAGGGCTTATAAAAGTTTTTTTTTTTTCTCAGCAGCATGAGAATAACAAGACAAAACTTAGCAAAAACATCCTGCAGTAGAGAACATTTAAGGATATAAAGCTTATATTGAAAAGAAGTTAGAATGTAATGAAGTGATATTACTTGTCAGTGTGGTAGGGAGGAAACAATGTGGGTTCACTTATTTATGAGATGTTTCTTCTGATATATCACACAAAATTATGAAAAAAATTATTTAGAAGTCTTAATATTATATAGTCAATAAATAATTTCTCTGTATATACCACGGGGAGAGCTGACCTAATCCTTTAAAACTGCAGTTTTAAAACAGAGAAAAATCTCATTTGTTTTTGTCTTTGAAATGTTATGCTACAGGAGGAAGTTTTTTTATTTTATTTATTTATTTTTTTGATAGTGTCACATAAGTGATGCTGTGGTAAGAAGAGCTTAAGAAACAAAAATCATAAGTTAATCATCTGTGATCCAGAATTGTCATCTCACATTTGAGTTTATTAGAATACATTTTCCTAAATATTTTATAGATAATTCTAAGACATGCACTAAGACATTTTCACAGTGGTTCCTTCCTATTTATCTGTAATCTTTTAGTTACTTATTTTTCCTCCACTACCATGCCCCTTCAGCAAAGTTATACCTCCTAACTTTCCCCAAACTTATCCTCCACTGTGGATCAACTACTCAAATGGCTAAGACTATGGAGGGCATTTAATTCAAACCACGACACCATTTTTGTGCCCAAATATCCCTTTCCTAACATTGTATACAATGCTGTGTAGGTAAAAAAAAACCTGAGAAATCATTTTGTTTTATTCACTAACCACGAACCAGATGCCAGACCCATATGCAAGTCTTCTCAGAATAATCATTTTTGACCTTATAATGGACCACAGTTATTTCGGGTACACTATCTCTTTTCTTTTTTGGTATTGTACATAGCAATTTCTAGTATTATGAAAGCAAAACAGTAGAGATTAAGCTTCTAGATGGGTATCAGAATGATTGCTCCAGGTTCTAAGTCTCAAGTGCCTTCAGACACAGGATTAATATTAGACTCTGCTGGGTAATTAAAACCATTTTTGATAATCTGTATCATTTGATGATCTATTGGAATACACTGGTCTAACACTCCATTAGAGATAATCAATTACTAGAACTATATTTATTTTTATTTTGTTAGTCTGTGGTATCTAATACAGACATTACCAACCTATTCTAAAGTAACTCCATTTAATATATAACATATAATATATATAATTATATTATATATAATATATAACATAATATAATATGTAAATTGCATAATGTATAACACATTATATATTATATATGATTGTGTGATATGTAATGTATAATATAAAATATGTCATTTATAATATATACTAATACATGTGAATACATGAATATATACATATATAAATATATGAATATATGTATATATATGTATTTCTATTTTAGAAGATTTTCATGTGAATCTTTCAAACATTCTTATTGTTAGTTATCACTTTCCCAAAAAATGAGGACACAAGTTGAGTGAATAAAGGATGATCTGGATATGGAAGCTGTTAGGTTGAGGGTAATATAATGAAATGATATTGTATAGAGATTTCTCAAAAATTAATAGCCAGATAAGTTCAATTCATAGATACATGGTAATTTTCATTGCCCTGTCTTCTAAATGACAAATTGTTTTATTTTGTTTTGTTTTGTTTTGTTTTGTTTTTTTGACCTGTTAAATAAGCTCTGCCTTGAAATCTCTGTAGTGATTTTTTTTCAGTTACTATACTCTTTAGTATTTCATTTAACTTTCTTTAAGACTTCATCTCTTTGAAGTCATTCTGATTTTATTCATCATCACTTTCCTTAACTGTATATATGACTTACACTAGTGGTTTGAAGGACATTAAAAAGCATGTTTAAGTTTTTGGGTTTTGTTTTGTTTTGTTTTTGTTTTTACCATAATAGAATTACTCCCTTTTTTTCAGTAGACCTTTATTTGAGGTAATATAAAACTATGTTCAGGGCATATAATGATAAAAATTACTCTAGTTTCAATGGAATCAATACTTTATATTGTAAGGAAAATATGAAGTTTAGAAAATGTATGTACAAATTACTAGAGAAAACTATCATTGTTCTTAGGATACATAATACAAAAATATGCACATTTGTATATGAAAAATAAGTTTACTTAACATTTTATTCTAATTATTTTATAATATAAAATTTCTAAAATCAAACATGATGAATAGAGGTATACATATAGCTAAAAATTAAAGAACTAAAAAAAAAAAAGAGAAAAAACTCAAAATAACAGAAACCACCTGAAAAAAATAAATGTTCAAAGAAAATAAAAATATATAAAAATACAGATACAAACAGGGCAAGTACACAGGAAGCACACACAATAGTCCTAGCTTTAAAGAGTGAGATAAGGAATTATTTCAAGACTATTTTAATCCAGAAATATTGCTACTTTGGCAAGGGTTCACATGCACACATGCCACATATTTATATATTTTTTTCATTGTTTATTAGATATTTTCTTCATTTATATTTCAAATGTTATCTCAAAAGTCCCCAAACCCTTCCCACCACCCTGCTCCCCAACCCACCCACTCCTGCTTCCTGATCCTGGAATTCCTCTGTACTGGGGCATATGATCTTCTTAAGACCAAGGGCCTCTCCTCCCATTGATGGCTGACTAGGCCATCCTCTGCTACATATGCAGCTAGAAACACAGTTCTATGGGGTACTGGTTAGATAATATTGCTGATCCACCTATAGGGTTGCTGAACCCTTTAGCTGCTTGGTTAGTTTCTCTAGCTCATTCTTTTGGGGTCCTGTGTTCCATCCAATAGATGACTGAGCATCCACTTCTGTATTTGCCAGGCACTGGCATAGCCTCACAAGAGACAGCTATATCAGGGTCCAATCTTTCTGGATAGAATACAGATATGCCCTTAGTTATTACCTTTGATCCCAAACAATGTAGGCAAGATTAATTTGTAGAAAATTAGCCAGGTTTGAAAATAACATCTAATTGAGGGGCACATAAAGTGATGAGTCAGAAAAAGATTTGGCTGAATGAGCCAGAGATAGAATACACCCAACTGCATGAGAAAAGACAGGGAGGAAAGGGAACTTAAAAGAACGATGCAGAGAAAGAGAGACATTCAGATTAGTTTTCTTCAGTTATTTCAGTTCAGAGCCAGGCTACAGCCACAAAATGAGAGGGGACCAGAAGATTAGAACAGATTCCCAGAGTTAGTCTGAGGTCAAGTGAAACAATTCAGTGAAAAGCCAAGAAAAGCCAGATTTAGATTTAATCAGTCATCCTGGAGGAATTTGAACCAGAACAGCTCAGTTGAACCTATCAGCCAGAGTTCAGAAAGAACTAGAACAAGTGAGTTTATTCAGCAGTAATCATCCAAGATGACAGTTATATTTGGTGAATACAGTTACATTTACATTTATTTATTTAATATGTCCACATTAAGAAATTACCCACATGCTGGGTGTACTGGCACACTCTTTTAATCCCAGCACTCGGGAGGCAGAGGCAGGCAGATTTCTGAGTTTGAGGCCAGCCTGGTCTACAGAGTGAGTTCCATGACAGCCAGCAAAATACAGAGAAACCCTGTCTCAAAAAAATTTAAAAAAAAAAAAAAAAAGAAGAAGAAGAAGAAGTTTTCCACATTCAGTTTTGTGGCTCTCTGGGCTTCTTATCTGCCCCCTACAGACTATTGGTTTTATCCTAGGTATTCTCAACTCTTTGGTTAATATCCAAAAGTCAGTGATTTTATATATATATATATATAATAAATTATATATATATATATATATATATATTACATATCTAATATATATATGTAAAGTCAGTGATATATATATATATATCTCACGTTTTGATTTTGGTTCCAAGTTACCTCAATCAGGATGATAATTTCTAGTTCCATCCATTTGCCTGCAAAATTTATTATATCCTCCTGTTTAATAGCTGAGTAGTATTCCATTGTGTAAATTAACCACATTTTTGTATCTGTTCTTCAGTTGAGGGATATCTGGGTTGTTTCCAAGTTCTGGCTATTATAAGTAAGACTGCTATGAACATAGGGAAACATGTGTCCATGTTGTATGGTGGAACCTCTTTAGGTAATATGCTCAAGAATGGTATAGTTGAGTCTTCAGGTAGAAATATTTTCAATTTTCTGAGATAAGAGAGGAGAGACTCTAAGAACTCAATGGAGGTGACCTTAGCCAAATGTCCAACAATGGGGAGAGGGAAATTGAAGAGTTCTCCCTGCCTCCAGCAGATATAAAGGGCCTCAAATGGAGGGACACAATTATAAAGTCAAGTCAAACGGGGCTCAGAGATAAACAAAGAATTCTCAACTGAGGAATACCAAATGGCTGAGAAGCACCTGAAAAAATGTTCAGCATCCTTAATCATCAGGGAAATGCAAATCAACACAACCCTGAGATTCCATCTCACACCAGCCAGAATGGCTAAGATCAAAAATTCAGGGGACAGCAGATGCTGGTGAGAATGTGGAGAAAGAGGAACACTCCTCCATTGTTGGTGGGGTTGCAAGCATGTACAACCACTATGGAAATCAGTCTGGTGGTTCCTCAGAAAATTAGACATAGTACTACCAGAGGATTCCGCAATACCTCTCCTGGGCATATATCCAGATGTTCCTACTGGTAAGAAGGACACATGCTCCACTATGTTCATATCAGCCTTATCTATAATAGCCAGAAGCTGGAAAGAACCCAGATGCCCCTCAACAGAGGAATGGATACAGAAAATTTGGTACATTTATACAATGGAGCACTACTCAGCTATTAAAAAGAATGGATTTATGAAATTCCTAGACAAATAGATGGACCTGGAGGGCATCATCCTGAGTGAGGTAACCCAATCACAAAAGA